>NC_056524.1:131543565-131545655 GCF_019175285.1 Sceloporus undulatus | reverse complement strand
TAATAATAATAATAATAATAATAATAATAATAATAATAATAATAATAATAATGTATGTGTATACACACACATACACACACACACACACACACACACAGAGTGTGTGTGTTTCTACAAGCCTTCCTCAAAGCAACAAGGCAAAGTGAGAACATAAAAAAAAGCATGTTTCAAATCCATCACCAAATATGAACAAGACAGGATTGTAATATCTCCGCAGAGGCAAGTATTTCAATTTATTTAGGGAGCCTTTGGACTGCTTGTAAAACTCTGCATTTTATGAAACTGAGAATTATTGCAGCTGTAAGTTGCACCATAACATATTAATGCCAGAAGAAAATATCTGCTAGATATTTGTATTTTAGGAAGGAGATGATAGTCAACTTTTGAGTCTGAGGGAAGAAATGGTATGGTTTAGATTCTGTTCAGATTTCAGCTGGCTCTGTAAGGAAAAAAAAACGATGTAAACTTTTCTATATTTAAAAATGTCACCCCTACCTGTGGTTGAGACATTTTAAAGCTCCAGCCAGTCCAGCCTTCCCTGTTGTTTTCCTCATAAATTGGTAATCAAAGATATACTACATCTGAACATGGCAGTTTTATTCAATACCACAGAAGTTCTATTTAGCTAGTGAAAATAAATAGGATTTTATTAATGTGGTGTCAATGACTACTAGTGGCTATCCATTCCTGTATTAACTTTGTTTTGTATGAAGCAAAAGTGTCTTTTATTTTTAAAGTCCTAAATCTTCTGCCAATCCAAATGTAAAGTGGGATGCAGTTACATTTCTCTGTATTCATTTTCCACCAGAGCCCATAAACTTTAAAAATGTACTCCTTCAGAACTGTACTTCTCCTCCCTGCTTTGGGCTCAGAGGCAAAAAGTTTACTTTAATTAAAACCATAAAATTAACACAAGCATTGTATATAAAAATATTAAATAGGTAAAAATACATCAAAAGGCTGCAGACTGAGATGAGAGCTGCTGAAGGCTCATTGCATGGTGGTACTAAAGATGTGAAAATTGGTCTCAGTTTCATCAAGTTTCTCTGAATCTCACTTCTTCTTGTTGGTTTTTTCCCCTTAGCTTTATTTCATATGAGGTTGAAAGATTTTTGGCTTTCTTCTCACACTGAAATTCATGCTAAGCAAATCATTTGTTGATGGTACAGTGAACAGAGATCTCTTAGTTTTAGTTGACTGACATTCTTCATATGTTTGAAAGCACCACATGTGGCACAGAAGAGGTAGAGGAGGTGTGGAACAAATGCCCCAGAGGAGCAATCCAATTGCAGCAAAGGCTGCATCTGCACTGCAGAAATAACTGCTCAGTACAAAAGCTCTGGTGCCACAGCAAACTACAGTTCCCAGAATTCCATAGCATAGAGCCATGGCAGTTAAAGTGGTGTCAAACCAGATTATTTCTGCATATTCATTGGATGCAGCCACAGATGCCTATAACTTCATAACTGTTCAGAGCACTTTTCTCTCTATTCCCATTTGTATCTCTCCTTCTCTCTACTTTCATATTCACACATGAGACTTTTTTCTTCTCTTCTCCCATACTCTCATCTCTCCATTTTATTCCCCCCCTCCTCCCCTCTTTCTACATGCACATATGTGCATGCACACAGAGTAACAACAGCCAGTAAACCATTGCCAAAGTGTTCATTTGTAAAGTCTCTTTTCTAGAAAAATAGAAATAAAGACTGGAAATGAATGGATGCCTGTCAGCTCTCCTAGCCACAGAAGTAATGATATTGGATCCGCTTTAGGGCATATGCTCTAAGCTGGAAGCACCTTTCTGTAGCTATTTATAGTTAATTGTTATAGATGCTGGGATAATTATACATTTATTTGTTCTATCAATAGATTCAGAGGCCTCATAACTGGGCTTTTGGTTAGAAACAGCAGCAATCAATGCTGTTGTTTGCTTGTGAAAATTGCTGGTGTTCTTATGGGGTGACAGAGGTGGGAAAGGAATTTTCAGAGATTACATCCTATGTATTAATACGAAATGACAATGATGTTAAATTATATTACAAAAGTGCATTATATCAAATAATTTCTCCACAAATTAAATTTGGTGTAAT
>NC_056524.1:131531658-131543555 GCF_019175285.1 Sceloporus undulatus | reverse complement strand
TTGAGAGGCATTTTTGGGAGAACACTATGACTGGGTAGTGCTTTGTGGGCTATGTCCCCCTTGCCCCCCAGAAAGTGTCGCATAACAGTAAATAAAAAGGGGGGGGGAAGAGAAGGAGGAGCAGGAAGGCAAAGTGCATGGTGTACTGTCTTCTGCTCCTACTCTGTGTGCGTACCTGTGTGCATGCACATGTGTGCATGCGGAGGGGGAAAGGAAGGAGGAGGCGAGGGATAGAATAGAGAGATGAGAGTGTGCGAGAAGAAGAGAGAAGAAGGCCCATGAGAAAATAGTGAATATGGAGGGGAAGGAGAGAGACAAATGGGACAAGAGAGAAAGACCCCCGGAGGAGGAAGAGCTAACCATCTATGGGAAAAATGGTAACCAAGGGGCTGAACAGACTGCTATAAAGAGCTGGCATGGGGCAAAGTTGGGGTAGCACTGATGCACTGTATGGGTGGTGTATCGCTTGTGCAACTGTGTGGCCATCCAAATGGGGCATCCAATGGTATGGCAGGGATGTAATTCCAGTCTTGAGTGATGTGTTTGTCCAGTGATGTGCATGCATGGTGGGGAGTTTAAAAAAAAGAGGTACAGCTTGATGCTACGTGGTGCAGACTGCCCATGGGTGTTTGGCCCACAGTAAGAGTGGGCTGTGTAGACAGCAGGCTTCCACCCACTTTAATAAAATTTGGAGTCAGCCCAGTTTTTCCTATCTATCTGTTCAGCCCTCCTGGTACCTAACCTGGTAAGGATCATACTTGCTCTGCTAACTACCACCCTGTATCCTTATATAATATTGATGTCAAAATATTGACAGCTATTTTAGCTGACAAATTAAAAAAAGTGATTTCATCTTTGGTAAGTCCTGACTAGGCAGGATATGTCACAAGCAGCAGGAAGCCTATAATATCTAATTGGTTGTGGATCTGATTCCTTTAATCTTGGATAGAACTGATCAGCCAGCTGTTATTTCTTTACACGTTGAGAAAGTCTGTGATAAAATGTAATGGCTGTTTGTTTTCACAGTATTGGCTAATTCAGGGATAGCTGTAAAATGGCCGTGGGGAGGGCTGCAGTGCCTCAATTGGGAATTTGGTAACTGTTCAATGGCTAATATTAGCCTAGTTCTGCATGCACTACTCTGCTGTGTAGGATCATGAACAGGATGTGTCACAGCTAGTACTGCTAGTAGGTATAAGGTGTTGTTTTTTTCAAATTGTGATTTTTTTAAAAAAAAATCAGTGTTGTTTTGTAACTGCATTTGATTTATTTGTTTTCACCACCATTAGTCACCTTAGATATTAGTGTTTTGGGACAAAAGTGGTATATAAATTTAAACAATAATAACAAATTGCATCACTTTAAGAGCCACTCGCTAAGAATCCATTCTAAATACAACTATTTTCATGTTCATAATGTCATTGTAGGATCTCCTATTCCCTGCAGTCTCTAGCTGTTTATGGGCTTTTAAAATGGGATTTGACTTTCCAGTGAATTAACTGTAGAATCTGATTGGATTGGATTCAATACATGTATCACACATATGCATATCTGTGTGGCAATTAAACAGTCTGTAAGTGGAAGAAGCAAACAAGCAAACAAACAATTGTCCCAATGCCCATAACAATTAATTATAGATAATTGGAGAGAGAAAACTTATTTCCAGCTATCTTTTAATTGTTAAGCTCTTCGGAGCACAAAAACATTTTTCTCAACCACCGATAATGTCACAATTCTAGAGCTGAAAACATAAGCACAAACACACCTAGAAACACATGAGATGATCCAGCCATTCACATTATGGTTAAGTACCATTGATTTCAGTGGGTTCAACTTTAATATGCCTAAAGATTCAATCCCATACACTCTTTGCTCAGACAAGCCCTATGGATCCCCATGGGACTTTACTTCTGAGCATGGAAGCAGAAGTTGGACAAGATTATGTCCATGTATATATTTATTATTTTTAGGGGCTGCTGAAGTTGGTAATGAAATAATCTAATATGGGCATACAAATCTGTTAATCCACATTACATCTACAGTCACTGACTTGGACCCAGTAACAACAACGATGTATCTAACATCTGAAACAATTTGGCAGGTAAGATGCAGAATGCACTAAGAGAAAGATTAGTTTCTGGCATTTATAAAATACTGATTGATTCTGTTTGTAAGCTAATACTGGACCAGTCACCAGTTAAGCTAAATTGATAGTATAACATCTTAATAGAAGTTAAGGCTATCCAGAAAAAGCTGAGGCTGAAGGACTTTAAATCCTTCATTTTCTTCCCTGTTGTTACTTCTGTTTTTTCAGTCTCCTGAGTAAGGGTGAGTAAAAAAGCTGGATTACGCAGCAGGTCCATATGCAATCAGTGGTCTCTGGCAATGCTGTACCAGAGGCACCGTCAGAATATCACAAAATTGGTTTCCCCAGCCCAGCTGCCTTTCTGCAAAGAGCTCAGCCAGGTGTGGAGTTCAAATCCATGACCTTCATGTGTTCATGCAGCATAAACAACCACAGATTGTTCTGCTGAACAGAACTCATAGACCAAAAATCCTTAGGTCATGTTGCTTCCAATGACAAAATGTACAATTTTGTTCTTAAAAAATGTGTATTTATCATTTGTAATGTAAGATTTGCAGAGAGTACACATTGTACTCTATGGCACAATATGCATACATTGTAAAGTGGAAATGTGTGTCTCTAAACAGAATGCATTTAAGTATTTATCTGCTAGTTTGGTTGTTTTGGCAGCCATCAGTGGTGTGAGTCAAGCTGGCTTTTGTGTGTTTGTTTTTTGGTTGGCTAGGCTTTGTTATTCATGGGGTGTAATGGGTACTAATGGATTTTTTAGTATGTGAAAAGCAAATCAGGACACCCATTTTGGGCACTGATTTATCTCTAGGACATAACAGGCATGTTTTCTGTATACAATTCAGTGAAAGGCTATCATTTCAACAAGAAATATGGTTCTGTGAATATATAGTTGAGATATATCAGAGAATTATGACTAACCATGGCTTTCTGGAGCACCCCATTGGGTATTCTGATGTATTTACAGAAATACTGATGCCCCAGAGATGGAAATTATATTTGTAAACTATTCAGGAAAACAAATAAAAAATAGGGTTCCTCATGTTTTAGAAAACTCCAATGAGGAGAATCCTAACCAAATCTTGTCCTTGATGAGAAACCCAATTGAGAAGATACTGTATAGCATAGCATAGCAAGGCAGAACCTCACCTCTCCCACCACCCAGAGACTCATTGGACCTTATTGCACAGGCCCTGGAGAACGGGCCTGGCACGGAACTGAAGGGGGTGGGAACGGACCGGAACAGGGATATCACCTATTTTACCTCATAGGGGAACACCCCGAGAACGCCACTGATGCCGCCGATGCTGCAGGAAGTCCTCATTCCATTCCCCATCCATCCCACAGAGGCGGGTTCAGAAAATTGGCCTCTGTGGAACAGATGAGGAATGGAATGGGGACTTCTGGCAGCTTCAGTGGCATTCTCCCGTGTGGTAAAATAGGTGATATCCCCATTTGGTTTCCTTCCTGCCCCCTTCCATTCTGCACCCATTCCGCAGGTCCCATGTGATAAGCTCCAATGTCTCCCTGCACCCCTATACTTTGCAAGGCACTACACAACCAGATCAAGGTGGGTGTGGGGAGGCCATGGAAAGCAAGAATCACCCGAGGAATGTCTCGAGATTTTGATACAGGACACATGACAACAACATCTTCCTCTGGATGTCCAGCCGACCCTAGGAGGTCTCAGAGGGTGTCTGTATTGTCATAGATCTGGCTCTCAAAATATAGTGAAATGACCCTCAGTTCTCTGTCTGCCCTAGTGACACAGCTATGTAGGGGTCAGAAGGGGGGTGGGAGCAGCTAAATTTCCAGGATCTCCCAGGGGCTCTCCAAAAACCCTTGATGTTGATATCTTCATTGTGTATCTGGCTGGCAAAATACAACTGGATGATACTTGGCTACCCTCATTTTCCTCTATCCACTACATTTATTTATTTATTTATTTATTTAGGTATTTATATCCCGCCCTTCAGCCCGAATGGCTCTCAGGGCGGCTTACAATTATTATTTTTAATCAGACAGTTCCCTGCCCTCAGGCTTACAATCTAAAAGACACGACACAAAAGGAGAAGGGAATGATGGAGGGAAAGGGGATGAGGTCCAGTGGTTCTTCTCTCCCTCTGAGGCCTGGACCAAGGCAGATGGATTGGAGGGAGGGCTCTTCCTTCTTCCAGGCTAGTCCTGATGAAGCTGGACCTGCCTGGTGAACTCCATCTCAGGCCAGTGGATGGCAGTTATGGAGGGCGGAGTCTCCTGCCTCTCAGGCCAGTGGATGGCAGTTATGGAGGGCGGAGTCTCTTGACATTATATGGCAATATGCCACAGGGAAATGGTGACTCCTTGTTGTCTCAGGAGTTGGACAATTTAATAAACTGGGAAGAAATTTAACAAAGAATTACATCCCTAATACACACTTTCTGCATTATACACATGCCAAGCATATCTACTCCTTTTAAGTATTTATTAGTTCTCAGTTTGCCTTAGGGTCTCCATAAGTCAGAATCAATTTGAAGGCACATAACAACAACAAGAATTTCAAATCTAGGGATTTCATCTTTTTTGTTGAAAGTAGATTGACTTGGACATGTTTGTACATTACTATTATTGCTTTGGAAATAATAGTATCTATTTTGGCCTACTTAGCTTGCATATTTTAAACCAAAAACTAAAAGATTATTATGGAATAAATCTTTAATAATATATTCTACAATGAAATTTACTCAATGTGCTGTAACTAGAGACAAACAGGGGATTAACCACTTTATTTCCAAGCACATTAATAATCAATGGTGACTCAGTTTGGCTTAAGGACCACTGATGGCTCTTGCAATACTTGTCTTGGCCTAGGCCAGACATCAGCTCCATGCTGGTTTTGTGAACTGCAGTTCAATTCCATGTAAAAAGCTTCCTGGGCATTAAACAACCTCTTATCCCTGATCATTGATTACAGACAACAACAAGAACTTGATAACTAAGAACATATTTTTAAAAATGTCTTTTATTGTGGGGTATCATAATCTTTGTGAGAGCCAGTGCGGTGTAGTGGTTTCAGTGCTGGACCCTGGAGACTAGGGTTTGATTTCCAGCTTGGCCACGGAAACCCACTGGGTGACCTTGGATAAGTGACACTTCCTCAGCCTCAGGGAAGAGAATCACAAATCTTGCCAAGAAAACCTCATGATACCCCCAGGAGCCTTAGGGTCACCATACGTTGGAAATGTCTTGAAGGCACACAACAACAAACAATAATCATCATTTAAACCATTTCAGGACAGCTCTGGTAAGGGCCTCAAATACCAAAACTGTCCCATACATGCTCAGAATTGTGGTGCTATTAGTCCACTCTAATTGTCATAATTCCATCCTATGGAAAGCTGTGATTGGTAGTTCTGGGGAGGACCATTTAAAATATTTAGTCAGAGACCTCTTCTGGTACCTTGTGTGTGCGTGTATGTTGTATGCCTTCAAGTCACTTCCAACTTATGGCAACACTAAGGTGAAATCTATCATGGTTTTTTTCTTGGAAAGATTTATTTACAAGAGCTTTTGCCATTGCTTTCACCTGAGGCTGACAGCACATGACCATGGTCACCCAGTGGGTTTCATAGCTGAGCTGGGAATCAAACCCTGGTCTCCAGAGTTGTAGTCCAACACACAAACTACTATGCTACACTAGTTAGTACTTCCTGAACTAAAAACCCCAGGGTCCCATTGGATACAACCAGGGCAGTTACAGTGGAATAATAATGCTGGAGTTGTGCAGTGTGAATGGGTCCTAGGAAACTGATTTGGTGTGTCAGGGTTGTGTGCCTGAAATGGCCTCATATTCACCATGTTAATACAGGTTACATTGAATTACATGAAAATATACATTGAAAATATATATTGAATATACATTGAATGTCCTCAGATAATCATTAATTGTGCCTCCACCTGTCACTATCACCATCCATTTTTACCCATACAGTATTGTCCTATAGATAAGTAATTTAAACATGCATAACAGGAAAACAAACAACTTTAAGAACAATCCAGATAATATCACACCAAACATGAAAATAGAATAGTAAAATAAAACAGTCAATGGCTGAGCAAAGAATCAGAACCCCTTTTCATTGCAGTATGTTAACTGCCAGTTCTTCTTATGAGACTCCACCTTTCAATAGTTCAGGTTGGAACAAGTATCATTCAAAAATACTGTCCCAACCCAATTTACTCGCTGACTTTACACAACAGTTGCATTCCTGTGGAATGCTTCCCTATGACCAAATAAATTAATCCTTCCTGCAGAAGAGTGATTCTTGATCTGTGAATAAAGATGCTAACAAGCAGCTGGATTGTTCTCTCTCCTACGCTCAACAGTAAATGACTGTTAAATGAAAATTTGCAATGAGAATAAAATAGAGCAGATATAATGTCAAAAATGTTGATTTTTATCTTGCCCTGGTCTCAATTTGACTTGACACAAAAGGCCACATTGTCCCTTTGCAATTGGAAGAAAGCCATTGCAGCTGCTTACCTCTCCTAACAAACTAGCCAGAATTTCCTTAATGAGATTGACATATAAATGACCATGGCCCCTCATTGTTTCCATGGCACAGACTGCCCTCATGGAACCTGGCCATCATATAACTAATGCTTTTGTCACAAAACCTTTCATCCATTGCATCTGCTAATGTGTGATATGGCTTCTTGAAATGCATAAAGAATTAGAAAGTGGCAAAACACCTATGGAACACTTGCCAACAATTTACAAATGACAATGTCATTAAACTCTGAAGTGTGCTTCAAAAGATGTTTATTTCTTGCTGCAGACATTTTGTCCATTTGAATTAACTCACAAAACAACTCAACTATTAGGAGAGTGAGAGAAAAGATGTGTTTTTGTGAAAATGTTTGACAGCATCCAAAAAAGTCATCTACTTATCACCAGCACTTTGATGGGCTGTTTGGAACTTGCACCAGCTGTATCACCTCCAAAGTCACTTAAGGGGAGGCCAACTTTTGCAAGGATATGCATGCAGCCTCCATCCTCCCCAATGGATTTGACCCAATGCCTCAACTTCCAAGGATATTGTGACAACTGTAAGACAAAGAACACTTAGTAACAGTTTACAACACCATACACGATGAACCTTAACATAAGCATGAACACTGAGCTCATGCATGCACTAAACTGTTGCCACTGGAAAAGATTGTGTCTGAGGGTGATAGCCAGTGACATGAAAGCTCTTTCTTGTGGTGTTATGTCAGGAAGGGACTGGTAGGAGGACAAATTGGCAAACTGATTTCCTTTTCCCCCTCTATGTTCCCCATTTTGTTATACATGTAATATCTTCCTGTGACGATCATGAAGGAGTTATGGGTGAAATAAAATGATTTTATTTCATTAGCTCTTCAGTAATCTAGGGTTTAATTGACCTCAACTGCTGCAAAATTTCTCATTCTAAAATTAGAAAAGGTAGAAAGTCAGCAGTCTTAAATTTTGTATTAATAATTCTTGATAAAATAGTGATCACTCCTACTGAGATATCATCTATGTAGCCATTTTAGTACATGAACCTTAAGAGAAAGATGTGTTTCTTCACTATGGCTAAAGTTTTATTTGACTCTCATACTTCCCCCAAGCACTTTCAATTTGATCTAATTGTAAATGGGGTACAAAGCCAGGACTGCACCACCAGGAGCCCTGACAGCGCAGTGGTTAAATGCCTGTACTACAGCCACTCACTGACAAACCATAAGGTTGTGAGTTCAATACCAGAAAAAGGGCTCAAGCTTGACTCAGGTTTGCATCCTTCTGAGGTAGCTAAAATGAGTACTCAGATTGTTGGGGGCAATTAGCTCACACTTTGTAAACCGCTTAGGGACTGCTTAAGTGCCCTGATAAGTGGTATAGAAATATACTTGCTATTGCTATTTTGTTACTTTGTATAGTTCTATGAGTATGCAAAGGGTTGATTCTCAAAAGCTTTTCTAATGACAGTTTTACATCCTACAATTATAGCAGTCTTATCCAGTGATGTTAAGGGACATGGTGGCTTAGCAGTTAAGACACTGACTTTGATGATCACAAAGTTGACAAATTGGCAGTTTGAGACCCAAGTATCGTATGACGGAGTAAGCTGCCATTACTACTCCCAGCTTCTGCCAACCTAGCAGTTCAAAAATATGTAAAAGTCCAAGTAGATAAATAGGTTCCACTATCATGGTAAGGTAACAGCATTCCATGTAGTCATGCTGGCCACATGACCATGGAGTCATCTTTGACAACACTAGCTCCCTCGGCTTGGTAATGGAGATGAGCATCGCCCCCTACAGTCTGACATGACAAGATAATCTTGTCAAAGGGGAAACCTTTACTTGTTTTTTATCAAGTGATATAGACTCAAGTTGATATGACAATGACTCAACTTGGCAATAAATTATGGGCTTGACTTTGCAATAAATTATGTGCTGACTTGACTTGACTTGTGACTTGTATATTTTTAGTGACCGACTTACTGGCCTTTGTTCACTAACATAACACATTCATAGACAATGGGCCTGAGGCACAAGGATCCTTCTAAAGCTTTTGAAAAACCTGCTGCTGATCCTAAGGAAACCTTCAGAAAGTTTCTCTGCGTGCATCAAGGAACAGATCACTGAGTAGACCTTGTATTTGTAAAATTCAGTATTGATAAATTGCCTATAGAATCATAGAATCATAGAACTGTAGAGTTGGAAGACCACAAGGGCCATCCAGTCCAATCCCCTGCCATGCAGGAAATCACAATCAAAGCATCCCCGAAAGATGGACATCCAGCTTCTGCTTAAAGACCTCCAAGGAAGGAGACTCCACCACTCTCTGAGGAAGGAATGTGTTCCACTGTCGAACAGCCCTTGCTGTCAGGAAATTCTTCCTAGTGATGAGGTGGAATCTCTTTTCCTGTAGCTTGCATCCATTGCTCTGGGTCCTAGTCTTTAGAGCAGTCCAAAGATGCTCAGGGTTGGCTGACCGGTACCCTGTGTCTGTTATACATTTCTTACAGTTTTGTGTGTCCTTACATGATAAAGGCTTAACAGTTTCATCTAGACAGGACAGGCTTTCGGCTATAGCCTTGATACATCAAGTGATGTTAGGATACATAAGCTACTGGAAGGATGGTGCAGGAAAGCTATAAGAACTAAGGACCCACACAAGCCTCTGTCACCCAATATTTTAAAAGGTCTCAGTGCTATTTGGTCATCTCTATTATTATGTCCAAATCTCATACAGATTTTAGTTCTGTGGTAGGCAAATGTTAGCTTGGGTTAGCATCCCTGCTTACATATGAAGCTCAGTCAATGGCTATGAATAGTTATTATTTTCCAATATGCATTATGCCATTGGATTGTTGTGATGTTGAAGTATGATAACTGCCTTGAGTCCTAGTTTTTGGGAGAGAATGGGGTATAAATAAAGATAGCAGTGTCAACAACAACATCATGTATGCTGCCAGATAAGAACACCTGTCAAGTGCAATTTCTTATTTATCTATTTTGAGAAGTTTCCTTAGTGAACTACATGCCCCAGGGTCACTGACATCTGAGATCTATCTTCTTCATCACTCAAGATGCTAGAGAGTAAGCCATGGAAACTAAACAAAGAGTTTCTTACATGGAATCTCCTTGCTGTTGCTATTCTGGAAGAAGGGAAGGCAGCAGGAGCAGCAGGTAAAAGCTTAAGAGCATGTAGCTCAAGGAAAGATATATAGGCCATGTCTACTCCTCACTTTATCCCTGGGACCATAGTGAGAGATTATGGGTAGCACAGCTCATTTTAGATGAATGTGTTCTGCCCATCATGTGATTGCTAGCAGAATAGACAGTGGCCTGACTAGGCAAAGGGAGAGCTTCATACCTTTAAAGCAAAGCTGCTGCACGTTTATGGACCCCAAAGGAAGAATAATCATGTCCATGTCCCAGAAAGTTTGGCCCCAAATGTCTGCAGAATTAGCAATTCCAATTATTCTACATAAACCACTCTCTCAGAAGGATTAGTTTCTATTTTGGTACCATGTGCTTTGTGGCCTCTTCTTGAAATGGGCTTTCCATGAAACACACAAAGATTTCTATCTTGAGTTGCAGATAATTACTGTGAAGGAAGCTTTAGAGCCCACGTGGCTATGGATATCTGAACCAAGTTTTGAGTCGATGTGGCATGTTTTTAAAATGAAATAAAATAAAATAGGTGGATTGTAGTCCTTTAATGTGTAATTGAGAGTTTCCTCTGATATTCATAACATTTTATTATCTTGCACAGAATTTTTTTTGAGCCACTGACTCAAACATGGAAACTGTTTTTAAACTGATATAATTAGGCTGCTCAGCATTAACAGTTAATTATCAAATTAATAAACAGTTATTACTCTCCTTCTACTCCCAATTATGCTGAAGTAGTATGATTATGCACGCATTGCTTTTGGGCATGATAATTGTCCTTAAAGGAAATCATTACAATGTAAATGAAATGAGGAGATACTGGTGAGGAAAGGCTGGAGGGCATGCATAGCCTAAGCAAGGTACAATTTCCCCAAATCACATCTTTCCAATTTCACATCACAGGATTATATCTGTTTTGTAAGAGAGAAAACACTTCTCTCTCTCTCTCTCTCTCTCTCTCTCTGTCTTTCAGTTTTACAAGGTCATTGCTTACCCAAGGACACAAAAACAAATGTACTTTAACAGCATTCAATTGCTTTAGCTGGCCAGCAACTCTTAAGGCGCTTTATGGCTCTTAAAGTTTAGCACTACTGCCACAATGTGTTTTTGAGTCTAAAACATCCAGTTATGAGCCCACACTGTCCTTTTTAACAATGTGTGCTAATTCAGAGGCAATTGGTGAAACAGATCACCTTAGGAATTTGCAACATTAAGAAGTCACCCATCTGCAGGCTGGGGGAAGAGACATTGAAATGGTTGGTCAAATGTGAATGTGGGCTGTTAGCCAAGGGACCCAAAAAATGAAGACACAATATTGTCAAGGGGTTTGTGACTACCAAAACTATGGTTCATATATGGATTCCCTGGTGCTCTTTATTGGGCTATTTGAGACCTGTGGTGTTGGAGACTGATTTGGATGTTGCTTTGAATGAATTGATTCATGTATATTGACACTGCACATTTTTGGATGTTACTCAGCCTTCCTAAGAAACTCAGACAGAAGATCTGGGATGTTATCAATATTAGTGTGCTAAACAATATGTTCTAAATCAGCATAGTGCATCTAGAATAAATATGAATAATAAATGAAAATGATTTCAGCGATTGGTAGAGAGTCAGTGTAGATCTTGACAGGCAGCAGCTCATCTGCTTATGATTCCTCCCCACTCCTTTCTTTAGTTGGGAAGAGACATCGACTTGCAAATCTCAAACTTTATCACCATTTTGGTTAAAGCTAAAATCAATTATGGGTATTTCCTTTCATTCTGACAATATTTCTATAAATTTTCATACTGAAAGGAGACAAGCTCCACGTGCTCCAAGATGGTCAACTGTTTATTCAGTGTTTATAGGGTTTAAAAAACCCAACACATTTTGGCCACACTAAGCTTTCTTCAGAGCCCGAAAACAAATATAAATACTCTTAAAATAAATATTTTAAAAGATAAGACAACACTCATCAAATTATGATACAAAATTAACTTATAAACCTTGACAAAGTTATACATACCTTTGAGAGAATTCACTAGAGTTGTAAACACTCTCCGAATTACAGGACCCTAGAGAATGTTTTATATATATATATATATATATATATATATATATATATATATAT
>NC_056524.1:131522146-131531558 GCF_019175285.1 Sceloporus undulatus | reverse complement strand
ATATATATATATATATATATATATATATATATATATATATGCTACCCTGTCTGGTCCCTTTATCTCTATGGTCCTGTAATTTGGAGAGTGTTTGCAACTCCAGTGATTTCTCTCAAAGGGTATGTATAACTTTGTTAAGATTTATAGGATTAATTTTGTATCATACTTTGATGAGTGTTGTCCTATCTTTTTAAATATTTATTTTAAGTGTATTTTATTTGTTTTCAGATCCCGAAGAAGGCCTGGTATGACCAAAACACATCAGAATTTTTAAACACTGTAAACCCTGAATAAACAGTCAACCATCTTAGAGCACGTGGAGCTTGTCTCCTTTTGGTTTGTTGCTTGGCTACATACTTTCATTTCTTTATATATATATATATATATATATATATATTTATAAACATAGGTGTGACTTGTGCATTCAGATCTACAATTCTAACTGCTAATAGTATACACTAACTAATTCATGGCTCATATTTTTAAATATATCTGTGCATAACTAACAAATATTTTGCATTTCCCTACCTTGTTTCACAGACAATAAGGGCCTTATCTGGAGACAAGACAGAACTGCCAGGCAGAGAAATGATTAACCTTGTTTCCATAAGATCACAGAACTAGAAGAGACTTCAAAGGTCACGTATTCCAAGCTGCTGCCACTGCAGCCCAGTACTACAGCATCCCTAACAGATGGCAGTCCAGGTTCTGTTTAAAAAGTTCTAAGGAAAGAGACTCCTTCATCTTATGAAGGAGTCTGTTCCACTGTTGAACAGTTTGTACCATCAGTAAGTTCTTATTGCTTTGTCAGTATCCCATTTCTTGTCATTTGAAACATTCACCATCTTGTACCAATACTCTTGTTCGCCATTACAGTTTGCTTTCTTTGTAAGTGGTGTTGCCCAGAACCAGATTCCTGGTGAGGGCTGATAAAGACAAAATAGTGTGGCACCAGTACTGTTGTTACTACTGTTGCTATTTAATTATTGTCATCTATGCTATATTCTTCTGTTGATGCAGCTTTGAACGGCATCAGCCTTTTGCCTTTGAGGCTGCCGCAAATAACCACATGAAACCAAGCTGGAGGAAAGGCCACAACTTTATTAAAACTCAAACAATTGGTAGGGTTGGCAAAAAGCATAAGGTCAGGATCTGCGAGATCAAACAACCCCATGTTTGTCTGATCAGCCATAAGCCTGGTAACCACCAGGCATTGGGTTAACCCAGGTGCTAAGGAACGCCAAATGACCGCCATGTCACCATGCGCTCACTTGTTCTCTAAGCCCCTAGTCACCAGGAGGCGCACCCGCGTTATGGCCCCAGCAATGGCCACAATGCTGCCCTATTCGCCCCCGGGTCCCGAATGACTCCCAAACCACAACTCCGTATCCCTGGTACCACACCATGCAGATCCATGGCCTATGCTGCCGAACCACAGTTGTGACAAAATTCCAAAGACCCAAGTGGAGGGAGGGTGGGAGAGCCAAGCGCCAAATGACGCTGGGGCCAGACCGCATGGTCTTATATAGGCCTATGGCCCCGGCTGATGACATGGCCGGGAGACTCCTCCTCCAAGGCAGCTTGGCCAATGAGCTGCCTTGGAGGACCGGAACTCCTGACCATAGAGTCCCCCCACCCGTCCTAGAGTCAGGTGGCTGCTTTTTTCCCTACCATATTACAATGCTGATTTGTTTATCTTGTGGAATACTAAATAGTTTAGCTTGTGGGGCACTAACAGCCTGTATAGTCTGGCCATTAAGGCCAGCCTGAGGGTGGAGTGATGCCGGGTGCTGCACCATGTGGCGAGCAGTATCACAGCGCTCCTCTGGTGCTGCATCTAGATTTTTGGAGCTCCTTTTTGCGCCATGGAAAGGGCAGATCGGGGCCATGGCATGTGGTTGCCGTCATCCTGATCTGGTGAAGATGCCTTCAGGGGCAGTTTCCCCCTAAATCCCCTAAATGTAAATTTATATTTGCCTCTGCTGAAATTTATTTTTTAAAAAAAAAAAATTGGTGTAAATCACTATCATGTCAATATCATTTAGAAAGTGAGACCTCTGAAGAATTCTATAAAAACATTGGGGAAATTTGCTTCATGATCTATGGCACTTTTTATTTTATTTACTAAAGATCTAGGATTGTCCACTTGTGAAAGTGGAAAGGACATTTAAACTGTGCTGTTTAATTGATTATAGTGGATCTTTGATATCTGCTGGGGTTTGGTTGCAGGACACCCCATAGATACCAAAATCCATGGATGCTCAAGTCCCATTAAAATACAATGGCAAAATAAAATGGTGTCCCATATATAAAATGGCGACATCAAGATTTGCTTTTTGGAATATTTTCAATCCGTGGACGGTTGAATCCATTGATAAAGGATTCATAGATTCATAGGGTCAACTGTATCACACACACACAATTGTTTGTAATCCAGTAACATACGTATGTTTATTATTTGGTTTTGTTGTTTAAAAATAATCTGGAACATCTGTTGTGGTATCTATTACCTTTTCCAAATTGGAGTCATTTGTGACTTTGATGAATTTCCCTTGTTTATTGTCTGTGCCCACTAGTTGGATGTTCAGGAGAAACATCTAATTTGGCCTTTTATGTGCCTTCAATAATTTTTCTTACCCTTATATGGTTATGTTCAAAAGCTTGTGGTCTCTCAGAAGAGACAGATAATTTAGAATTTAGAAATATTTTCTTTTAGAAGACATGTTTGAATGAATGGCATTAAGGGAGCAGTTTTCTGATGACATATTCTACATTCACTGGAGTGTGTCATATTAAAGTAAGCTTCGTACTATCTGGTTAGTCACTCTCTAAGATTACAAATGGTGTGTGTGTGTGTGTGTGCGCGCGCGCGCGCGTACACACTCCTGTTATCATTTCTTGCTGTCTGCATTTATGGATCCACGAAACATTACACTCTACATATTCTCACAAATAAGTGAGAAAAAAGCTTGTTTTTTGTGTGCCGTATTTTCAAACCTTTAAAATGATTTAGCTGGTTCATTTGGTTTAATCTCCTTGCTTTCAGTTGAACAGTGGAGTTTGAAATCTCTGGCCTTTTCTTTGATTGAGAATTAATGAATGCTTTACATAGCCTTAAATTGCTCTTTAGTTTTAAGTGACTGACTCATGTTAAAACCAAGGTTTCCTTTTTAAAAAATAATAAAGTGTGGGTGTTGAGTGTTTTCAAATTAATTAGTCCATAGCTGAGGGTTAATTTTATTAATGGGTAGTTTTGTGGCCCATCCATAATTTTCAACTGCTCCTTAAAAAAAAGAAAGAAAGAAAAAGAAAACGTGCTTGATTTTCCCCCTGTTTTCAACAATGAAACAAGATAGGAAATGGAAAAGCTTTTCAAACTTGTTAGCAGTGTCTGTGGAATTAAATATGACTTAGTGTTAGAGGAAATATTTCTTAAAAGTCTGACCTACATATTACAATGATTGTTTAGATACGGCATGAAATTAATGGTGTTGAAAACCAAGAACCTTTCCAGAACAGTTTAAATATTATTTTACTGTTCTGAAATAGCCAGGGAACCCTGTAGGGTGCTTGAGGCCTCTTCTGATCTATGGGTCTGTACTTCCTATTCTTTCTTTGGTGGGGATGAAATGAGTAGCAGGGCTGAGAAGGACTTGAGGAACCAGTGTAAACAGGCAGGCCAAGAAAGAAGGGGAACACAGAGCCCAGAGTTCAGTGAGCAAGTTGTGCAAAAACCCATCTGAAAAAGAGTGGTGAAGGAAGGAGTATCAAGAATGGCAGAGATTAAGCAAATTAGCAGGGATAAGAAGGAACTGGGGAATCAGAATAGTAGACAAGTAACAGCTTACAGGGTTCAGGGAGCAAGATGTGTGTGTGTGTGTGTGAAACAATAGATGAGAAAGCATGGCAGGGTGGTGGCAGCAAGAGAGGAGCAGATTCAGCAGGGATGATGTGAATTAAGAGGGATGAAAAGGAATCAGAATTGACAGCCAGGTCTAGAAAGAAAGGAGGCACAGATTCAGACCCCAGAGATTCCAATGTTTGGGGGTTCCTTACACTACAGAGTCTAAACAGGATTGATGGTGATATTTGTTGGCTTGCTTAGCACTTCTGCCTAGCAAAACTAGAAATCCAGCTCCCAAACCCCAGTTTGCGATATAGTTGGCCCTCTGTATCCACATATTTTGCATTCACAAATTCAACCATCTACAGCTTGAAAATAACACAGTAAACCAATCATGAATTTGCCATTTTATATAAGGGACACCATTTTAGTATACCATTGTATATAATGGAACTTGAGCATCCACAGATTTTTGGTATCCACAGGGGGACCTAGAACCAAACCCCACTGGATACCAAGGGGCTATTGCATACCTTTATTTATTTATTCCTGATATCTAATCCACCAATTCATGTGCTGTCTTGTCCCTGTTTCTCAAAGGGTTGTATTTATTATTTATTTTTATTTAGAATATTTTGTTGAGCTATGGAGCAGCATGGAAAATGTTCAGATGTGGCAAAGAAGCTAATGGACACTCACTGCCCTTAACCAGGATTTGGTTGCAGCTGTGGATACAGACAGCAGGTGATTGTCCAAGGTTGCAGAATGTGCCAGAGAGAAGCACGTAGCACTTACATAAGTATGCTGTGTCATCTGGAATGGAGGACAGTAATCCAGGTAACACAGGAAATTGTACAGGAAGGGGTTGAGCTAGACTGCCACATGGCAAAAGTGTATATAAGCTCCAATCATCTTTGTACAATGTGGGTTTTGTAGTTGGTGGATGGTGTTGGTATAGCTCTCATGTGTGTTTTGCAACCAAGAATAAACAGTGCCTCTTTGGAGAAAAGCCAGCCTATGGTGCTTTAATCTAGCAGGTGTTTTTTCTGGCAAAGTTCCAGTCTGCCAGTTTGTCTGTCTACTCACAAGCTTCCAAGATTACTCTGCATTTATCTCTGCATATTTTCCCAACATATTTATACACTCTTCAGCCAAAGGTCTCTCAGAGTGGCATACATTTTTTTAATTAGACATTTCCCTGCCCTCAGGCTTACAATCTTAAAAGATAAGACACAAAAGGAGAAGGGAATGGCAGTGGGGAAGGATAAAAGTTCAGCAGATCTTTTCTTCCTCTGAGGCCTGGACCAAGGCAGATGGATTGGAGGGAGGGCCCTTCTTCTTATTCTGGTTAGGCCTGATGGAGCTGTTCAGCCTTTCGCTCCCTCTGGATGATGATGGATAGATTGTACATATTGTACAATATGAAACAATGGCTGGAGTCAGACATACAATTGTGCTGCTGTTCTTCAGAAACTTGTACAGTTCTAAGTAAAACTGCATGAGTTTGTTTTTCTTTTTGAAAAAGTGCCATTTTCCCATCCTTGGCAACACTAGAGGAAAAAAATACCAATTCCTTTTCCTTGACATCTGTTGGAAAGTGGAAAAATTGAGAACTTTCATCCCTTTTATATCTATGTTATCAAACAGCACCAAGTTAGGAAAAGCTAATGTAAACATGCCACATAATTTTCTTATTTAAAACAAACAACTTCGCCTGTTGCACCTACACATATTTGTAGTTCCATACATAGTCATATTAGTAGTTCCATTGAATCCATGAGATTTCAATAAATATTGAGTCATTATTCAACACCTGATTCAGTAGCTCTACGCTAGATGGGATTGCTAGTAAAAGTCAGACCAAAGTTAATGTCCCTTTAGCTTCTTCCCAACCAACTTTCCAGCCAGAAAACTGAAATTAAAATCTATCTCTGAGATATATTGTACAGTCTCACTTCAACAAGTGGCATTTGCATCACTTGAAACCATGTGAAAATGGGTCTAGTGGTAGAGAGCACTGAAACAGCCGCTGGTTTAAATTGCCATGCTGAAAAAGCAACATCAAATTGTCTGTCCCCATGGCACTAAAACAGCTGTACTCAATTGTCTATGCTGAAATTACCACTATAAACTAGTCATGCTAAACCAGCAGCATTGAAATGGCAGTGCTGAAATGGCCACAATGGACTGTTTGCAATTAATCATCCTAGAGCCTGCTGGAGGAGAGTTCTATTAATAACCTAGACAAAAGACAAAAGAATGGGCACTACATCAAATCAGACCTGAACTCTCTCTTGAATCTAAGGGGGTATCCAGGCCAGTGCAAAGCGCCGGCCTGGGTATGTACTAGGGTTGCCTCAGGGTGTCCTTTCCAGATGCCCTGCAACCCTAGTATGTTGTAATGGCGGCACCCTTTTTGCATGGGCGCTGCCATTAGGACGTCACAGCCGTGCCGCAGCCAAACGGTGCGGCGTGGACGTGACATCCTGGCATTGCTGCAGGGTGCTTGTGGTGCCCTTTCAGCGGCGCCAGAAAGAGCTCCGTTTCAGAGCTCCTTCGGCCATGTGTATCGCTGGTGCGGCCTTTAAACAACCATGCTAGTGATACAAAGAGAAAGGGCCCAAGCAGCCCCTTTCTCCATTTCCCCGCCGCTGTCTCAAGGACACCCCGTTCCACGCTGTGGGGAAGCGGCATTTTGCCGCTTCCCCGAGGCCAGGAAAAGTGGCAAATTGGGGCCTCTGGGGCTGCTGCTGTGGCAGCTGAGCCCCCGATCCATAGGGGAAAGGGGCGAGTGCAGGCCTCCCCAAAGGGGTGGTCTGTATCCTGCCACAGATAACTAAATTGAGGCAATCATGAAAAATCCACAAAATAATGATTTTGGGCCAACAAAAATGAATATTATACATGTTGCAAGCTTTTGAAGTTCCACAGGTTTCTTCATCAGGCAAAGATGTTAAAAATCTTGCAGGAGAAAAGAAAAGGATAAAAGAAAAGAAAATTACAATGTTAGACATAGGCCTGCATTTTGTCAAAATGTTGTGGCTGTTGTCCTCCATTCAGATATTATGGAAGGATATTCATGCAGGCAGGGCCTCCTCTTTCTGGTCATGTGGGTATTTAGGTATTCAGTCCAGGAAATAAACTTTAAATTCCATTAGCAAGAAAAAACCTACAGCCTTTGAGATCCAGGTTGTCTCAAATACTTTGTGAGGCTATGGACCAAAGTAGATGGCCGGGAAGTAGTGATCTCCGGCTGCTCTGGCCATGATCGCTCTGGGACCATAGCAACTGGATGGACTGTTCCTGAAGCGGGCTGCAGCCATGGTCCCAAATGGGCCACTGGCAGGAGCAATTAAATTCTTTTGCTGGCTTCTTCAGGCCATCTTAGGAGGCCACAAAGTGGCTTTCATCTGCTTCTGGGCATGCATCATCTAAAGGCCATGCACCTGAAGTGGCTGGAAGCTGTTTTATTCGGCCAGTTTGTTTTGGGCCTACAAGCTCCTTTGTTAAGAAGAGAACAGTGAATTTCTTTATTGGTTGGCGCAATAAAGGTATCACTGTTTTGTGGATTTTAAATGATATTGTACTTTTCCATATGGCCAACATGGCTACTCCTGGATATGTTTTCTTGAGGTAATCATTCTTTAGACATATCATGAACCAATGTGACTCACTGAAAAAAGATGCTAATGCTTGGTAAACTGGAAAGCAGAATCAAAAGAAGAAGACCACATTAAAATAGATACTTAGGTAGCTGTGGCCCTAAGTTTGCAAGCCCTGATCAGTGCTGGAAATGGCCAAGACCCTTGGATTTCTCTTATTCATTGTATTGTCATCAATCAAATTTGGCTCAACAGCAAATAGAACCAAATAAAAAGTTAATGAATAAAGAAACAAAGAACTATAAGGAGAAAGACTAAGAACTGCAGGAATCTGAAGATGAGAGGGGATAAGACGGGAATATTTTCAACAAACAATTAATGGTTCATTTTGTTTTTTTTGGTTTTTTGTTTGTTTGTTTCTTGGTACTTCTCTTGCTCTTGCCAAAGCCTGTTTAGCTCATTAATTTTTTATTTTCTGGATTTTTTAAATTAAATTAAATGGTTTAACGGTCATGCAATGTGCAATTCAGGTGATTTCTAAGGAGATATTTTTCTTTCTCTATACATGTGTTTCATCTACAGTGTCATTTTCTACTGGAACACTAAGTGTCTGGTTCTGTAAGTTGCTGGTAATGATTGGTTTGAAACTTGTGATAATTATAGGGCATCCCAAACATTAAAAAAAAAAAAAACAAGGCAGGACAGATGATGTCCCCCTGGAAAGGAATCAAGCAGCTATCATGACCCAAACAAATCGTTGTTGTTGTTGTCATCGTCATCAATTTTGAACCCCTTCCACCTCAAAAATCCTGGTTGCAATTCATTTTGCTTTTAATGTATTCTGAATGTTTCAAATTTCTTAAAAGTGCTATCTCATAGTAAGCATTAGTTTTTGGCTAATGTCCACACAACCAACACTTTCTGATCTCACAGTGTGAAGCATCTCACATTAGAAAGAAGAAGTGAGACTTGCAAAATAATAATGATGATGATTATGCATTGTGTCCTCCCTCTCAGTTTGATCCAAGTACCATTTTCACTTCTTCTCCTTTCTGTTTCTTTTTTCCTTTCGAAAGGATACTAAACAGGTTGACACAGGTAGCTAGCCATGTTGAAATGACATTTGTATTACTTGCACAATTAATTTGATACAAATGTAGTGCCAACAGGGTTTCAGCTTTGGCAAATAGCCCTCTTCTAACACTATCCCCTGGCTCCGGCTTCATAATTGCCCATATTGGCAATTTGGGAAATAATATTTCCCCCTCATTGGAAATGACATGTGAATTCCTCATTGTAGCAGTGAGGGCTTTAGCTAAACTACAGGTTCTCCTACATATTTCTCACATAGACTTTCAGTTTTTGAGGCAGGGTGAATTTGAGTGTTCCTATCATTACTGAAAATTCTGTGGCTACTACAAATCCTCACTTGTAATAAGTTGTTTTGTGAGGAGTGTGTATGCCTCTTGGATATTTTGTAGAACTATTTAAAAACAAGAACAAAACCTTCTGTAAAAGTTGGTTTCCTCCATACATGCCAATTGTCTTATTTTTGAATGGTCTTATTTTGGCTCCAATTCTATTTGCACTGAATTTGTTATTAAATTTGCTATTGAAATGTAATGGTCCTGCATTTCATCACTGTATTGTTAAAAATAAAGTTACAAAGAGCTAATGTGCAACTGTGTTTTTATGACACTTCAGAATACAACTTAGGTAACATTTAAGTTCTTATATATTTGTTGGGTACAACTTATATTATTGTTTGACCTTATAAGTTTTAAAAGAATCAATGTATTCGCTGTACTATAGTAAACCTTACAATTTTTAAATGCTGTATTTACTATGTATATTAATGCATTTACTGTGTCCTGAGGGAGTATAATTACAAGGAAGAAGAGGATGAGACATCAACTCTTTTCATGTGCTTTGAAGTTTCACTCATGTTTGAAAGGAAATATTGGTA
>NC_056524.1:131448122-131522136 GCF_019175285.1 Sceloporus undulatus | reverse complement strand
ATCTATCTATCTATCTATCTATCTATCTATCTATCTATCTATCTATCTATCATCTAATATGTATACATGAAATAGAGCAGTGCTGTCAGTGATATTCATTGCCTCTGGCTATTACTGATATTTGGAAGCCTATCATTTCCTGCTAACTTTAGGAACTGTGATCCTACATCATGTTCTGTACACCACTGGTTTTGTATTTGACACTAAGGTGTGATAATCAGTGAGTGCAAAGAGATGTGCCCGTTTCACTTGACATAAGCTGGAGGATCAAGAACTTATTATTAGAGGGCCAACACTATCTAGTAAGTATGTCAGAGGAACAGAGTACAGATTATCCCTTTCAAGCAGCAAACGGGCCCTTGTGTGTACAGTAGTAATCAAAGTAATGCTTATGTTGTGCTTCTTAAATGATATAGTATTTGGTGCCTATGGAGATAAACAGCATGGTCTCAACATTTGTCTGTAACGTGTTGGAATTTTGTACCAGAGGGAGAGTGTTTTCACTGTGTTTGTAAGACAGGAAGAACATTTTCAGTTCAAATTAAAATACTGCTGTTGGATATATTCTGCATAACCTTTACCCAGTGCAGTGTATTTTAAACCTATTTTGTTATGACAGTTAGAGGCCTAAGACTGTAGATTTGTTATCAACAAAGGCCAAACAACCTTGTCATTTAAACCAACAGGCGCTAGGCCTTTAACAAGTCTTAGGGCCAAAACAGACAGCCCTAAAGGGGAGCTTGACACCTCCCCTTTGATCACTGGCCCTGATCCAGCTTTTTTCCAGTGCAAAAAGAAGTGGCAAAATGCCATTGGATACACTGCAAATAAGGCACCCTTTTCACCACCGCCATGGCTTTTCGGCACTCCTGCAGTGTGCAGTGTCTAAATGCTGCACCGCCAGAGTGCTGAAAAGCTGCCATCTTGTAAATGGTTGGGTAGCTTCACAGCGGCTTCCTGACAACCTGGGGGCATGCATTGTGCATACACCATGCCCCCAAGTTGCTGGGAAGCCGACTTTAAGAGTGCTTGGTTCATTGGACTGTTATAAATCTCAAGATGTTGCCTGATATATAGCAGCTCTTAGTCAGAAATATAGGTAACACCGAACATTGATTTTTTATTGAAGATTTTCACACCAGCACTTACCATGGGGTAAGCACTTGTAAAACACCAGTAAAACATCAGAGAAGTGTGCATGTATGAAAGCCTGACATGCTTTTCAAATGGCAGGGAATCATCTCCTCACCTCTAGTGTCCTTGAATTATTCGCAGAGCAGCAATTTCCTATGAACACAGTATATGAGTACTACCTGTGTAATTGAATGCCTGGGGAAAAAAGTTTTCTAAACTTTGTAGGGAGCCTATAAATCGGGGGTAATGATCTGTTGGAAGTTAGGGAACCAAAAAGGCCTTTTAGTGGAAACTGGTGGACTCAACCCCTGATGCAACTTGGAATATTTTCTCCCCAGTTCTCCACTGGGGCATAAGGGTTGTGGCAAGTCACTGGCAGAGTGGAGATTCCCCCAAAATCGGTCAGAGTCAGGCTGGCTGCAAAGGTGGGGGATGCCTGAGGAGTGACTATAAAAGGAGAGGAGTGAGTGGAAAAGAGTGAGATGAATGTGTCAGCTGAGAGTTTTAAGAGCCAGTTCAGGGTGGCTCACACTGTGGGAATGGTAACTGTGAATTGAGTCAGACTTTCACAGGATTCATAGTCTTGATGAAGGGACATTATAAGGACTTGTTTTTAAGATCTGACTCTGAATAAACTTTATATTCTATCTTGTTTGCAGAAGAGTGGCTGGAATTAATTTATGATCACAATCTTCATATGCACACAACCAAATAATAAATCACTTATAAAATAAGGATACTGGGAGCCCATTCCTAAGTCATTTATTAAAAGAGTGTATTAGGGGAAAAATTGGGGCCAGTAGCAAGACCAAGGGATAAAGAGATGTTTCTGGGTTAAAGGAAAAACCTCAGATCATCATAAGGAAAGAAGAACCCTGAAACCATTGTGACAGGGACAATTTCACCAATTACCTCTCTGGGTTATTTTAGGCTCAAGAGAGGCCTTTTCCCCAATAAGTAGTAGGCCTTTGGGAGGGAGGGAGGCCTCTCCTGGGTCTAAAATGACCTGGAGGAAATGTTATAAAATGTTATAAAAATACCCACCTACAGAGAGGCATTTGGGAGCGTTTTGGGATGAAATTTGGGGGAATAAGTGCACACTTTCTGCAGCCCTGCTGTCCTGAAACAGATTTCAGACCTTCCTGGGATTTGTGATTTAGTCAAACCTCTGTGGATAAGAATGGTAAATGTCCTCTTTTACCCATCAAATCCATTCATTCCATAGAGTAATGTGAAAAGACCTTTGTCTTTAACTCACACAAAGTTGTAGAAAGTCCATGTGCACCTGCCTTGCAGTAGTGATGGGGCTATACACCATCACTAAGGATATGCAGTGGATGGACAAGATAATAAAACCCAGTTGTCCATTTTGTCCTGCATTCTTTTACCAGCAATGACCATTCAGCTTAAATAGTGAAGACAGTCCCTTAACAAAGTTTTGTATTGTGGCTACCAGGGTATAAAAAGCTTTTACCACAGAATGTGCTTTGTGGAATTTCTGAGAAGTGATTATTTTTTGCCAGCATTTCTGAGAAGTGGTTCTTTTTTGGCCAGCTAGACTTTTATTGTACTTGTTCAAGTGTGTATTGATTTGTAAGGTATGTTCTAGGGATTGTTGAAGTTCTTCATGATCTTGATGAGACTCACTTGAAGTGTCTTAAGTGGCTTGTCAGTCCCTATATCTTCCAGTTATATATTGACTCACTTGAACTTTCTATCTGAAGTCTTCAAAATCTGAATCTTTATCTACAGTGGTAATAATTAAATCACTGTATCATTAGTATTAGGTTTTTATTATTTCAGTTCTAGGCTATGTTACTGCATAGACTTGTTAATTCTAGTGTTTTATTCCTTCTGTTTCAGTTAGTCAATACTGTCTCTTTTGTGCCCATCTGTGCCATTTAAAAAAAAAAATGCTTGAGAGCATTACTTGTTCTGGTAAAGAATCTCTTATGTCCATATGTTAACTATTGTGTGAGGTAGTACTATCTTTTGTCAGTCTTGAATGGAGGAAAAAAAGAAACAAAAGCTCTCTTTAAACAGAAAGAAAGAACAGCAACAAAAAGGAAAGCAATAGGATATATAGGTGCATGTATGCATGTGTATTCTATCAAACACTGCCAAATTCTTGCACTGTTGTATATGAGTTCTGAATGCAGAACTCCTTTATCCTGTTCTTGTCACCAGCTCTAGGATTCCCTATGAGCTCATATACACCTATCAGAATACTCTGGGCTAGCCCTAGAATGTTCTGGCTCCTCAAATTCCCCACAGGTTTTCTCTCCTTACCTTGTTCTGTCTCCTCCCAGCAATGATAAATGACTGCCTTCCCATGTGGTCACAATGTGTTGTCCGACATCACTGCTGAGATCACAACAAGGCATGCTATTGATGCTGGGCACCTCTTTCTGACCTCAGAGTCACTTGCACACACAATGGTGATACTCATTGATGAACAGGGTGAAAAGATAGCTTCCTGTCATAGCTGAAAACCAGCTGAAAAACTACAGCAAATGGTGTTTTTAGAAATTGTGAGTTAGGGGGAGGAAGCCACAAATCAGATGTGGACATCTTAAAGACAGCCAAGACCAAATTCAGGGATTTGGCCCTGTGTCTTCTAAGCATGATGCAGTGAGCCTGGTGAGAACTCCATCCAAACCACCCATGTAGAAGTATGCTTGTATATGTTACTATTATAATGTTATCCATTCTATTACAAAGATGATGTCAAATACAATGGAGCAAAGCCAACCTCAGGTATGTGTGCAATGATTTGTTTCTCTATAAAGTATTCTTTGCATAACTGATGATAAGGATGCCAAGATCATGCTGATAAGCAGAAGGCAAGCAAGCCAAAAAATACAGATGGGTTATAATCTATTTTGCGGTAAAGAACAAAAATGGTTCTAAGTAGCTTTTTAAAAGATGAAAAATGTAATGTTCAACAAAGAGTTAAAATTAGTCTTGTGCAATGATGGGTGTTATGTATTCTTGCTTTCACCATATGGCAGGGAAAAACCAGGAAAGCAGTAACACTTGAAATGTTTGTTTCTCATGAGATGTTAAAAATTTCATGGACACAGAGGGAGATGGGCAAAGAAGCCGTAAGAAAAACATATAAAGAAATAATAAAAAAAACATAAATTTATTTATTAATTTGTTATTTGTCTATCTGTCCTGCCCAACATCATGGGATCTGAGGGTAGTGTAAAGCATAATAATTTAATTAATTTAAATCAATTTTAAAAGTAACAATAATTTTAAAGCATATTAATTTTAAAAATTAAAGCAAATTTCGATTCAACAAGAAAGGTTAGTTCTTCCAGATCTTCTTAACTACCACTGAATATATTTGTTATCTTTAATTTATTCCTGGTCTTCTAAACGTAAAGTGAGTAGCCTACCATGGTCAGTCCTGCTGGAATCTACACTACTGGTATTTTTATATAAATGAACAGCACTTGGCTCTCATTTTATATAAAAAAGACAATATTTTGTCAACAATTTTATATGCTAGAACCCTGTGGCAAATATTGTCACCTCAACTATAGTTTGATTCATATGCTCATCCGAAACTGATCTTATGAGAGAATCCAGCTTCAAAGTGATGTTAAGCAAACATTTTTTTATGAATGCTGGTTAGATAATGGGGTTGTTACCTTAGATCAAATACCTGAGGGAGATAATGGGTTTTGACCTTTTTCAGGGATAAAAGACTAGTTTAATTTACCTTTGTTGGCAAAATGGCAATATTTGCAAATTAAACACTTGCTACAATCCAAATTTGGCCCTGCATCCCAGGCACTTCTGAAGTTTCCTTAATATTAGAGACATTAATTGAGGCTGACAAAGTATCTCAAAGAGCAATTTGTATATAGAAATTTCTGTTATCAATAAATAAATCCATGTGAGGTTTACATCAGCAATGGAACAGGGAATTGGAATATCTAGTTCTGGCGAATCAATGGTTAACTATTTTAACATCTATAACAAGTATGGGTTTAAATTTTCAATTACTTCTTAAACAGTATAAATTGCTGTTCCAGGTATATTGGTTGCAATACTGTCTTTTAAAGAAAGGGTTATTGAAATCAGCAAATGGTTGGACATATAATACCATTAATGATTTCTAAACACCTTTCTTTTTTAGCTGTCCTGTAGTTGACTGATTTGGATAGAAATAACTAGTCAGATAAACTTGTTACTGGAGAGCTCTTTAGTATTTAGGGATGTGCATGTTCTTTTCAATTATTTACCTGTATCTTGGAAACTAACAAAGAGCCAGTGGAAATGCCTTTTTGCACCTTTTTGATTCCTAAAAGATTGATACTTCAATATTGGAAAAGTAACATTAATTATGGTATATACTCATGTAGAAGTCTAGAAATTTAGGTCAAAAATTGACCCAAAAAAGCTGAGTCGACTTATCCATGGGTCAACGTAAGTAATGTATTTTTTAAAAAATGAATGATCCCTTGGTGAAATGCAAGAGTATAATCTATCCTGGAAGCACCAATCCCTTCTACTCTCTCATCCATCCAGCCATAAGAATGAGCACAAAGAGCTTTGTCTGCTGGAATTCTGTAAGTTCTTTGGCATTGTTTTGCTTTTTTTCATCATTCAGATCCTTTGCAACAGTATATTTCCCTTAGTTTTACCCTAGACTTATCCATGGGCCATAATTTTGGACCAAAAACTTGCCCTCGACTTATAATGAGGTTGACTTACAGTTAAGTATATACTGTATAGTAATATATGATTGAATGGATAGATCTAATAGCACTTTTTAACATTTGAAAGAATTTTGTTCAGATGACATCTGTAAATGGACTTCTAGTTGAACATTTGTTCAGCTCTTATGCAAGCATTATTCGCATAGTTGTTTTTCTCTTCTGTATTTATTTTTGTTTTGTTATATTGGAATATCATAGTATGTAACAGAGACCTTCCTTGTGTACTTCTATTATCCATTTAATAATTTTATAGCATATATTTGAAACTTTAAAAAACATTTCAAGGCCATTCAAGACAATGCACATTTCAGATTTGGATTAATCTATTAAGCTCTAATGTTTTTTCTTTTCTTTTATTAAAAAGTCATATTTTTATTTGGTGTCACAATGACACCAATGTTGGCAACAGCTGGGCATCTAAAGAGAGACTATTCCACAAATGGGATACCTCCATGAAGAAGGCCTTCTACCATGTCCTCATTCTCTTCTGTACTCTCTCTAAAGGGTCACATAGGTGCCTCAATTTTTTGGCTAGTGAATATAGAGAGACATAGGGATGAAACAGACCACTATAAAAAGTTGGCTTCTAGCTGGCTTGGGGGCATAGTATATGGATGAAACACACCCCCAAGACACTTGTAAGCCAGCTTCAAACTACCTGGTTGCCCATACGTGGGCCGGCTTGTGGGCACTCTGGCGACACAGTGTTTACATGTCGCAAGCTGC
Source organism: Sceloporus undulatus (assembly GCF_019175285.1). Lineage (NCBI taxonomy): Eukaryota > Metazoa > Chordata > Lepidosauria > Squamata > Phrynosomatidae > Sceloporus > Sceloporus undulatus. Next base: position 131,515,543 of record NC_056524.1, on the reverse strand, counting down.
CAGAGCACCTTAAAAATTGCTTCCAGCCACAGCAGGTGGGAAAAGTTGCCTTTTTCTGTCAGAAATTTTTCAGGCGGCTTCACGGTGGATTGGGCCATGCTGTGTAGTTGCCACAGCCTCAATCCACCTTCAGAAGGGGCAGATTGAAGAAGCTCCTTTGGGTCGGTCAGTTTTACCCCATACACTTTCTGTCTTTTGGCTAGTGAATATAAGGGAAAATTGTACTTCTTCAAGTACTGAGGTCTGAAACCATTTATTTAGCACTTTTAATGCCATCACCAACACTTTCAGTTCAGACCAGAAGTGGATTGACAGCCAATGCAACTACTTTAAGATGTATGTTATATAGTTTCTACAATTTCAGTCAACCATCTACTAGGTATGTATTGTACTGGCTGCAACAATAGTGCAACCAAGTGCAGCCCCACAGTAGATGGACTCCTGTGCTTAAATTATACTTGTCCAGGAAAGACCATAACTAGTGAGAGAAGGGGCCAAACTTTAAAACATAGGCCCCATAGGTCCCTTTAGTATAATGAATATCAAGTACTAGTATATAATCTGTGGGCCTTGGTATCGCAGGGATCCGTTCTGCCCACCCCCTGCATATGGCCAAAATCTGGTATGCTCAAGTCCTATTTGTCCCCAATGGCAGTGCCGCTGCGACGCCACACCATTGGGGACAAAAAATCCCTCTCTACCCTCCCTCCCTCCTCCCTCCCCCTCCCTCCTTCTTTCTATCTTTAACACCCCCTCCCTCCCCCTCCTCCTCCCTGCTTACCTGCTCGTCGCTTCGCCACCACTACGGCATCCTCGCCGCTGCCGCCACGGTTCACAGGGCTGGGGTTGGCGGTGGAGGAGGAGGAGGCAGCCGGCGACGGAAGGGTAAGCAGGGGGTAAGGGGAGGGAGGGAGGGTAGGTAGATAGTTGAGGATATAGATAGTTAGGAAAGGGAGGGAGGGGGTAGGGATGGAGTGAGGGAGGGAGGGAGGAAGGGAGGGGGGAGGGGAGGTGACAGAGGTAGGGAGGGGGAGAGACTTTTGTCCCCAATGGCGGCGCGCGTGCACAAGCGCGCCATTGGGGACCTTTTCCCGAATTTGCCATGTGCGTTATGCTCAAATCCGTGCATGGCAAATCGCGTGAAAGGAGGGCCAACAGTAATATAGGTACTTCCAGGCTATGAATCTACTCCTTCATGGAGAACTTCCCCATCTGGGGCAGGGTCACTTCCCCAATTCCCAGACTCATGAATTAGCAATCCATAGAGTCACTAATTTTTGAGATTTTAGTTTTAGATTACTGGCCTGTTCAGTCCATTACAACACCCAGACACTGGTCTAGCAACCTGCACAGCTTTGTCTGACCTTTGCAACAAGGAATTAGACAGAGTATCATCAAGCATTCTGGTGGCAACTCACCCCAAATTATAATTATTTCAACTCACCAGCTTCATATAGGATATGAACAGATATGAAACAGAACCTATGTCACTGAAGAGTTTAATGGAGGAGAAAACAAACAATGCCACTCTATGGAAACTGATCCTTTAGATAGATATGGAACCATTGTATCCAACTGTTTTTCCTATCTTTCAACTAAGGGTTCTTTGGTGCCACATCCGAATTGTGAACCGACTGAAATGGTCCAAATAAAACTATTTCCTCTAGTATTACAACATTCAGCACTGGTCTAAGGTTATCACCAACAGGGGGAACTAGAATATTTGGTCATAATGAACACAACAAACATACAGATTACTACAACAATACATTATTCAAAGTAGTAAAATAGGAAAATACGGCCCCAAATAGTAACAGAGCCAAATAAAGCTCGCTTCAGTCACTTTGGAGGTATGCTGTTTAATATGAGGCATGCGTCAAGGAGTCCGGAAGCATGCAAAGCCACGTATCGTCTAAGGACTGGAGCACAGCTTTGGCACAACTTCCAGACTTTTAGGATACATGCATAATTTAAACAGCATATCACCAAAGTGACCCAAAGCCGCTTATTTTGCAGTCTGTATGGGGCCAAATATACAAAGAGAAACTTCACTGTAATTTCACTAAGCCACTGGATGGATTAGAGGTCATACACATTTTTGTTTAGAAAGGATACATTTCATAGGAAATTTTAGTCGATGATGTGCATTGGTTTTTTTTTTTTCTTTTTGTTTTTTTTTTTTTTTAGAAATGATATGTGATGGTAAGCACCATCATTAGAATGACTAAAACTGTGATTTTTTTATTTTATTTTATTTATTTTATTGCTCAGTTCGGGGGGATACAGATGGGCAAAGGGGGCAGTGAGACACCGCTCCATTTCCTTGTTGTATCAGTGCTGTTAAGTGCATGTCAATGCACCAGAAAAAGGTGTCGTGAAAAGTGGCTCCTTTCTGTCCACTGCTGAGGTGCCATTAACCCTTGAGAGCAGCATGTTACATCCCTTGTTCACCACACACCCGTTTGAATGTGACACAAAGGCACAGTCATCAATGCGCTCGATGTGTAACCTGCACATGCCAAAATGGCACCTGGACTGCACGGTAGGGCTGGGAATGTCGGACGCTCTGCTCTCTCCAGAGCCCTAAAATCGGCCCCAGGCCAGTGCTTTGCACACTCGTACCAGGCCTTAAGTTTCAAAGGTGCTACAGATATTCTTTCCCATTTAATAATGTAAAACTCATCCAATTAATTTCATGGATGATGAAGAATTTAAACTCAACTCAGCCTTTCCTGGCTAGAGTTCAATCCCCTAAGCAAGTATTTTAACGGGGCTCCATTCTGCTAATAGAGTTTACCTCATGTTCCCTGGGGATGTGATGGGGGTGTGATGAAGGAGTGGGATGAGAACAGAATGTGTGCTTTCACCATTTTATGCATGCCAGAACGTTGCCACCACTGCCGGATGTTCCCATTGCGTTCCTGATCCGTCCTAGAGGAGGCAGTTTTCAGGAACTGGTCAGAAGCGTTCCTAAATCACCTCCCTGGGACGATCAGGAATGCAATGAGAACTTCTGGCAGTGGTGGTGGCGTTCTGGCATGCAGTAAAAGTGCCTTAGCACCCATTCTGTTCTCATCCCACCCTTTTCCTCACGCCCCCATCACATCCCCAGGACAGTGCGTAAGGTCCTCACCAAACCTCCTTGATAACACTGAGAGAATACTCAGTGTCTGTTAATATGAAGGTTAGTCCTACTGTTGAAAGGAGAGGACAACAATTTTTACTCAGCGCTGAATGACATACGCAGTTTCTAACAGAAAAGAGGCTGAAAAGAAGTGACAACAAATTATTAGTTATTTTTGAATTATAGACTTTTAAAAAAAAAGAATTTGTTTCCTGATGCCAGCCATTAATCGTCACTTGACCACCTCATGCTACCAACTCTGGATTCTTTCTCTTGGACAATACCAATTCCCCCATTTAGGAGGAATACAAAAGCATCTCAAACATTCAGCTCTCCTGGTGTATTATGCTTCTGTTCAAAAATCAAAAAAACCCTCCACAATACCTTTCTTTAATATCAATAGATTCCATTATGGTTTACAGCGTGTCCTATCATTATGTAGCATCGTGAACTGAAATAGAAGTTACATGTACCTAGAATGCTGCCATTTAACTTGGATTTGAAATATATATCAATATGTTAAAGAAATGGTTTGGAAAGATATGTCATACTGAATGCTGAAGAGAAAAACCTACAAAAAACTATGGATGCCAGCCATGAAAGCCTTCGACTTCACATACTACATAGCTACAAATGACCCCTAAATAAATCTTCTTCTCTTTCTTCCAAAATTGAATGATTGTGAGCTAACTCTTAGTTATCAGCAGACTTTCCAATCCACAGACAACTTCATTTGCTATTCTGTGGATTGGCAAATCTGCTAAACCTACGAGAAATTCAGGAAGTTGTTACAACTTTAATTTGCTATTAACACTGTGCCTGGATTTCAGATATATGTAGAGAAACGTAACTGACAACCATGTGTAGTTTCTATTAAAGCTTCCCTGTACATAAGCGAGAAAAGAACCATGTGGCACCTTTAAGCCCAACTAATTTGTTTCAGGATAAGTTTGTGGCCTACAGTCGATGTCTTCAGATGTGTGGATGGCAGCCACATTGAGAGGGAAAGGTAGCTACAAGGAAAAAGGTTTGCAGTCTATCTTTCACCCAGTCCATATCCATTTTCTATATACAGAGATATTAAAAAAATGACGAAAGATTCAGTCATGCATTACTACACATATGGTGAAATTTGGTATATCCCGGGACAGCATATGCCTTCGTTTACTGATTGGTGTGAACTCAACTAGGACAATAGTCAGTTCTGTGAATCTAGCTTGCTGTAGACAAACAGTTGTGCTTAAGCAGCCAAGGACAGGAATGTTTATGCATTCCATTGTTTGACTAAGGATGTAAACCCACTTGCAGGCCTAGGTCCTCCACGGAAAGGCCAGGAGCACTGTTAAATTGTGTTAATCCTGACTTCGATCATTCCTGATGAATTCCCTCCACAGCAAAAAGAAAATGTCATAGGCACTGGCACATGTTCTGTGGTTTAAGGTGTTGCTGATGTTCTTGCGTTCATTTTGTAAGCAGTTTATTAGGACCTGACAAGAAACAGTCCTTTTTTATTACAGGAATCAAAGAGAGAAAAGAGAGAAGAGTGCACAATGATCACACTTTCCAAAAAGCATTTCAAAGCCTTAGCCCCGCTTTTTCCAAAGGTGCAAGTGACTCTAGACAGGTAGATTCTACAGATAAAGTTGTTGGTGGAGTACATATCAAAAATTTACTTTCCTTTGAGAGGGGGAATTCAACAAATACGGAAAGATAAAATTGGATTTAGAATGACAGCAATACCAATAACCGCTACTCAGACAAAGTCAAGGCAGAAGTTTGGAGCACATTTTGGGCTTTAGGAAACCCATGTTATAACCTGTTTATTTATCAATGAAATGGAGATGACTGTTACCAAAAAGATGGAAGGGTCTTGGAGTCCACACCAACTGGGTCAAGGTCTCAGCGCTGTGTAATTTAACAGCGCTTTATAAATAAAGGTTAATAAAACAACAACAACAACAATAATAATAATAATAATAATATAATAATAGATAATAATAAATGCTGGAAAAATTGTTTAGCTCAAGGAGGCCTGAACAGGTGGGCAACCTAAGGGGCCTTTTCACCTATGTTTACCAGTACTAACTGTGAGAAGACTCCTGGCTTAATGAATAAAGAAGATTTTTATTTTAGAAATATGCAAGAGTGCTACTGAACACACAATAGCAATTTGAGCAGAACAACACATACAAGGTAACTGAAATAAAAGGTAATGGTAGTGCCTTGACATCAATGTCTAGTCATAACTGACTGTAGGTGATGGTACATCTCTGTTTCTAAGCTGAAGAGGCAGTGTTGTCTGAGGACTGCTCTGGGATCATGTGGCCAGCATGGACTGCACCAAACACTGGCGGTTTATTAAACCGCACTTTGAGGCAGGCCTCTGCCGCCGCCACCGTTTGCCTCCGTGCGAGAGCCGCAGCAGCACACCGCGCGGCTCCCGCACGGACCGAAAAAGAAGCTCCAAAATGGAGCTTCTTCTTCGCGCCTCTGTGACGTCGCGAGGCGCCGGGGCGCATCGCGACATCACAGAGTGCGCAAACAAACGTTCGGACGCACAGCGTCCGATACGTAAGATGGCGCCAGCCGTGTGGAATGGCCATGCGCCATATTGTATGGACGGAAGTCCGTATTAGAGCCAGGGGGCGTCTAGAAGACGCCCCTTTTTAAAATGGGACGTCCTGCGACGTCCCAAGTGCCGTCTGTAACCGGCCACTGTTACCTTCCCGCTGAGAAGTGTTACCTTTTTATACTACGCATTCGCACTGCTAGGTGGCAAGGCTGGGAATAGTGACAGGAAACTCATCCCATCATCACACTTGGCCTCGAACTGCCAACCGTCTGATCTTCCGAACATCAGAATTGGTGTCTTAAACATTAAGCCACCGTATAACTGAAATAGAGGAAGGAAATTGTTTAGCAGAGGGTGTAGAGGGGTAAGAGCAATCCATGAAAAGTAAGGTGTGGCTCAATTGGCATCTGAGGTGTGACATAATGAGTGGGAAGAGGTTCTCTTTATATACAAAGCTAGAACTGGGGCTAATATTTATATCTGATATCCTAGCCTCAAGGGGTATGTTCCCACATGAAATGCAAAAATTCTGAGTGCTTTCTCATGGAATTGACAAAAAGGACAATTGTGGGGTTTGTGGTTTTTTCAGGCTATGTGGCCATGTTCTAGAAGATTTTCTTCCCGATGTTTCGCCAGCTGTGCTGGCATCTCAGAGAAGCTTGCCTGGAAAAGGTGGGTCCTATGATTACGTGTGAGCCTGGGACTGCAGGAGTGATTTGCATGCGTTTGTTCTGTCTGATGACAGGCCTCAGGAAAATTTCTACATACAATTAAATGATGCTTCATTCTGTTGCCTTGTTAGCATACTCCACTGCAATATTTTACATTACCACTTACTTCCCTTTCAGGCACTTCATTAAATGATGTGAAAAACTAGTACCCCCCATATACATTATTATAAATCGAAAGTAACTATTAAAAAACCCTAAAAGATTCCATTCAAGCACATCCACTTTCCCTAGCGCAAGAAAAGAAATTAGACACTGCTATGGAATCTGTCTGTTACAAATTAACTGAATAAGAATATTAACTTTGATTTGGTGAGTCCATTCATCCTTGGTTTTTTTTATTTCTACATATTTATTTGGCAGTTATAAATACTAAAAAATGGTGTGCATTTAAATATGTCCAAAGAAGTATCACATATTAAATGAAAATGCATCTACAAATAAATGTTAGGCTTATTCCAAAGTTCTTGTTGCAGGCACATTGCTACTTGTGCCAACATACGTTGCTTCATGTATTTCATATAGGAAAACATGTCCTCATATTTGTATACATGCACATCTCAAGTAATGAGGAAAGAAATTTAATATTACTCATTACCTGGTTGAAAAATGGGTTTTTGACAACAGCGCCTGTTACCGACAGCCAAAAATAAGCTGCTTCGAGTCACTTTGGAGGTATGGATTTCAATGATACATGCGTCTAAAGAGTCCGAAGTCCCACACCAAAGCCACGCGCACAGTTACGAATGACGGGAGTGCAGCTTTGGTGAACAGCTTCCAGACTTTAGAACTCATGCATCATTGAAATACCATACCTCCAAAGTGACTCGAAGCAGCTTTATTTTGGCTGTCTGTAAACGGCCAGAGTAACACAACTGAGAGAACTGTGCAGTTTGTGCCAGTATTGCAGACTTTGTGAAATTGATTGCGTTTCCAATACTGCAGCAGAAACGCTTGGACCTCTGCCATAGGCATGGTCCAAAACTAGATGCCTGTAAGCATATATTGCCTTAATGTAATTAAACTGTCAGATACTGACCATATAAAGTAAATCTAAATAATTAAATACATAAACTATCTGGAAGACTCTGCATTTCTTTCTTTAATTCTGCTCTCCCCCTCCCCATAATGTCATATTGCATTATCTGACACAGTTGTGCAAGGAGGTTACCTCAGCAACAGTAATTACAATTTTGACACTTTCAGCTTCCCTTATATTGCATTTGCAACTAGCACCTCTTCATGTATTTGAAATGCGAAAATACTGTGTGTGGCAGAATTTTTCATCCCACTCACGGATTAAATATCCAGAACATTCATAGGAGAAAGCAAACAAATTCAAATAATTTACTATCATAGCTCAATGGGGCTCACAGCCGTGTGCTCATAAAAATAACATTTAAGTTTTTAATACTGTTGCTTCACAATTTAAAAACAAGAAACTGTCTAAAGTTAGGCTCTAAAACAACAGTGAATACATGTACGTTTCATGTAGTGTTGAAAAAGCATATTTGACATTATTAATACCTGACTTAGAAAAAAATGGTTTTCCTGACAACAGAATAACACGGTGGTAAGAAGTCTGTAAAATTTCTGCCCAGTATTTACACAGGTCAAGGTGTTTCAGAAAATCATTCTGTGCAGAAATATGCACATATTCTTTACATGAAAATGCAATCTTTTTGTACAACCTACCTTATTTTTTGCAGGAAAAAAACCACTTTGTCTAGGAAGTGTTGCTGTGTGTGTGTGTAAAGTTGCCGCTATTTCTGCAAAACAACAAACTTGCGTATAAATGGGTGTGCGCACAAACACACACACACTCCTATGTCCAGAAACAGCAACAGACTCATGCAGAGAAAATAGCCATATATGTTTTTCTTTTTCACAGACAGCCCCTAGTAATCTGTGTCAACAACCCATCATTTTGATATACACTGCCCATCCCTCTACATTTATGTCTTCATGAATTAAATTTATCAGTAGCTTTATCTGCAGCTGGGAGAAAATTGTGGAAATTATTTGTCCTCACTTGTAAAGAGGAAATAGTAAAATATTAAGTCCTCATTGCATGTATATTTGGGTCTCCATACTATAAATAGTTGAAAAAAGCATAAAGCCAAACACAGAAATAAAAGCCACTTCATTTGACAATCAAAAAAGAAAAAGAAAGAAAGAAAGAAAGAAAGAAAGAACTCAACCCATCCCAAAACTGATGATGTATCTTTGCAATTAATATTATTTATTTGCTGAGATGTAATCAAAGTTCTCTGGATGCTTTACATCCAAAATATATATTATGAAATAGCAGGTGACAAAACCACCAGCAATAATGTACCACTTAGAATAAACCACAGTAAAAACATCTGTAAAGAAAACAAAGAAATGAGTGCATAGGACTAAAATTAATAAAGTAGTTCCTTAAAAACTTTATAAATAAGGAACTGAAGGCACGTAGCCAAGCAGCAAACAGAAAGAAGACAAAGTCTAGTTGACCAACTTAGATCACGTGGAGCTTGTCTCCTTTCTGTTTGCTCTTTAAAAACTTGCCAAAAAATAAAGGGAAGAATAACAATATCATTTTCTATGCAGAAAATGCTTTTTCTACATAAAAAATGCTGCACTTGGGGACTTCTTTCTGCACAATATTTGCACATGACTTTTTGATTCAAAACTACTGTTTTGTTTTGTATACACACACAAGAGGCGAGAGAGGCCCTGCACTGGACCCATTTAACAAGTGTCTTTTTGATACTCATTGTTTCTGTATCTTTTGCAATAAATCGATTCAGCACAAGTGTGAACAGGATGTGGATCATAATCGATTTAAATTTTGCCTTTAAATTTGCAGGCCAGCTGAAGAAGGTCCATTTTGGGTTTTGTGTGTGTGTGTTTTACTTGTTTATTTTTTAAAATAACAGAAAAATGCTTAAATTTAAAATTGATTACAGAACGATTACATACCAAATACATTTTGCATACAATCCTCCCTCTGAAATTTTTACCATCTGACTTCCATCTCCCTTATTGTCCCCCTGATAGTCTGGCCCGTTACAAATGGGCACCCTAGTACGCGACGAGCACGCACTAGGGTTAGAAAGGGGAGTCCTTTCCAGACGCCCCTAACCCTAATACGTGCTCCACGCGTAGAAAATGGCAGCGGCCGTTCCACACGGCTGCCACCATGACTACGTCACGACCGTGCCGCCTCCAAACGAGGCGGTGCGGTTGTGACATATTGGGGCCACGCCAGGGTGCCTAGGGCGCCCTTTCCACGACCCTGGAAGGAGCTCCGTTTTGGAGCTCCTTCCAGCTTTGCGTCACTGGGCGCAGCCTTTAGATGGCTGTGCCAGCGATGCAGAGGAGAAAGGGGCCAAGCGGCCCCTTTCTCCTCCTCCTCACCACCGCGGGGTGTCCTTGGGGCTTGAAGCCCCAAGGACACCCCTTTCCCGGCGGCAGGGAAGCGGCCTTTTTCCGCTTCCCCGCGGCCTGGAAAGCGGCGGATTGGGGCCTCAGCGGCTGCCGCTCTGACTGCTGAAGCCCCGATCCAGCGGGGAAAGGGGCAGGTGCAGGCCGCTGCTTTTCGGCGGTCTGTAACCCGCCTCTGTTATCTTTAGTCTGTTTAAATCACACTGTATATATTATATTATAATATAGTCTTTCTAAGACATTTCTGGTTCTTGAATATATTAAAGCTTACTACCAATTTATTCTATACTATCAAGGGGAAAAAAAGCAAAGAAACAGAAAAACAGAAAAGCAATATCGTCATATTCAAAATATTAGTGAACTAACTTCATTGCAACCATCTTAACTTACAGTACATCAAAATTGGTTACTAATCTCTCTCGATTTTATTGCTGTCATTACGCTTTAAATATGATGTCAATTTCTCCATTTCTAAGAGTTTTTGTAACCACTCATCTAGTTTAGGCACTTCATTTCTTTTCCACTATTGTGCAACTGTCATTCTTGCAGCCATTATCAAATAGAATAAAACTCACCAATGTTTTCTTTCAATGTCTTGGGAAATTTTATTTAGCATATTTAATAGATATATTTTGGGCCTCAATTTGTATTTTATATGCAGCATTTTCCCAATAGTTATGTAAATTTGTTTCCAAAAAATTTTTCAATTTGGGGCACTGCCACCATACATAGAACCATGTCCCTCTAGCTGCTTGACATTTGAAGAGGGTCCATTTTAAATCAATTAATTAGTCAGTGTGAACGACATGTCTGTTATTTTACAGCAAGAAAATGTGATTGGGGCAAACATAGTGTGAACCACTCTCTGCTGTTGAACCAATCCATCGATTCGGATCACAAACTGATTTATTTGTAAGTGGGAATGAGGCCTAAGAGACTCATTATTTACAGGCCAGAGAAGAAAAGTATCTCCTCTGGACAAGAAGTGGAGCTTTCCTTCAAAGGAAATAGTGTTTAATTTATCCCAGGTGTGCAGGAAAAGTGAAAAACTGGAGCTCATCTGACCTATTGTGACTATTAGTTCTTAGAATTAAGACACTGCTGCTAATTCATCTTAATTTAACAAAGAGCAAAATAAATCAAAAAGCTGTTTGATTGTTTAACATCAAGTGTATTAAAGAACACTGTCTGAGAAGCTAAAACCACAATATTTATCATTTTGTATGTCTTGCAAATGGTAAAAAAAAGTTTATCTGTTAACTTTATTTTCCCCTTATCTGATTTTTCATTGCCATCTGCTTGCCTGTGCAGAAGAGACAGCTTTAAGTGAAAATCCGAGCTAATTTCTGCATCAACTTAACAAATTAAAACTTGCACTCCATGGATAGCAATCATTAAGAGGGATCTGTCATAAGAAATTGATCTGAAATGGGTTTTCTTTGTCAGTGTTTTGATGTGAGATGGTAATTAGGATTGTTTGAAGAGAGATAAGTGTTAATCTGGAATGAGGTATGCTGTATTGATTTAGTAATGTATTTAGCACACTGACAAGCACACATCCCTGCCTTTTGAAACCATTTCCTCTCATATCTCTTGCAATATTTTCTCTTAGTTTTAAATATATCAGCAACTGATATTTAAATAAGGACAACTCTATGTTGTTGCTGATGTTGTTGTTAAGATCAAATGTTATGGCAAGGCCCCACCATGTTAAAGAAGCTGAATAAGTACAAAATGCACTTTACAGATAGCCCAGGTAATTTGGAAGTGGGCTGTAGTCATAATTGACCTATTCATCTGTGTAGAGGAGAGATGGGAATCATGTGGCCCACATGGGACCTTTTTTCTGCTTCACATTATACTTTATATTCTGATGTTCAATGAAGCATTATAACACATCCACTGGAAAGCACTGTGGTGTTGAGCATCATGACCTTTTGTTCCCAGATGTGTTGGGCTTCAGATCCCAGAAGCTCCAGCCAGCTTGACTATCGGTGAGGGATCCTGAGGATAGGGTTTGGTATCTATGTATGCCTGATGCTCAACCTACATCAAACCAAACCTGTTAAGAATGGTGGGCTGAGAAGGAATATATAGTCAGAATAACAATGTGTGTTTAACATCTAAGCATGGATCGGAACTAAAGTTTACTCGGTACAAATTCAGACCTAGGGAGACAAAGTGATATAGAAGTGAAAAAGAAAACGACGAGGTAAAATAAATTTTGGTGTGTGTGTGTGTGTGTGTGTGTATAACCTCCAGCATAGTAATTTTCTCTTGCCTATCAAATCTTCTTCTTCTTTCTGCTTTGAAGGAACAGGCTTGTATAGAGATAAACCAGCATGCAGGTTATCCCTAACAAATAGGAACCTGAAGAAGAACGGATCCATGGGGCATAGTGAAAGGTGATTTAGAGGAGCTTTGAATATCCTACTGAACTACGATATGAATCTCAAGTTATCCTTGATAAATCTGTGTTCTGACAATAGAGATGCTGGTTTGTTCTGCAGCTGTGTCAAGAATCACAAGGCAGTTTCCCATTCATTGCAGTAATAATGTAAAAATCAGTTGTAATTGATGTTCTAATGCTTAATCTTCATGTATAATTTATTCCTTCCACACTGCTGTTGCTAAATCATTTAAGATTTTTTTAAAAAAAAATCATTGTAAAAGGAATGCCATTTTAGTTAGATCATTAGTGAACTTCCATGAAAAAAATTATGTGCCAGAGATGAGAGTATATTTTTAGTTTCTCAGGTTCCCATTTTATTCTCCTGCTCACCTGTCATCTTTATCCTATTATTTTCTCCCCCCTTTTTTTTCTTTTATCTACTATTTCAGCAGAATATCTGAACAGAATTTACTGCTATTCCTACTGAAGTCAATTAAATGGACATAGGCAAAGGGTTAAAAATGAACACACCTATAGCTTCATTTTATGCTTTCTAAATTGGAGCACAATTCAATATTTCATTCTTGTGAAAAGCAACTCAGATTTCATGTTAAAATGCCAGATCTATATTGTCTCCACATCCAGGATCATGCATGAGAATAGCACAGAAATCTGACACTGACAAATAGAAAACTCCCCACCACTGGAAGAGGGATTGGCAATTAATCCAGACTAGATGGGAAGAGTTACACACACTGGGTAGACTTTAAAAGCCTGCATCTTTCCCCATATCATCAAATTAATTTTTAACTATTTAATCAAATCCTTCTATGTACTATGGGAGACAATTTTTCCAGGCTTTAGGTTAACATGTCTTTTGCTCGGCACAAGAGAGACCAGGAAAATAGATATATGAGTACAGAATTGAAACTAAAGTCTATAATCATGAAGATAGTTAATAGTAAGTAAGCTTCACCAAACACAGGGAGTCCACCTCAACATTAGGAAGAACTTCCTGACAGTAAGAGCTGTTTGACAGTGGTACACACTCCTTCAAAGGGTGGAGGACTCTCCTTCTTTGGAGGTTTTTAAACAGAGACTGGATGACCATCTCTCAGACATGATTTGATTCTGTGTTCCAGCATGCGGTGTGTGTGTGTGTGTGTGGGGGGGGGGGGTGTTGGACTGGATGGCCCTTGTGGTCTCTTCTAACTCTATGATTTATTGTAAAGACACTAGCTGAATTGAAAGCAAAAATTAAGGATAATTTATAATTACAAAAATTACAAGAATGAATGTATAATTACAAGAATGAATGTATCCAAAGCATGGGGTGGGGAGGAATGACAATTTTTGAATTACAGCTCCCAGAATCCTGAAGCAAGCAAGGGCTTTATTTTCCCCATATTTGCAGGATTTACTACTATATCCTCTCTTCCACTGGCACAGTCATGCAGATACCATTTGGCGCATGGGGATGCCATCATCAGTGCACCAGTGGCACACTGTGATGCACCCAGGATGCAATCACGGCACCCAGAGTTGCAGAACCAGTGCCGCGTTTGCGTCCTGTACATGCGCCCCGTATGGATGGCACTGCGTAAAGATGGCACCATCCATAAGTTCTAGGGTTTCGGAGCGTGCAGATGCCGCATGCTCCAGAACCTTAGAATTGGCCCCAGGCAGTCACAAACCGGTGGTCTGTACCGAGCCATAGTTTAACAATTCTTAGCATTTGAACTCTGTTTAGTCTTTAGGAGGGATTCTTTGGGAACTTATTAGTTGTAAATTTTGAAAATTCTGATAAGAAAGAATCAGATGTTAATCTTCTTGATGAATGTGTGGAACAAAACATAGGGATTGTCTTCACAGGCCAAAAGGCACAGGCTCCCCCTAGGCTCATGTTGTCTAGATTAAATTATGCAGGTCAAAGCCCTTGGGGTAGGGTTGGGCCCAATCTTACCTGTCCAGATAGGAATCCAGAGGATCTGGTCTTGATACCAGGGTAAATAGCCATTAAAAGTGAATGTAAAGGCTTGCCATTTCACAAGATTGTCAAGTCATGTCTGACTGTAGGAGGGGGTGATGTTAATCTCCATTACTAAGATGAAGAGCTGGCATTGTCAAAGATTACTCTGTGGTCATGTGGCCACATGACTACACAAAACACTGTTACCTTCCCACCAAAGAAGTACCTATTTATCCATTTGCACTTTTACATCCTTTCAAACTGCTAGATTGGCAGAAGCTAGGACTAATGACAGAAGCTCACACCATCACATGACACTTGAACTGCTGACCAGACATTCTTGCAATCATCAGAGTCAATGTCTTAACCACTGAGCCACCGCAGTAATAGCCCTTATTCTGGATTTACCCAAGGTTTTCAACAGAGTTTCTAGGAAACTCCATGCCAAAACCTGGCTATGCACACATACACACTCCCTACCTTGTTGGCCATCATGTTATGGCATGTGCTGTGGTTTTAGCTTTCTAGAAAACAGTTTTAATTATGAGCTTTATTCAGTATAACAGAAATCTTAAGGCTTTATAAAATCATCAAGGCAAGTTGAACAAGCTATTTAATTATATAAATCACTAAATTCATTTTTTTTGGATAAACATAAATACATGGCAAGTTCAGAGAAGAAGGGATTTCATGGTTTGAAGTACAATCCACAGCGAATGAAGGGGTAGGTAGGTGGATAGAACAGAGAGGATGCTCCACTGGATCCCAGGCAGAAAGCAGAGGAATTTGGATGATGAAGGTGAGGATGGAGATGAAGATGATGATTAATATGAAGCTGATGATTAGTACAACAGTTTCAAGAAGGTGTTCCAGAATGGCCAAAGACTCAAATTTTTCAGACCTAGCATATTCAGTACATTGTGTGGGGCTCTTTTGGTCAATAGAAGGACCACCAGCTGTAGCTTTCCACTTCTAGGTTTTTTTTTTGGGGGGGGGGTATTTTATTAAATTTTATTTCACAAAACTTCAAATACCATTTGGTTCCATCAGTTCTCTAGCTTATAAGGTAGAATCAGTAATATTGCAGAAAAAAACATCAGTCTTTAGATAAATTTCTTAATGGTTTTAAGCTATATCAATGCTAATTTATGGTCCTATCTTGTTTTCACTATTTCACTGTTTGTTTCTATTTTTCATCATACTGTTGAGATGTTCTATTACTACCATACATTGACAACATGTCTAATACACCTAAATCATTTAGTTTTAGAATCTATTCATCTACCATAGGTATTATGTTGGATTTCCAATATTTCACATATATCAGTCAGGTGGCAGTAATCATGTAAGGTAATAAACTCAGTTCATCTTGAATAATAATAATAATAATAATAATAATAATAATAATAATGATTTATTTATAGCCCGCCCAATCACAAGGAATCCAGGCGGGTTACAACAGTAAAAATAAAGAAAATAAAATACAATAAATAAATAAAATACAATAAAATTAAAGAGAGCAAAGTGAGTACATTCACAGTTAGGCCTGATGGAAGTTGGGCCTCTCTTTTTCACTCCCTCTCAGGTCTGATGATGATGTCATGGAGGGAGGGCTCTTCTTCTTGAGGCAAGGATTTTATTTTAATTAATTTTAATTTAATTCTTCTCATTAAATTTAAGAGAAGAATTGGTGGACAGAGTGACATAAGTCACAGTAAATGGGGAGTAGAACTAGGTAGGGAAGGCCTGCCGGAAGAGATCCGTCTTAAGAGCCTTCTTAAAGGCTGTAAGAGTAGAAATGTCACGGATCTCCTTCGGCAGGTCATTCCATAGCTTCGGAGCTGCTTGAAACAAATTGTCAGGGATTATATCCATTATATTCAACAAAAAAACGTTCAGGACTTAATGGTATTTCCTCACTTCCAGAGATTTGTGTGGTCCACAAGCAGATGGAGGAATCCTCCCTCTCCATAGCTGTTGTCTTCTGAAGGACACCAAATCCTAAACATTTCCAATGAGTTTGCCTTTTGCATTCTTTAAATTCTTGATTTCATTCTCATAGCAAGATGAGCTTGTTTCTTTCACAGCTCTCCCAAGATGATTGTGCACACTAGCTGCAGCATTAAAAAATAATAATAATGAAAGTTTGTATTTTAAAGAGGCAGGTATTTAAGCCCCTCTAATTAGCCTTTGATAAGGAAACAGCCAGCGGCTAGCTGTTTGCCTGAGAGCAATGGCAGAACTCCTGCCATGGTGAACTGCAGGGGTCAGATGCAATCACTCATCTTACTTTCCTGTTGCTAATTGAAAGAGTCTATCAGCATCTTGAAACACTGTCAAAGTAATTATAACTGTAAAGCACATATTTAGGAGGTGCTCATGAAAACTGGACCATCTGAATAATAAATTGCAGCAGGAAAAAAGCAGTTTTATAGTATCCTTATAATAATGTCCTTTTTCAGAGGAAATGGGAAATCATTTCTGCAGCTGATGAGCTGATACTATTCATTCAGTGCTCCATCTGGGGACATTTGAGGCATGAGATTATGCAATCTTATGCTGCTATGCAATAATATGTTGTTATGGAAGGTTCCCTACCCCAAAATAACAAGAGCTCTCCATCTCCAAATATATAAATAAGATAAAAGGACACAACATCACTTCCAGCCACCAAAATGGCATCAAAAATGCTATGGCCTCTGGAGCTTTTGAGGGACCTAAAAATCAGCTGGTATGGCTCCCCAAACTCCTTGCCCACCTTAGATTTAAAACAAATATCACACCATAATTCACTGGGAGAGGAGAGAAGTCATGCAAGTAATTAGCAACCAAGAAGCCAAGGAATCACCCGAGAAAATCAAGATAGGGAGAGGGTTGTGAAAAAGAGTAGTCAAGATAAAAGTTCCAAGGGACCAGACAGCAGGGGAGAGTTTTTGAGCTGGTGCAGGTGTCTTTTGCATAGAGTGGGAAATAAATGTTGCTTTCAGCATGTGATCACCATTTGCTGACTGCTGATTGTTTAGTGAGAATGGCCGAGGCAGTACCACCTAAGCTGCAGTTGTATGCTAAGTCCCTGCCTAAACACATCTGAATTGGTGCTATCCTAGAAGGAAGCACAATATGTGACAGTGGAGCTGCACTACTGACATGCCTCACTTGAACAGATGCATGACAGAGTGTGTCATCTAAACCTTCTGACTCTGCTTCTGTTTAGTATCTTTTTTTAAGAAAGGTCTCATTTCAATCTGTACACTTACGCTCATGGATGTGGTGAAGCCAGAAAGTCAGAGATGTAATTTTTCATTATATTTCTTCCCAAAGTCAGCGACAGTAATATCAGCAATTTTCTTCACACTGAGAAATGAACCATGTAAATTTTTTACACAGAGCAAATTCCCAATTACGGCTTGTTCTGCTCAAGAAACAACATTTTCTGCACAGGAGTTAATATTTCTGCATTGAAATATTTTCCATGCCAGAAAATGTTTTCTCTCCGGAAAATGTTGTTTTCTGCACCAAACAACCACATGTGAAATTTGTATAGAATGAGTCCTGAACAAGTCCAAGCAACTTGTCAGTTCAGGCTGCTTCTAATCAGGGTTTCTCAACACTAAAAACACAAACAAACAAACAAAAAACCCCAACAACATGTTTTGCCATCATTTTTCAAATATGTTCAGATATTCTTTCCATCCCTGCAGCAAGTGTCCTGGTAAGTACATGTGGGCCCATGCTTACTCAAAGTGAAGGTAGGATTTAAGTCAACTCCCCCTCCATGATATCAGGAGACGAAAACTGAGTGAGCCCTGAGTAACAAAAAATAAACATTTCCGCTTGTTGAGGGTACAAGCTCTGGAAAAAGCGAACAATTGGGGTGAAGGGCTTCTAACAATAGATGGCACTTGACATAGCCACCTCCACTGATATCAGAGTTATATTTTTGAATGACTGAAGTAATCAAACAGAAGAGGCATATAGTCCAAGAGAAGTTGTGTATAACATCCTTTTTATGTGGTTAGAATGGAGACATGAGACTGGGTTTCTATTTACTGTCACTCAATTTAATTTTACTCTCCCTTTCATTTCTTATAATCCTCTGAACAGAAAGCTCAATAAAACAAAACAAAAAAATTAATATCATCCCAGGGTGCTGTAGCATGAAAAAAATAAATGGCTAATTTAGTGTTTGGAATTAGTGAGAAAGGAACTGCAAATAAAAACCACAGGTATCATAATGCCGTTAAATAAAGGTGTGATGCATCCGTTTTGGAATACAAATGCAGAAAAGAACAGAAGAAGAAAAGTAACATTGAAGGAGAACAACTATGGCTGAAGTCATCCGTTACTGAGCTGTGTCAGGATAATGCTCTAATTTCCAGATAACTTCAGCATGTTGTTATGTTTACTCCTCTTTAAGAATAAACTTTCCATGTCCCAGAAAAGAATCTTGGCAAACCACTCTTCTTCCTCCTGTTATATCTTAAGAAGTGCCTGGTGCCACACATGAAATGTATTTGTTGGCCTACACATGGTGGCTAGACGTCTGGACTATTTCCCCCACAGTTCGGAATACACCAAGATCTCTGGGATCCAACAACAAGATTCATCCTCCTGGCTTATGTTATTTTGCCTGAATGAAATTTCAAAATGAAATCTTCAGTGGCTGCCTGAATGAATGACATTTCCTATCCACAGAGTCAATAGAAACAACATTTGGAAAGATCAAATGTCTGTAAATACTGAGGTCCACAACTGAGTGACAAAGTCTGTCAAGACACAAATAATAAATTGGTAAAAGAATTCCAGTTCTGGAGCTAATAGGTTAATTGCTTTAGCACAACAATTTTGTGATGTATGAAAAAGGTCAGTTTTGTAAGATTCAGGCCTTTCGTTGTTGCAAGTGTCTGCTCAGAACCCTGATGGAAAAATATCATTTAGAAGCTAAAATGTATTGCATGCAAATGACAATTAAGCTCAGGATGCACAAAAAACATTTAACTGACAGTGACCTGTGATCGTAAATTACTGGCATAGTGCATCAGATCCTAGACTTGTAATTTCATCAAGATCAACAAAATGCAATCTTGAAAGCTGTTTGCTTGGTGTGAGGACAAATTGATGCCCTTGTCCTTCCAGGCTGCTCAGTTTTGATGCTGGCAAGTCTGCCTCTAAGTAGCAGCAGAGGGCCATTGTAAATAATTAAGTAGAAATTTGTTACCCTTTTGTCAAGTGTATTTCTGATGTTGCTCTTCCTTAGCCTCCATTAAGAAATCCCTTGATTAAATTTTAAAGGCTCAGACCATTTGGAAGACTTGCGAGCCCAGGATACAAACGGTGATGTGAGTATGTTGGATGGTTGCTTTAAAAAAGTAAAATAAGAAAGTAATATTCTCTTTGGGAGTTAAGTGAAAATAATGTCAAGTATTTAGTGTGCCTTCCCATGATTCTCTTTCAGAGACACAGTGCTACAGATTTGATTGTTGACCCTGCTGCTAATGCCTGTAGTAGGTAATTTGTGTCCTCTACTCTTAGGGCTTCAGAAATTTTCATTTGGAATATTTTTTATATAACTTCCTACTGAGGGGGGGAAAATGGTAGCTGCAAATCTGCACAGGTAGCAATCTGATAATTTTCAAACAAATGTTCTCATCATTTATAACTTAGAAGCCATGATCCAGTGTTTTATAAAAGGGTTGGGTAGACAGAACAGAGAGAGGTGTCAAGAGAAAAGGGAGGGGGGAAATGAACATAGACTAAGCCTGATGGATGCATTGCCTTTGTCTTGCTTTTCGCATCAAAATAACATGAATAGTGGTTTTGTTTTTCAGTAATACCCTTCCTAAAAGGCATATAAATTCATAACAAAAATGCATGATTATGCAGGGCTTGAGGCAGTTATATAGCTTATATCCAAGGAGAAAAGCTATATAAAATAAATTGAACAAGACGGAATCTGGTCTCAGGATGGGGGGTGGCAAAAGGGGACATCGCCACAATTAACCTTCACATTCAGGGCCAAACGTTTTGGTCAACAAGACACAATTCATGGTGACACTAAGTTGTTGTACCAATGCAAATCGGTTATTAAACATTTCCCTTTAATGCTTGGCTTTGCTTTCCTCATTAGTTCCTTAGTGAACCAACATCACTGCTTTAGTTTCTTGCCTCCTCTAGAAAAAGAGCAAATTGGGATGGGGATAAAGAAATGGAAGGGGACCTTCAGGAATATATGACACATCAAAATAATTCATTCTTATGAATGACAACTTCCCCGTCTCTGGGCTAAGAAATTTATTCAAGAGAACAACTCCCTGGTTAGATTCTGATTATAGAAATAACATCAATTCAGGAACAACAGGACTTCTATAGAGACCACACTGGCCATAACTTTTATGTCTTATAGTTTCTTCTTTTCCTTTCATTTAAAAGTTATTTTTTATTCCTTTAATATACTAAGTACTTTCAAGAACAAGTACTTGAAAAGTGTGCTTTATATCTACACATACAGTCCAGCAACTGAATGGGGCCACTAAGAGCTCTATGGTATTTGTTCTTATTACATAATTGATAATCCAGTTTTGAACCTTACCTCACATTCTCTCTCTGTGTCTCTCCATCTCTCTTTCAGACACAGACACAGACACAGACACTTACATCAAACCTCAGTCAAAAGTATTTAGTTTGGTTTGGCTTGTTCTCAAGAGGTGGGGGGGGGACTAAATTACTTCTGTGTTTTAACTATACAGTATAAAAGGATACCCTTATTGCCTCTTATTTTTAAGGGCTTGGTGAAAGACTCCACTGCTGGATCTCTCTTCTTGCAACAGTTCCCTTGTTGCAACAGCTTTACTAGCTGCCAGCCCATTTCTGGGAACAATTCAAAGTGTTTGTTATGACCTATGCAACTTGGGTCCAGACTACCTGAAGGACCAGATCTGCCATTATGACATTTTCTGAGCAATAAGATCTTGAAGGGATGCCCTTCTCTCAATGCCAAAACACACTGCAGAAATAATCCAGTTTGACACCACTTTAACTGTCCTGGTTCAATGCTAGGGAATTCTGGGACTTGTAATTTTGCTTTCTCTGTCAGAGACCTCTGATGCCACAATAAACTACAGTCCCCAGTATCCCCTAGCACTGAACCAGGACAGTTAAAGCGTTCTCAAACTGGATTATTTCTGCATTTTAGCTCTCCCCCAGCTCTCCTTCTGATGGCAAATCAAAACTTTTCAATTTAGACTGAATCTTAAGAATCAACTTCAGTGGGGTTTTGAGGGTGTGCTGTCTTGTTGATTTTTATCTTGTGTTTTAATGATTTTAAATAATTGTAATTCTACAGATTAATTGCATTTTAATAATAATTGTATGTGTTTGTGAGTGCATGTTTGTTTATGTATTTTAACTGATTTAAATATTTTGTAACACACCCTAGATTCCTAGTACTGGGGAAAGGCAAGGCATAAGTGAGTAGTAATAATAGTAGAAAAGGTGGTAGCTGTTGAATGGAAGCCAACTGAATGTCACAGAAAAGTGTGCTACAAGGACCAGGTGATGCTCACTTGGAGGCAATTTTCACAGTTTGTCAATACACTGATTTTGGATGATGTTCACACAAGGTCACTGTAACTCGGATCATTGAAGCATGGACTACAGTCAGTTTGTGTGAGTTTTCTAAGGGACATCAAATATCCTGTGTCATCCTCTCCCCAATGGGAAGCCACCTTTGAGAATGCATTCATGCTTGCAAAAGATTAGCAAAGCTGCAGAAATGATAAATGGTAGCTGAACTCACAAAATGGAAAGCTGCTTATTTCAAACAACAAATGGGGCCTGCTCTTAATTCTAAATTTCTATCCTTAGTAAAAGTAATTTATATTACCATGCTTTATGAACAATACACACTTCCCAGAAGAACCTTAAGTGATTCTGTTGAACTGATTTGCTTGCATTAATTTTTAATACGATAGAATTTCAAGTTGCTTGGCAGCCCCAGCCATAGAAGATGCTATCAAATACCCACAAAAATAAACAAAAGACTGAGTCACAGAAATGAAATCATAATCATAGGTAGTGGCCACTAACCCACCCCTCAGTATCCCTAGATACTTCCAGTACACATGGCATCATATTTCAAAGAAAATTGCAGGAGTTATACTAATCCTAGCATCCTTCCCATTTCTTCTGAACACTGGCTGTTTTTCATTTGTTCCCATAGAGAATCTATTTCAAGATACAGGGGAAAAGCTGCTCCATCTTTCCTTTATTCATATTTTCCTATGGTACTACTATGCAAGAGGGCTTCCTTTATCATATCTTGTATCTAATTTTATAAATCTTAATCAGCAAATTAGTAAACTGATCCATTAGTTTGTGCTGACCAATTTTGACTTGGAGGGGCACGTTTTAATTACTACACACACACACACACAATGTATGCATGGCAAAGAATGTAGAAATATAAATGGATAAAGCAATTTAAAATATCGACAGTTTCATCAGTAGTGTGTGTGTTTGTGTGTGTATATATATTGGTCCCACCATTAGCAGAGTAAAGCTGCTGCTCCAGCTGGCAGGCCCTAGGAGTGACAGGAAGGTATTGGATGGTACTACTTTATGTGTGTCATGCATGTCCTCAAGCCCTAAGCTAGTCTGTTGTCTGCAAGCATCTTAGAGGCATCTAACTTTGAAATAAGGTTCAACTGTAGGTATGGTCAGCTTGCATAAATGGAATGTAGGGGTGTCATATTGTCTTTCATCTTACACCATATAGCACCCCTTGTCACCCCTGCAATCTATCTCAGAATATTAAATTCTGGGGAACATGACCAGGAGGGAACAACCTCATGCCCTCTTTGTGAGCGTCTCACAGGCATCTATTTACCCATAGTCAGAAGGAGGATGCTCAGCTAAATAGGATCTGACATGATGTAGTATTTATTATTAATTCTTGCAATAATATTCATCTGAACAGATGATTTGAAATTCTAACAATAATTTGAAAGATAAATTAAAATTTATCAAACTATTTAACAATTAAAACTTAAACATGTGATGTATCATAGCAGAGAAGGTCATCTCCTGCATCCTTCCACCATGTATTTCACTGACTGATGGAACACAGTGAAGGCTCCTCCACCAGATTTCAAATTTCAGGTGAGTGAATATAGTGAGAGGCACTCCTGGAGAATGCAATTACCAACACTGTGAACTCAGATCAAAAGTGTATCCATACCAAGAGTAATTCCCTTAAAACTAATGTTTTAAGGTTTGTATGACCAACAGTCCAGCTGAGTCATTTTCATGTGCAGTTCAATGCAGATTGCATTGCAGTAGTCAAATTGAAAAGTTACCAATACATGGGCTACTGTGACTAAGTTAATCCTGTTCAGGAAAGGCTGTAGCTGGTGGACCTGTCAAATGTGGCTCCTGTTTTTCCAAGCCCTGGAGTCTTCCTGGGCCTCCAGGATAAAGATTGATCTAAACAAAAAACAAAAAAGGAAAAACAAACAAACAAACTATGCACTTGTTTCCTCAGGAGGAGTGCAACCCCTTTGAGGGTAGGTAACTATCAAATGTTCATACCCATCAATCCACAAAGTCTTCATTTTATCAGGATTCGGCTTCAGTTCATCCAGATGTTTACAGCTTTCCACCATAAAAGCATACTGGTCCAACAGTATTTTATTTCATTTATGTCTAACCTTTCTTCTGATATAGCAACTCAAGGCAGCTAATACAAATTTTGAAGCACTATAAAAACATTAAAAAGTATTAATATAAAATTGGAAAAAATGTTTAATTTATAAAGCTAAAAAATTAAACATTAAAAATATTAACAAGTATTAAAAATTATATGCAAACCTTAAAATCTGAATCACACTGCCCAACCCTTTTTCAAAAAGCCTGATGGCACAAAAATATTTTACCTGCTGCTGAAAGGAGAGCAGAGATGGGCATCCTGGCCTCTCTTATAAAAACCCCAGGCAGCTCCAACAACAAGGAGAAGTAGAGCTGAGGTTCAACAGTATGACGGGATGGCCTCCCACCCCAACTATCCTTATACCCCCCCCCGGCAGCTTCATATAGTTATTGAACTGTATATGGAACAAGATGGAATCCTGTTGCACCCCACATTGTAATGACTGAACAGAAATTCTCCAGTTTCTTTCTGGAACTGGCCTTGCTGATTGCAGCAGAACCACAGAGGATGGTTTCAGTTTTACTATTAAAGACTATCAACAGGGTAATGCTTCCCCATTTTCCCCTTAGAATGGAACATCAGTCAGAGTGACAGTCTTTTCCAGTATCATGCCCTGCCCTGAAACCATACTGAAATGGCTTTCATGTGGCTTTCGCATAGCAACTGACTGTAAGGTGACATTCCATGCCATTCTGTGCCACGTTTATTAGAAGGGTCATGTCAACTTTCTATAAAGTTGGTTTTTCACCTAATTGGTTCTTCTCCCCAATATTCAAGCAAACATAAGCACAATGTTCTTTCAAACATTGCTGCCCAAACTTGGGATCTGAGGGATAGGAATTTAGGAAACAGGAAATGTGGCAGGTAGGCACTACATGTTCAGCCCATTCCATCTACATACATCTAAAGAATACTAGAGAAACTGGGAAAGCAGTGTATGAATCTCTGGTCTCACAATATCAGATTATAACAATAAAGTATTCAATTAGAAATATAGAAGCCATGCTTTATTTATTTTTTGTGTTAAAAAAAAAAAGAACCACTGCATACTGATGGTTACAATCATTTAATGCTTCTCTCTCTCTCTCTCTCTCTCTCTATATATATATATATATATATATATGAGAATGAGAATGAGAATGTTTAAAAAATAGCTTGATAAGAAGGCTAAGCTAGAACCCTTTCCCTCCACATGACTTTTCTGTTTAAAGAAAATATTTTATGCAGTGGAGCATTCAGTCATGTTAATTTCCACCTCCAGTATTAAATTGTGCTGTATAAAAACAAGTTTACCATTTTGGGGTTGGGTGCATAACACGTTTTTGGAAGAAAGGCTTCTTCAGAGTGGTGAAAAACATCTGTTTGTCATAGTAATTTTTCAGACTTGCAACTTGCATTTACTGTGATTGGCCATTGTAAAGCAAACACTTTCTTAATTTACACATCTAATTGCTGAGGTACTATCTCTGAGGAAACCCACTGCAGGAGGGAAAACTGATTAACTGAATTAAGTTTGTATTTCCCTTAACATCTAGTGTGAGGATAGGCAATCATAAGAGAGCTATTTTAACCTTCAAGGAAACCCTGGAGAGTCACACACCCTACTGCACACACAACCTGCCAAAACAAAAAGAAAAGAAAACCCCCCCAAAGTGTCCTCAAATGCCTTTTAGAAGAGGAAGTGATCCAGATATCATATCCTGTTCACTTCTTTGTAGGAAAAAAAGATGCCTCAGGATGCTCCAACTCCAAATGTGGTGAAATGCCCTTGTGTCCCCTGAAGATGATTGAGGATGAGGAGACAATACAGACTGGCACTTTATGCTGGCCTGTACACGAACTAGGGCTAAGCATCCAGATGCTTCTAGCCCTAGTTTTGCCACCCAGATGCCATCATGGCATGTGCCAGTCCACGATGATGCGCTCTGGGTGCAGCACCCAAATGGTGCTGGATGGAAGGGTCATCATGACGTCGCACCATGCCATTTATGACACCCCTTCTAGAAAGTTGCTCAGAGCAGCTTCTTTTGGATCACAGACTGGTGCTGCAACATGTGACTGCTGTGGCACCAATTTGGGGCAGGAAGGGGCAGCTTCCAGCTGCCTGTATGTACTGCCCCATTATTGGGCATTTTTGAAACCTGGGAGAACAAAAGCAGTCACACTTTGTTCACTCCCATTCTAGTGTGATCCTCAGTAGAATCTAAGCCTTCCTTAAAAGTCTGGACAGCTAAATGATATGTCTTTTGAGAACTTTGATACTGATCTGTTGACAAAAATTGTACTCTTTTAGGATTTTCTTGATCAAGAAGAGAGCGAATTTTTACCAGCGTTTGAAAGAAGTGCATTCTAGAAAAAAAAACTGAAGTTTTCTCCTTATAATTGTCTTTAAAACATACTGGATGATTTCAGCCTAGCTCTTAGGTAAAAGAACAGCATTATGAGATGATGAGAGGTGGACCTATTTAACAAGAGTGGTTTAAAGCCTTTGTATGTTAGTTGCTTACCAGAATAGACATCTAAAAGCATTGCTGAAAAGAACAGCTACATAGCAACAGGAATCCTTTTGTGTTCAAAGTGAAGAGCCTCAGGTGTGGACTTGGAGAGGTACTACTTTCCTACTGTTTATGTCCATGGCTGTCTTGAAAAAAAGTACGGGGAACATTGGTCTTGGCGATGTTCACTTGTTTTGGTCAAAACCACAAATTCAGTTTGGACAGCTGACCATTGTGCCGGTAATTGTGCCTACCACTGATTGCTGGTTATTTTTGTTCTCTTTGAATTTTTCTCTCTACTTCTCAGCTTTTAGTCTACCAGCCAAATGGCTCATCTTTTAAATGATACATTCACTCTGTTGGAATCTGTTCAACCTGCCCATCAGGGAGAAAACTGCCTCTTTCAGGCTAGCATTTAGAAATGTAGCTCTTATGTATTGCATGGAGAGACAATGTTAGACTGTTTTGTTTTTAAATGTAACTATATTTTAAATGAACTGTATTTTCTAACATCAAATATAGTGAATAAAAGAGAGAGCTTTGCATGCAAATGGCAGACTATCACTTCACCCAGACATGGTCACATGGCTATTATCCCAATCCCATTTCAATTGTCACTGACTCTATAGAAGTTATTGTAAATGAGGCTCATTAATGGCCTGACAGTATTTAACTATCATATAGCTCCAGCTCAATGAGTCAAGCCAAAACACTGCTGTTCTTATAGCTGTTGTTTCATCCATTTCCTGAGATACAGCTGGACAAAAATCTTTAAAGATTTTTAAGGGTTAAAGATATATTTAATGATTTCTTATAAATCAACATGAAGAACACAAGGAACACAACACTTTGATAATAAGAATCTAATACCATTGAATTTGTGGGCATAGCAATGAAAAAGAGGCAGCACAAGAGGGGGAAAAACCCAAAGAAGGTGCACACTGCTAGAGTTGAAATGGCAACAAGGTTTCTGGGTAACATCTGTTTGAGTATTAGCACAATGTAGGCCATTGACTCCAAAAACCAGCTAACCATCCTGATGCTTCTTTCTTCAGCCTATCTGATGAAGAAAGTACTGTTATGGCAGGAGATGGGATCTCACCTTAATGCAAGCTGCAGTGTTGGTTCCCTTCCCACCTGGGACAGAAATATCTCTGACAGGCCCCAAGATGGATGTGCCCCAAAGGCCTTCACCCTGAGATCTCTTAATGGGATATCCCAAAGTGAGAGATTATAGACACACAGGCCCAATTCACACCCAGAATGAATCCTGTCCAATGACTAAATTACCTGCAACAAGCTGTGATGCAAAAATCCACAGGATAAAAAAACAAAACACCTGAGTATTATCCTCAGCACCATGTTCCCCCATTAAGCCAGACTCAAAGGAAGGAAGGAAGGAAGGAAGGAAGGAAGGAAAAAGCTGAGCCCATTTTTAAGCCACTAGCACAAAGTTGGGTGAAGATCTCCATTGTCACATTGCCAGTTCCACCCAGAAGTCTTGATTCATGACTGGCTAAGTGATCTTTGACTGTCCAGCCATGGAATTATACACCATTGTGAGCTATACTGGCTGTGGAAGTTACTAAGATGCTTCTGGCCACTGAAGATGAGAGATGACTCATTAGCTTCCACAAACTGCAATGTGTGATCCAGGTAACCTTGAGATGCACTCTTGTTCTTATAATATCTTGAGTCATATGATATTAGGTTAAAACACATCCAGTATTACTCAACTTTTCAAAAAGCTCCTCTGAGGAAAAAAACAACAGAAAGGAAAACAAGTTTCTAGGCTATATTTATATAGAGGCTGTATAGTGATATCTTGGCCACTTGGAAACTAAAACACTGCAGCAAAAGAAATCTGCTGGTTTTCACCCTTGATCTGATGAGTATTATGATTTTATTCCATAGCAAGAACATTCCAGAAGCAAGGGGTCATCTTGAGCTTAGTGGAAATCTTTACTATGTATATGATAAACCTTTTATACCTTTCATCATTGCTACCAATCTAAATAAAATAATATGTTCAGATAAGGCTGTTTGTGATCCACAACATTTTAAGGAATAAGTAGTAGATTTTCAGAGTTATTTGTGTCCATAATCCCACCAATAAAAGTTACCACCATCTTTGAAAAGGATTCCATGAATGTTCCTTCTTGCCAAAGGTGGTAGTTGGTTTCCATAGATCCAAATCCCTTCCAGCATTACACTTGACAGTTTTATGTTTTGTGTTTAAATATGTAAGTTATTTTTAGTAGGGATGCCCTTATTTGAGAGCCAAAAAACCTGGCCCTTATTTGAGAGCCAAAATCCTGCCCCTTATAGGACATGCTGGTGTCCCTTGTTATAAAGGATGTCCTCTGTTTGAAGGTTAGTAAACTTTTCTTTTTAAATAGACTAAATAAGATCCCATTTTTAAAAATGTTAACTGGAATCAATACTTCCAGTTGGTATTTAAGTTAAGACTTGTTCATGGCTATTTCCTGCATGCGATGGTTTTTGACTGTCCCTTATTGCTATTTTGAAAATCTAGCAACATAAGTGATAGCTTTCACTATATCAACACCTTACAATTATTAATCATAGAATCATAGCGTTGGAAGAGACCACAAAGGCCATTCAGTTCAACCCCTGCCATGCAGGAACTCTCAGTCAAAGCATACCCAACAGATGGCCTTCCAGTCTCTGCTTGAAGACCTCTAAGGAAGGAGACTCAACCCCACTCCAAGGGAGTTTGTTCCACTGTTGAACAGCCCTTACGGTCAGGAAGTTCCTCCTAATATTTAGGTGGAATCTCTTTTCCTGTAGCTTGCATCCATTGTGTATATTAGGGTAATACTAGATGCTCCAATAATGTGTAATGTGCAAGGATACCCAACTGCAGGCACTCAAAGAGGAAGCAATCATTTCAGGGAATCCTACATGTGGGGTGGGGAGGCTTAGGTCTTCTTCCTAGTGTGATTAGAAACTGTGTGTAACCTGTGTGCTTTAGGGACATATGTGTCTTTAGTGTAAATGGAGGCTTCTTCCATAGTTGTTCTAGCCACAAGGGTGGAGATGAAATTGGTTCTGCTTGCACTGTCCAGAGAAGAGATATATTCTTCCTCTGTGTGTGATGCTTTTCATGTAAGGATTATCCCTTCTCAGGGTAACTGCACTTCAATAAATTGAACTCTGGATGCACACTTTGTATCAGAATTTTTGTCTTTGTCTTTTGTGGACTGTGCTGCTCACTACTGAGACTTCATTGTGCGCTCAGGAATGCAGAAGCCACCAGGAAGAAAGAGAATGAAGGAAGCTATAAAAAAAGAAATCTTCATGAACCAAACTTTTAAAATTATTATTCTTTATCCAATTTGTAATCTGTAGGACTAGTAACCACACATTTAATTTCCTGTATAATTTGGTTTCCTGCTATTTCTTGTCATTTGAATGTTAGATTCTTAAATTTATATGCGTTTAAGGCATGTGAGGAAAAATGTATATATTTGAAAACTTCGCATGGCTCTGCCATTAATCAAAATGGTCGGTGTGTTCAAGAAATCAGAAGATCAAGTCTCAAAAGGGGAACTGTTAAGGAACTAGACAAGATTATATAAAGTCTTGATATATCATTGAATACCAAAGTCAGATATGCCCATGCCATAGTATTTCTTATATCTATGTGTGAATGTGAATGGTTGCCAGTGAAAAAAGCTTGTTGTTACATGCCTTCACATCAAGTTTGACTTATGGTGATTCCCTCTTGGGTTTTCTTGGCAAGAGTTATTCAGAGAAGGTTTGTTATTGCCTTTATCTGTTGTCGAGAGAATGTGACTTGCCCAAGTCTCCATGGCCAAGCAAGAAGAAAACTTATGTAGCTGGGAGGCTCTGCTTATCTGTAATATACCATAGCATGCAAAAAACATAAATAAATGGAACCAAGAACAAATCAAGACTGGTTTCTGTACAAAATAAGTAAACAAAATAACTAAATGGAAGCCATCATGAGACAATATGACTGGTGAGTTGGAATTGTAATGGCCCCAAAATGTCTAGTTCTAGAGTAGATGCAAGTAGGGGAGGATTCAATGAAGTTTCCAGTTGCACAATTAGTTGCAGACCTGGATCTCTTTCACACTACACAATTATAGTACTTTGATCCTATTATAACAACCATGGCTACATCCAAGTGAATCCTGTGGTTTGTAGTCTGCTGATGAACTAGAGCTTTCTGGGAGAAAATTCTAAATATCACCAAAAACTACAAATTCCAGGGGGGATCAAAGCATTACAACTGAGTAGTACGAATAAGACCTAACTTACACAGCAGATTGAGGAACAAATTGCACAGTCATTAGCTTGTCTAGGTACTGTAAGAATGAATGAACTCTCACTTGCAAACTGGAATGTGCCAAAAAAATTCTACTAGAATATTGTTTTCTTTTACTAAGATTACATTGGATTTAGACTTTCAAAATGAAAGAAAATAATAAAAGATTCTGGGTCTTGGGTGGATTTAGGAATGCCCGTTTTGATCTGAAGCTGATTTCATTGTATTTCTGCATCAAAACATGCAACTGAATCTAACTATAGTTTATACTTTTTAAGTATTAATTGATTAGTCAGCTTGTAAAGAGATGGATACTTTTCTCATTATATTAGGTTCATCAGGCTATGCCACATGGCTTTTTAATGAGAAAAACATGGCAAAAATCAATATTTTACTATTAAATTTATTATGTGATTGAATGCTGAATCAGCTGTAACCTTGAGACGTGGGTTCTGCCAAAATGAACAGAATGAAGTTGATTTAACATCTCCTTTTAAAGTTATCCATTCATATAATCTACCAAATTGAGATGGATTCTGCCAGGATTTCATTCTAATCACAATAATTAGACTTCTCTACTCTCAGTGGTCAATAATAATAGAAATTCCTTTTTTTGTGCCAATGGGATATAAAGGGGGGGTGGGGAGCTGGATTTGGACCAAGGAGTGGTGGATTATCTCCTTATGAATCTAGTACTGACTGAATAATGTGTTATCTACATATGGCATTCAAAGAAGGTGGCAGAATTCTATAGTCATAAAGCATACTGTACCATTTTATATTGCAGATGGACAAAACGTTAATAAGTATCTATGAAAAAACAAGTAACAAAACAAACCCACATAATTAAATTCTCAGATATAAATATGTCCAAAGTGATGCCTGCTGTTAGCATTTCTCAGTTCTGTCCACTAGTTTTCCTGTTGCAAAGAAAGAAAGTTGTGATGGATCATTATGATTCCACTACTGTATTGAAATCCCCTATCTCCTATGTGTTCTTTTGGTTATTGGTAAATGAGACAGGATTGGTATTCTATTGTATACCATCCACCTTGCTACCCAATTGCTTCCTTGCCAGAGCAGTTAATCTGGCAACGGGATCTTGGGAGTTGTCATAGGGAATTTCAACATCCATAGTAGGCTCCATCATCTGCTTTGGCTCAACATTTTCTTGTCTCTGGCCTGAACAGACAGGCCAAAATAAAGTTCCTTCGGGTCACTTTGGAGGTAGGCTGTTTAAAGGATGCATGCGTCCCAAGAGGCAGGAAGCTGTGCCAAAGCCACACTCCCAGTCCTAAGGACTGCAGCACAGCTTTGGCGCAGCTTCTGGACTCTTAAGATGTGTGTGTCATTTAAACAGCATACCTTCAAAGTGACCCGAAGTAGCTTTATTTTGGCCTGTCTGTTCAAGCCCTCTATGACAACCATTGCCCTGCTTTGCATAATATGTGTTTCCACCTTTGTTATAGGGCATATTCCTGGCTCATTTTTGCTTTTTGTACAGAAGAAGAATCTATAGGTAAGGGAATCTGAAACACATCATGGAAATATCATGTCTAGGAATATGCATTGATCACAAGATTCTGTTTGAACTCAGATCAGAAAACAATCCAGTACTGTTCTAGCAGATTTGAAATATTTCTGATTGCTCTTAGATCACTTCAGTTACACTTTCTCGACAACAACGTCAAACAGAGAAGTTCAGTTTTACTCATCACCCTAGATTATTTTTTAACCATTGCTATGAAAATGGCATACAGAATAGAGACAATGCTAGTTAAGGACCTTCTGAAGAAGAAATTCAGGGGATTCTTGCTTACTTGTTTTGTTTTGGTGGAAAGGAAATTTCAATTTTTTGAGAGTATGATTCACTCCCTTTTACCTTTATCCATGCATTTTTGAAACAATTTTTAAAATGATAATTACAAAGTTAGAGAGTTGTCCCTAGACAGCAAACTTTGAAAATGTTAGAAAAATAGATATAGGGTTTGGGGAATTATTTGAGTAAAAAACAGACTTCTGATTATCTGTTAAGTTGTTACCAAAATCACAGAAAGTCTAATGGAACAGTGGAGAGATGGGTGTAATATATACAGTGGCAGACAGATAAGAACATGAGTATCTAGCTTTTTTTTTTTTTTGAGCAAGCACCCATTGCTTACAATTCAGCTCCCACAGATCCCACTAAAGCTTTTTCAGCATTTCTCTCTTGGGACAGAAAGATAACAAAGGGCATTGCACACTGAATCAATTCTATAAAATATTTCTTCAACATTCCTCCACAGAGCGCTGGGATTTGAGAACTCAGGTAAAATATTCACTATGATTGGAAGCTAGAGCTGCCAGTTGCAAAACTAACAACCTCTTTCTTTCATTTCCCTCTCTATGCTGATATTTACCTTACCTGGGGAACTTTGAGAAAAAAAGTATCTCCCTTTGGAGACACACTCTCAACTATCTCTGCCCCCATTCCACATTTCAAATGGATATTCAGCAGTCATTGGACTGGCATCTGGCCTGCTTTGGAACGTTCCACAGCAAATCTATTAAAATCAGACCACACCGATTTTGAATTTAGTATTGCTTTAATGTTTAGGACTGTTTGCTTGACTGTTGCCCAGCTGTGTTTGTGAAAGTTGCCAGAGGAGGCTTGACTGGCTTCCTATGAAGTTGGGATAATTGTTTCCCTTAAAGATGAGGGATGTTTAGCTCATTCTTAACATATAGCAGTGACTTATTAAAGACAAGCACACATTCAATGAAGTAATCAAGCAAGGACCTAGTAATGTGACAGTTGCTCAGGTAACTGGATACATTTTTTTTTAGCTAAGAACAGCAACAATAGGTATAATTCTCTTTTCCGGTTTGTGTAGGAACTAGCAAGGGCTCCTGGAGTGCTTGAGGGCTCTTAAAAGCTAATAGGACCTGCAGTTTCCTAACTAAATTGTATATGCATTTATCCATTGTATCTGATCCAATTTTATATTGTCATTAGGTCTGGCATTGTAAGGCCCACTTCATATTTTATAGAATTTAGTGCACATTTGCATTTTTGAGGTTATGGAGCTTACACTTACAGATGTTCCCTCCACTCATTTCAATGTGTTTTTTTGTGGGGTGTGGGGTGGGAATTGCATAAAATCCATCATTTAATCACTTAAAATTGCATGTAAAATTGCAGAAGTTTAGAATCCTGTTGGTGAATTATAATTGTGGAAGTTGGACTCACACCATCACAACTAACCTTTTTGGTTGTTGATTTTAATATTCATTTATCTTCATTAAAACCATCCACACAAATATTAACAAATCTTGAACACATTTAAAAAAATAACAGTTACAATTGGTTACCAACGTGAAAGTTGGAATTCTTTAAAGATCATGCAAGAAGCAAAAGCAAACTCTTTAAAACGACCTTTCAAGAGATGCAGCTCCTGCAACGCGGCCATTTCTTTGTCATTGGAGATCAGGGTCATCAGTGGAGATATGTCCAGTCATTTTCCTGTAACTAAATGCATTTCAAGGATGTTGTCTACAGGCAGTTCCTGAGAACCCCATGAGGTCTCTGCAGTTGTCTGTTGCAGCACACCCAGCTATAGAAAAATAGCTGCACACATCTTGACTGATGGTCCCACTCTCTTGATAACATGGAGATGACAACATTGCAAGAGCTGTATCAATTGAAAAATGAGAAGCTATCCAAGCTGTTGAATTATTTTGAAAATAGGGATGAACACATTTTATATTTTATTTAAAGTTGTACTAAAGCCCAAGTCCAAATAATGCTAGAGTTACAACTTGCCACTGAGCACCAGGTTAAAATACACTGAAACAAAACAACACCAAAACCAGCACATTCAGAAATAAACATAATTTTTAAAGTTTAAAGTTCAAAGAACAATATCTAAAATGTGTCTGGTTTTATGTCCTTGCTGCTGCTGCATTTTTCTTTTCCTTCATTACTGCTGTTTTTAGTCTCCTTTCCTTTTAGCATAATTTGACTCTTCCCTACTTTTTGCAGGTTTGAAATAAAAACTAGAATGGCATAGTGGTCTGAGTGATCTATGACTCTGGAGCTCATGGTCGATTCCCAGCTCAGCCATGAAACATAGTGGGTTTCATCCTGGGCAAGTCACACTCTCTCAGCCTCAGGGAAAGACAATGGCAAACCTCCTCTGAACAAATTTTGCCAAGAAAACCCCATGATAGGTTCACCTTAGGGTCGCCAAAAAAATCTCTTGAAGGCACACAACCACAACCAAAACAATAACAACAAACGTCTGGTTGCCAGGACCATTTTTATCCATATTTACTACCACATTATTGTTTTCCATTCAAATAAGGACTGGCAAATATTGCAAATGTCATGGTACAATACGCAATAGTAATACAAAATTATAGTGGGTACATTTATGGTGACATTATGTATTTCAAGACTAAATACCAGATCAAACTGCATCTGTTTTGAGAGGTTCAGGAAAGGTGTCAACTGCACATTCATGCAACACTGAAAAATGAGATCTCTGAAGGAATATTCAGCACATTCTTAGAGGAATTTTCTCATTAAAATGAACATAATTTCAATGACATTTATGGACATTTATGGACATAAAAACAACTTTCCTCCTATGCAGCAATATTCTGGGCACAACAGGCACTTGCTGTCATATTTAAATAATACAAACATTTTAATTAGTTGCATGAAACCAAGAGAGAAAACATTTAAAACAAACAGTAGATCAATTGCAGTAATTTAGTCCAGTTTGTTCACTGATAGGTTTGGACTGAATAATCATCCATTTCATTCTGATTTGGGGAAACCAGAAACATTGTTTCTCAGATTATGTCTCCGTGGTCCAGATTTGTGAAGTATAGTTAAGAGTTGGCCCTACCATTACAAAAAATGAAGCAGTCACCTCAGACATAAGATGAATGGCATGAAAAGAACAGTCACATAGAGGACAGAGCTGTGACAGTTATATGGGGACTGACCTATACTTTCTAAGACAGCCTAGTAAAGCTAGTAAAGATAGCTGGAGAAAGATGAAAGGTGGCCAGGCTTGAGAAGGGAAGTCTGGAGATAAGTGCATTAGGGTGTGAGGAAGAGTGGAAAAAGGGAATGCCCAGGGACCATGAAACAGGAGTACCAGGGAAGGTTGGCCAGAGGGGTGGAGGCTGGCTGGGGGGAGGGATGGTTCCGTTCCAAGCTGCATCTCTGGCCTCAAGGTCCTGGTAGTCAAGGGCATGGATGTGGTTTTCTTGAAAAGTTTGGGTGGGAAGTTATGGGGAAGACTGCATCCTCAGGGAGCCCTGATGAGAATGCTCTGTGGGGTTAGAGGGTGGGAGAAAGGTGCTATTAAACTATATTTAGTGGATTTTTCGGGCTATGTGTCCATGCTCTGGAGCATGGCCACATAGCCTGAAAAACCCACAAAAAACTACGGATACCAGCCATGAAAGCCTTCGACTTCACATTGCTATTAAACTGTTAGTTGTTTCTATACTCACATTTACCTGTTCTGTTTGTGAATAAACTTGGCTTTCTTAAGCAGCTGACATGAATTGGAGCCTCTTGCTTAAAGGAGGATGGAGGCTAGAGGACATGCTAGACCCAACTCCGCCCCTGGGGATGGGACATAACAGTGTTCATGAACTGTGAGGAAATTGTGGATTCTATTCATATAACCCTAGGGTTTTTTTTTTTTTAATGAATGCTCACATTGAAAGAAATGTGGTTTATGTCTCCGAAATGAACTTCAGAAACACGACTTACTAATGGAACTTTATGTTCATTGTTCTGGTCAAGCTCAGCACTAGTATGAAGTCTGGGTATTCCTTGTGCTTTTAGTTTCAATCAGAAAACTAAAGTTCAAGCATTTATTGCCTTCAGGAGAAGAATGGTATTAACCTGCCTTGAATCCCACTGCAGGAGAAAGGCGGGATATAAATATTGGAAATAAATAAATAAATAAATATTAGAGCCAAAACAAACAAACAAACAAACAAACAAAACAATATCCAGGTGTACACTTAAGTATTAAGGCCAAGTGGGAGAGAGAAGACACATCACAGTATCCCTTGCCAGCCAAAATATCTCATATTTGGGGGGTTTGACTGCATGGGGAAAGCTATTATCCCCTCTGTTGTAAACCACTCGGATTCCCAGTGATTGGGCGGTATATAAATAAATCCTATTATTATTATTATTATTATTATTATTATTATTATTATTATTATTAAATGTGTACAGATTAACAAAACATATTATCCTGTGTGACCCCATATTACTTCTTAAAGTAAGCAAAAAGAATAAATGCATGTTGTAAAAAGAAGGGTAAGGGGTAGAACACTGACAGTTAAGAGGGACTTTCCTTGAGGAAATCCCCTTGAATCACAGTGCTCCTGCAACAGTGCATGAGGTGCTCTCACCTTCTTTCTCTCAGACATGAGAATTTATCCCCACATTTAATTTCTCTAAAGTAGGATTAATACTGAAGATAAGAACTGTGAATTGATTTTAGTCTCCTCCATCTGATTTGTGTTTGTTTGCATAAATCTTATATTTTAAAGGTTAGTTCTACAAATTTTCTTCTCTCTACCCCTACCCTTGTGTTTTATTAATCCTTTCTATGTGCTTCTTTGGGACGGGGTCCTGTAGACCAAGATCCAGCTCTCAGTCATCCCTCTGTGACTTTTGATATCAATTCTATATCAAAGAGTGATGTTTTAGACAAGTAGCTCAAAAGGAACTCCCCAACACAGAAAACCAGCCATACCACATTGATCTGGATGGCTCAGCATGGAAGAAGCCCAAGGCACTTAGCCATGATGGGATCTCTCAAGATCAGAATCAACATACCCTTTGATTTTGGGAAGGGTAGTAGTGAGCTGGACTGGGAGACTATTTGCAAATAGCAAGAGAGTTTTTCCTTCTGGGAATAAAGTTCTTTTTTGTCTGGGGACATTCATATCAATTGTCTGGTCACTGCATATCACACTCCATTCTTGTCCTCTGGCCTAGCAACTCCTGAAATACTGCCTTTAGGACCAATTTTTGATTATAAATGCATGTGTCCAGACAAAAGCAAGTCAGTCTTGTCTGAAACTGGGCAGAACCTCTGTACAATTTCAGATCACCTCCTCACATTCCATAGGCGGCTACTGAGCCACTTTCAATCCAGCTGTCCTGAAACTGGAACTATGCTTCATGACCAGTAGAGTCTTACTTCTTAGTAACACTGCAACTCACTATTACATATTATTACCTTTGCTCCATTGGTTCGTGTGTGTGTGTGTGTGTGTGTGTGTGTGTGTACTTGTCTGTGAACTCTTTTTTTTAAAATAAACTTACTTAAATTGGAAATTGCCTCTGGATTTCTCTGGGTTTGATCCAGAGATCAAGATCCAAATTCTATGTTACCAGAGCCTTCTCAGTGCCTCTTATTGAGTTAAATTAATTTCCCCATTGAATACAGTCTGCAGATGCCCTATTGAGACCTCCCACACACATATAATTTAGGTAACAGTACATTAACAATGCAACCCTTCACATATCTTCTGAGAAGTAAGTCTCAATGAGTTAAACAGGAATTGTTGTTGTTATGTGCCTTCCAGCTGACTCTAATTTATGTCCACCCTCGCTTGGATACTTAGCAAGATTTATTCAGATGTTTGCCACTGTCTTCCTGAAAGACTGAGACTGTGATCTGCCCAAAGTTAATCCATGGATTTCGATGGCTAACTGGGAGATTCAAGCTTTGGTCTCCTGGAGTCCTGATCCAACACTCAAATAACTACACTATGCTCGTTCTCACTGAATGAAATTATTTTAAAGTAAATACAGTAGTATGTTCCCCCCAGCCACCTCCTTCATTTTCAGTAGTGCAGCAATCCCCCAATAAAGGCATTTCTATGTGGCTGGAGAGTAGAGGGATGTATGGAGAAGTGTTCAGCTCTCTTCCTGTAGCTAGATATACACTACAGAGTTTAGTGGATCAGTGAAAAAATAAACTGTATATTTGAACAGGTCCAAAGTACATTTTAATATTAGAATAACATATTCTATAATTATATTTATTGTTGATCATGATGCACAAAAATATTTTATTGATGGATTTGGATCCCCAACTTTCAGCTTTTTGTTGTCTGGACACATTTTTTGTAACCACATTCTGGTGTTGCTCAGCCACACATGCCCCAGTTTTCACTTGTGAAATGGTTCAATGTATAATGCATGATCCGGTGGCAGAAATGGCAGGGAAGAAATAGCCCCCATGGTCCCATTCTCTCTTCTTGAGATTTTAACTGCACAAAGAAAATAATGCCCAAGTAGAATGCATGTTTTCTTTTTAATCAAAACTTTAACTGCTTAAGCCTGAGCTGAAAGATACCATTAAAAGATGTTCCATTTCTTGCCCCATAGGAGAAATATCCATAAATAAATCCAACAGAAATAATTATCATTCAATAGTAATGGATAAAGTGACCAGGTGTTTCTGAAAAAGCTTTTCTTCTCCTTCAAATAAAATGGAAGTGTAACATTATGTATTTTCTCTCACACACACTGAAATCTGAGCATTTTGTGGGGCTGTCCCTCAGAGTCCTGGTTACCAAGGCTACAAATTATAGCCATCTTTTCCCCCTACAACTATAGAAACAAGACTACAACCAACACAAATGTCTATAATTTTCTTATTCCCGTAATTCACCATTTATGCTCCTGAGGCTCCTGGTGGATGAGTAACGAAAAAAGTGATCTATATTTTGTTACAAGAAGATGACTCAGACCCTGAATGAAAACTGCATGCTGTAATTTGAAGCAGAAAACTAAACTGAAATCTTTGACCCAAACTGGTGATACAGTACAACTTTCAGCAGTGTCGATTTTCAATACTCAGAAGCTAGTAAAGAGCTCTTTCAGCATTGTGCATTCTATAGTTTCATATTGCTGTTACTCCATTAAATAACTTGTCATGGGAAATTCTTTGCAGTCAATCTTCAAATATCTAGTGAGTAGACATGATGGATAAATATAACAAAGAGCACAAAAGATGGAAAGAACTTGTGATGAACAGTTTCTAACTCTGACTAGAATCCTGTTGGCATACTAGAGTGCCATAACTGCACTGGCAGTGATGGTGGCAATAGGAAAGCCAGGAGATCAGTAGCCATGAAAATATTTGAGAAATTGGCTTCTCAGAACTGGCAATTCTGTCTGATTTTTCCATGTCATGGCTGTGTGACCCTAGAAAAAGTTCAGCCACTAACAGAGTGCACCAATAGCATCCTGTCCATTCTCATTTGGTAAGCCTCTGGCTTTAATATACAATAGCGATAGCAAGTACATTTCTATATCACTTATGAGTGCACATAAGCACTCCCTAAGTGGTTTACAATGTGTAAACTAATGGCCCAAAACAGGATGGGTACTCATTTTAGCGACCTCGGAAGGATGCCAGGCTGAGTCGACCCTGAGCCCCTGGCTGGTATTGAACTCACGACCTTGTGGTTTAGTACTTACATTTAACCACTGCACCACCAGGGCTCCACTCAGTCATCAATTTACTGAATAGCTTTGGAAAGCTTCTAGTCAAAAGCAGCCAGAGATTTAAAAGCTTTTATTAAAAAGTAATTAGTTGTCAATGTTGTTGTCATCATAGCTGCAGTTTTTAGAAGTAACTCCTCCCATTTCTAAGAAGTAGTTAAAATAATTACTTTCAGATACTTTTAAAAATCTGAATGCAATAGTATAGGACTCAGCATTTTCAGTATCAGGACACAGCATTTGGACTATGACATTCCTCCACCACCCCTGAGTGAAGGATAATTTTATTTATAAATGGGAATTTGAATGTCACAACTATACATAGGAAGATATGAAATTATTTCATGTCAAGCTACAGTTGTTGGATTTGTAGTCATTTATTTTAATTGTTGGGAAAGGAGACTAATTTCAAGTAATGTCTTACTTGCAACTAGTTACTTCAAAATTCTAGGCTGACTCTACCATTAGCCAGAGAAAGGCAATTGCTATGGGTGGCAGGTGATGATGGAGAACAATCAGGGCAGCCTCTTTGCTGTTTCTCCTGTACTTGCACACTGTTCCTATCTATTGGAGAACACATCCATGTACACTAGAGAACCTGTCTTGAGGCCTTAACCCAGCCTATTGATTCAGGTGTAATTAAGGATTATTCCATGTCCTATTTAGATTTAAGATTCCACTACTAATATCTTTGGATTTTGGAGTGGGGACAGGGTACCATTTTGACTTTTGTCTGAAGCAGCAAGCTAACTTGGTCTGTCTCGGGTTGATCTTCACAACTCAGCCATTTAGGGAGGCCAAGGATATATTGCTCCTGGGAGCTGATGAAATTGTTACTAAAGATTGTTGACACTTCCTGCTAATTCACAGGTTCTACAATCATTTAACTCCCCCCCCCCACACACACATGAAGAAGTACAATTTTAACAGCACTTATAGAATCCAGGCTTATTTTTGTTGTTGTTTCTTCCAGTTATCTTGATTTGAGATGCTGCGTTTAAAGCTTTTCTCAGTCTGCAGTATGATTTCTAACAAGCTGAGGAGGTTATCTGGCCATCATCATCATCATCATCATCATCATCATCATCATCATCATCATAATCATCATTTTAAAGACTGGATTATTTCCAAGTCTTCACAAGACTATTTTTGAATAGTCTTCCTGAAATTCAGTTGCTCCAAAATGTGAAAATATCAGTGGATGTTTCCCTGCAGTAATAATACAAAGGGTGCAACAGAATTGTCCTTTAGGGTGTCCTTTGTGAGACCTGCACTAAGTCAGGAGTATATTAGAAAGGATTGTCCCCTCTGGCAATATAAAAAATACCACCTTTACTTTGTAGTTGATTGTATGCTTTTAATAATATTGCTGTTTATACAAAACAAAACAAAAAGATCCCAGAGCAAATCAAGACTGAAGCACTAGAAGTCAAAATGACTAAAATTAGCCTACATATGTCAGACATATAATGAAAAGATATTAAGATCACTGCACTGGTTTTATGGGTCTGGGGGAGTTGGACCTCTTACAGGCTCTAACTCTCTGTAGGACCTTATAGGCTGAAGGCTTTTTTTTTTAACCAAAGTGACTCCATTTAAAAATATGTAACAAAGACATAACGCATTGGAAAGTTATTGGAAAGTAAAGTTAAGGCAGTCAAGAAAAGAGG
Organism: Sceloporus undulatus; assembly: GCF_019175285.1. Taxonomy (NCBI): domain Eukaryota; kingdom Metazoa; phylum Chordata; class Lepidosauria; order Squamata; family Phrynosomatidae; genus Sceloporus; species Sceloporus undulatus. The sequence continues at coordinate 131,473,602 of NC_056524.1, read as the reverse complement.
AAAAGTACATTACAGATCAGTTGGGTCAATGAAGGAAGCCAAGGCTTGGATTCTGCAAGACCTGAACACTTACAACAACTTCAAGCTACAGGAAAAGAAATGCCAGCTGAATATGAGGAAGAATTTGCTGATGGTGGCTGTCTAACAGTAGAATAGGCTGCTTTGGAGTGTGGTGGAGTTTTCTTAGGAGGATTTTTAAACAGAGGCTGGATGACCATCTGTCAAGAATGCATGGCAGGAGTTGGACTGAATTGTCCTTGTGGTCTCTTCCAACACTGATTCCATGATTCTATGAATCCTCCCCATTCTGGCAGAAAGATAAATTTAATATACTACAACATTTATCCTTTCTTTGGCTCTCAGTCAAATGTTCAGTTCCTACCTGACTACAAAAGAATTTTCCTGATGCTGGAAGGACAACAGGAAAGGCAGTAACCATAGTTACTGCTAAATTTTAGATGCATACTTTGTTTATTTTTGATTTTTTTAAAAAGCACTATGCTTGAAATCCTTGGTTAGAATCTTCTCGGCTCCTGGTCTCTCAACAATGGATACTAAAGCAGCCTAGTTAACAGTGTGGAAATATAAGTGATTGAGCAGGGACAGCTTGTAGTATCCATGCCTGTGGAACATTGCAACTACCCCTATGTGGAGAGATTGTGTCTATGATAATAATGTCTTTTAAAATTAGGCTAAAATCCAGAGAAGATTTAGTGCTCAATGATGTGTGATTGATGCCAATGAACAGGAGTGGGCACTTTTGGCCTTCCAGATGTTATTTTACTGCACCCCCAAACATGCACCCCCAAACATCCTTAGCCAGCAAAGATAATACTGGGGAGCTAGAGCCCAACAATATTCAGAGGTTTGTGTGTGTACCTGCAACAAACAACACACAGAGGAGTTGTTCATTGTCTTCCTATATTTCCAAAATCTCAAAGGCACAACTTGAATTGCATTTCTCCTCCCCCCCCTCCTTTTAAATAGCAAAATATGACACTTCCTGTACAACCATGCACCCTTTTCCATAGCAATATAAATCGTATGGGAATTGGTTACAGATCTGATTTCTTAAGAAAAGAACTATATGTATCACAGTTAGTTTTTTTCAAGTTTCTTGAAAGATCTTGTGCTACAAAAAATGATCGCCCGCTAGCTGGGCAGACCGTTTTGCCGCTAGAGGCAGCAAAAACTACAAGCCCCAGTATGCACTGGGGCTTGCCCTGGCTCCTTATTGGTGCATGGGGCGGAAGGGGTGGTCCTTCCACCCCGCGGCACTCTGGGAGTCAGGCTCAGTGGTGCGGAGCTTCCGGCCCTCCAGGGCAGCCCATTGGTTGGGCTGCCTTGGAGGAGGAGTTCCACAGCACATGTTGTGGGGGCGGGGCTTAGACCTATATAAGGCCATGCTTCAGGCCCCGTCCCCCAGTCGGCGCTTGGCTTCTCATGGTGCGGAGCCAAGCTAGGAAGGGAGGAAGACAGGAGCAGCTTCCCCCGCCCACCCACTGCTGTTTCGTGTTTTTTTGTCACAACTTGGGGCGGCAGCATAGGCCAGGATCTGCACGGTGTGGTACCAGGGCTATGGAGCTTTGGTTGGGAGTCAATAGGTACCCAGGGGCGAATAGGGCAGGCGTATAGCCATTGCGGGGGCCATAACGCGGGAGCACCTCCCGGTGACTAGGGGCTTAGTGAATATGTGAACGCATGGCATGTTTTGCGGTCAAGTTGTGTTGCTTAGCCTCTAGGTCATCCCAAGCGCCTGGTGTGTGCCAGGTTTTTGGATAATCAGACAAACATGGGGTTGTTTGATTTCGCAGATCCTGAACTCATGCTTGGTGCCAACCCTTACCAATTGCTTGCTAATAAAGTTGTGGCCTTTCTTCCAAACTTGTTGTTATGTGTGGTTATTTGCAGCAGCATCTGAGGCAAACTAACAGTATATGGAAGTAAAACTTTTTTTAAAAAAAATCTAGAATGGAAAAGAAATGCTTTAAGATATGTATTGAACTGTATGTGCCTTTCTGAGTGAACACATGTTGGAGTGTTACCCAAATTGCTGGGGTCCAGAAGAGACACCCAAAGATTAATCTAGTTTTAGGGGAATTATAGTATTAGCTTGAATGAGATATATGATTCGGCTGGAAAAACAGTGGTCTTGGGATCAGTCCAGCTATATCAGGCCCAAATCACTCAGAACTCCAGTATTTTATAGGGAAATTAATCAGCATACATGGACACAATGCATGCATTCACACACACACACAAGAGCTAGGAAAGGAAAGGTATGAGAGGTGAATACAGTTGAGACCTTGCTAATTGTGATACATTACCAACATGGATCTTGATTCCAGTTGATGTGAATCAGAAACAGAGAAGACTCAATAGCTGCTGTGACAAAGGGGAGATTAGCAGGTGTACTGAGGAGCCTAATCTAGTCAAATGAACAGAGTGCCTGCCTGCTTGCAAACTAGACTGAAGACTGGCTGTTTTGCTAGCTGTATATATAACCCAAATTGTGTCATAGGGGAAGAAACCAAGGCTTGAACGGATTAGAAGCTTTTCTAAATGGTTTCCCAGGAAGAAAGAAATACAGTGGACCCTTGTTAAATGCTGGGGTTTGGTTCCAAGATCCCCCTTGGATAGCAAAATCCGTGTATGCTCAAGTCCCATTAAATATAATGACATAGCAAAATGGTGTCCCTTATAAAAAATGGAAAATCAAGGTTTGATATTTGAAATTTATACTGTTTTTGAACATTTTCAATCCGTGTATGCTTGAATCCATGTTTAAAAAAATCAGTGTATAAGAAGGGTCAACTGTAGTTCAGACTAGAAGCAGATAGTTGAGTGATTGCTGTAAACCTGCTAGACAAAGGGATTTGGTAGTGCCCCTTGTCTCCGGTAGTTTCAAGCAATCCCCTTTGGCCATGATCCTCTCACTGCCCTCAGTAGACAAATGGGATTAGGCTGGAGCATGAGGGAATCACATCATTCTGGGCGCCTTCTAGACCAGTGGTCCCGAAACTGTGCGTTTAAAGAGATTTTGGACTTTAGCTCTCAGAAGCCTTCGCCATGTTGGCCAATAGTCTGGGATTTTGGGAGCTGAATTCCAAAATCTCTTAAAGGGCACAGTTTGTGACCAATGGTCTCTAGACCATGGCTAGCCCTAACTGGTTTCTCCACATGTGAGCAGGTCAGGCGTCCACAGCAGGATCATGCCTAGATCACTCCCCTAGCTTTCCTCTTAATATTAAATTGATATAGAAATATGAGGGGCTGGCAGAGGCCTGGTCCCAGGACAACAGGAAATAAAACTGGATCATGGTCAAATTACCATTTCAATAAAGATGTGGATATTTCTGTGTTACATGTTTGTGAGACAGCCCTAGATTGCCCTTTACTTACACTGGGCAACGTGACCCACCATAACCCTTCCTCTCATCCTCCTCCTACTTGTGTCAAGGAAGAGTAAGGTGACTTAGGCATATATGTCCCTATATTTCTGTAGAGGCATGGCCAGGGGTTAGAAATGCAATGGTTCTAAAAGAACAGGTTAATGTTTAAAGGCTTATTTTCTTATCCACTGTTTTTTTTTAATCCATGGATTCATTCATCCACAGCTTGAAAATATTCAAAACAAGTATAAATTCCCAATAGCAAACCTTGATTTTCCATTTTATAGTAGAGACACCATTTTCCTTTTCAGTTATATTTAATGGGACTTGAGCATCCTTGGATTTTGTTATCCACGTGTGTGTGTGTGTGTGTAACCAAAGCCCAACAAATAACAAGGATCCACTGTATTTGCCAAGCTAATTCCCCACCTACAACTCAATTAGATGCATTTCTAACAATTTCTAACTTGCCCCTGGAACCACTGTTTTCTTTCCAGTTACACTCCTCCCATTTGCCTAAGTCACTATCTGTTTCCAGATAGCAAAGAAATTTACTCATCTCTCCATTGGTTGTTACTGGTTAACCCTGTATTACATCCAGCAGGAAACAGAATGATTTAGCTTAGCTATGAAAATACTCAAGATAACCATGCACAGCATTGTCATCAGGAACTTCCTCTTTTTGTTTTCTGTAAAGTACTTTTGGCCTGTGTGAACTCAATAAACTTGTTTTAGGGGTGTAACAGATTGCTCCTTTGTACCATCGTCTAGGCGACTTCAAGCTGCCCCTTCAAGGTACTCTGTTTTAGCCCATATTTGCTCTTTAGCTGAGTAGTCGGGGGTGGTGGTGACCCTTTTGAACAAAAAGTGGGTTTCCTTCGCAGCAGTTGCATACCTATTCAGGGTGCAGGATACTAGAGTTCCAGTAACAGCCAACTACAGGATATCCTGGTGAAACTTTGGAAGTAACGTTGAACAAAGAGTTCAAATTATTATGTATTATAGTACATTCTAACATTTGCCCTGTATATATTTATCACACACTAATCTTACATGGTAGGCTTTCCATAATAACTTCATGAAAGCTTTATGCTTTTCTTTTTAAACAAATAGTCAGGTTCTCAAACTTCTTAGGGGAGTACTGCAACATAGTTGTTTGAGGCCATATTCTATGATTCCCAGTGTGTTTGTTCAGCTTCCTAGTCACTCTGATTATGTCCTTACAACAAAGCCTTATTTATTTTTGGCAACTGGATCAGTAACAATATCTAAGAGTCCTTCTCCCTGCAGGACAGAACCCACACAGTCTTTGGAATCCTCAGCTTGCATCATTATTTCCCAAACAGTGAGCCTAAGCAGAAAGAGCTGCATTTTCAATTGTTCTCCTCCTGAGTTACTCTGGCTTCTATGTTTTGTTTTGTCTTTGTCAGCTTATATTTGCCATTCCAGGAACAAAAAGCACCCTGTAATCCCCTAAGAAAGGAAAAGCTGTTAATTACCTATTCTTATTTTCAATTAACTCTGGTTCATCTAGGCCAAGGCCAAAACAGTATTTGTTTCGCGTTCTTGTTAACTACAAGTGTTGTGCCTTGTCATAGTGTAGTCTCAGCTCCTTTTCTGTGAAGCCATGAAGAATATCTTAAATTGCATATACCATCATGATTACTAGGCACTTAACTTTTTCTGTCATGATTTTCCTCATGTCCTTTTAAAGCCAACTGAGCTAGCTGCCACCATTACTTACGCAGTACTGACTATATTGCCTGTGCACTACAAGAACATTCCTTCTTTTTTATTATTTGCCCTGAATCTTCCACATTCAACACCATTGGATGACTCTGGGTTCAGTTATTAGGAGAAGGATAATAACTTCATCCATCTGCTTTTTCCACACAACACAGAAATATATTCAGAACTTTATCACACAGGCTCCAGGCACAGAATGCGAACGGGACAAAAGGGGCCTGGAAGGGAATGGAATGAGTGGAGGACGCATTTTACTTTACACTGGAAGTCCCTCACTCATTCTGTTCCGTTCCCTTCCATTCCAATCCATCCTCAGAGGAGGAGATTTTTGAGAACTGTTTTGAACAGTTCTCAAAAATTGCCCGCTCTAGAACAGATGGAGAATGGATGGAGAGTGGAACAGAATGAGTGAGGGACTTTGTGTGCAGTAAAATGCATCCACCACTCATTCCATACTCATTCCTGGCCCCTTCCATTCCTTTCTCATCCTGTGCCAGCAGCCCATGGTGCGATAAAGTTTGCACTTTCCCCTTTTCACAACTTATTCAACACTAAAGAGCTCCCCAAATGTTGCATCCTTTTTTCTTCTTTTTCTTTTTGTAGGGGATTCGATCATTTCATTTGTACTTTTCTGAAAGACAGTCAGTATTATTATCTGTACATGGTATGCTGAGAATGAGAGAATACTTTCTTTAAACTCTAAACACACCTTATATGGCAAATTATTATTATTATTATTATTATTATTATTATTATTATTATTATTATTATTTCCCATTCTTTTTTAAAAAACCAAAACAACCTGAGGAAGAATGAATCTGAGTTAAAGGTAGTAAAGGAAAGGTTGTTTTATTCTTTCGATCCCAGTCTCTTCCCCCACTCTCTTTTTAAAATATCTTAAATGGACACTCCAAATTGTCCCCTGTACATCTTTTCTCACCCATATGCAACCTATCCTTTGTCTTTGGGGTGGGTAGGGGTATTTAAAAACCTGCAGAGGAAAGGAACACTGTGTAAATGGTAGGGCAGTTTCAGCCGCAAACTCAGTTGGATGGTCATGACAACCTTAAGTTGCCAGGTGTCACTGTTCCCATTATCAACATTCTACCATGTTTATGACATTCCATGTGAAAGGGATTGAGGAGCCTTAGTAGACCACAAGCTGAACATGAATCAACAGTGTGTTGTGGCAGCATAAAATGCCAATATCATTGTAGGCTACATCTGTAGGAGTTTCATGTCTAGACTGAAGGAAGTAATAGGGCTACTCTGTTCTGCTCTGGTCAGACATCATCTGGAATATTTTGTTCAGTATGGGACACCACAATTCAAAAAGGATGTTGACAAGTTGACATGATGTAGAAACATGTCCAGAGGAGGGCAACCAGAATGGTAAAAGGCCTGGAAACCATATCCTATGAGGAGCAGCTTAGAGAGCCTGGGGAAGGGAAAGTCAAAAAATGACATCATAGTCATGTTTTAATATTTGAAAGGATGTCACACTGAACATGAAACATGGTTGTTCTTACCTGCTCCAGAGACCAGGACCCAGAACAATGGATTTGAAGTACAGGGAAAGAGATTTCACCTAAATATCAGGAAGAACTTTGTGATACTAAGACCTATTCAACAGTGAAATGTGCTATTTTGAAGTGTGGTGGAGTTTCCTTTTTTTGGGGGGGGGGGCAGGTTTTTAAACAGGCTGGATGGCCAACTGTTAGGAGTGCATTGATTGTGTATTCCTGTATGGGAGGGGATGGACTCAATGCCCTTCCATCTCTATGATTCTATGATCTGATGGTCAACCATGAAATAAAGAGATGAGACACAAAACTTTAGATTTAAAAGGGCCACTTTATTTGACTCAACACCTATTTAAATGACTTGAATCTGGGAAAGAGCAAGAGGGGAAGCAACCTGATATGGGTCCAGCGGAGGCCAGGTATCTCTTCAGCTTTTCCTTGGGTGAAAGAGCAATCCTGTACTATGGGTCTCTCCCTGGCCAGTCAATATCTGAAAGGCAAACCCAGGGCACTCTCCCTAAAGTTCCACAACTTTATGAGAGACAGCACTAGGGCAGCTCCAAGAGCAGACTGCTTCCTCCCTCCCTGGGTCCCTTGACCTGTTGAGGCTGTTCCAGAGTCTAATACTTCACCAAAAGGGTGCAAAGGTGTACAATGAATTCTTATAATTTCCCCCCACTACCTGCCACAGACAAGGGACAAGCATCTGCTTATTCTCTTTTTCCCACCAGGCTATTCAAAACAGCCTTCACTCTCTCTTGTAGCTCTACCAGGAACAACATATTCCCTTCGTCAGATAAATAAAAGCCATCAGCCCTGAGGTGCTTTGGCCATTGGAAAAGTACAGCAGGGTGTGAAATAAAGTGACCCAACCCCTTCATGCAAGGCATTATGGATTTCCCTATTCACCCTTCCATTGGCTAGGTCAATATATTGAGGTCAGCCTCAAACTTGGCATAGGAAAATAGCCCAAACAAAGATATGCCAGGCCATCTGCCTTGCATATCCAGAAAAAACCATAGGTAGTCTGTAGAATGAGGGCCTTACTCTTGAGGAAGCCCAAGTAATTCCCACCAAGAAGAATGACTGAAACATGAGAAGGAGGGTCATGGTGCTTCCAACGTACAAGAGGCCATCTTCCATGACTGCTACAGAAATCACACAGAGCCTGTGAATGGGAGGCCTTGCCCATGAGCAAGCCCCAGTCATTCTCACCGAGGTAAATAGAAGAGACCCAGTGCACTCTTTAACATAAGAGGCAAACCAGTCCAATGGAAGTTTCTTCTCTCTGGCTAGCATGGTCCACTCACTCCACTCCAGTTGAGCAAAAAAGGAGGCAGAAAAGATTAACATACACACACCATTTGCCCAAGAAATCTGATGAAAGAAAGGAAGGGGAAGGGGAGAAGATTTCAATAACTAAAGCCTGATGGGACAAATATAAATGTGAAATGCTTCCCCAGGGCTGCCCCACAAGCGATCTACAAATGGAGATGGCCCCAACCTAAAGTTCACTCATATAAATCTCAGTTGATAAACCAACCAAGCTAAATAATACAGAGTAAAGCAGTATCCCCCACACAGGTCTTGTCCCACTCTTGTCAATTAATGAAACCCAGCCTATTGATTATCCTGAAGACACAATGTCCTTACATGCCCCAACCTCACAAAAATGTAACTACAAAAACAGATAAATAGAATGAAATACCAAACTGAGAAGGAATAAAGGCAAGGCAAGGTGCCCAAATAGCAAGGTTATCACAGCAGAAGCAAGCTCAATCTAGCAGGTTCACAGGCAAAAGTCTGAGAAGATAGCAGAACAAAGAACCAACAGGACTCATGAAGGAGTCTTAAATAGCCTTAAATAGCTCCCAGCTCTGTCTCCATCATGTGTCTTAGCTTGGACCCTTTCTCCAAAGTCAGCTTAATTCTGGCTTCTATTCATGGAGGCCATCAAGGCATACTCTTCCCCTCAGCTTCATTCACCATGCAGTCCATGTATCTAAATTGCACAAGAGCTTTCACAGCATAATCACCTAGCATGCTTTCTTTTAACTGGTTAGAGTTGAGGAATCTTTCACAAAATTATGAACATTCATCCTCCTTTCCAGGAGGTTTTGTGCCTTGAAATCACTAGTTGCAAGTGCAGTGACTGAAATCAATTCCTTTTTCTACTAGCAATGACAGAATAATATGAGATTACATTTTAAACATAATCAGTTACAGTCTCCCTTGTTTTATGGTGTTACAACATATGTTTGGCCAGTTTGACAGTAAAGGGTGTAAGGCTTCACAAAATGGTACAGGAGAAATGACATATAGTTCTGGCACAGGCTTATGCTATGCCTCATGGGGTTTAATGTGTATTGACATGATGGTGGGGAGCCAGGAGGACAGTGGTATAAAGCCACTTGCTGGTCCCAACTGAAGTATATCAGTTGAAATAACAGGATTTATAAAAGTAAAAGTGTACTTTTGCAGTCAGCAGTTGATTTAGATGAATGCTATTCTAGTTGGAACTAGTTGTTGGAGTCAGAATGGTGAACTGTGCACTACAGGCCACTGGCTTCTCTAAAAATAAAAATGAAAAAGTACACAGTTCCATTCAAGAAACAACAAAGGGATGCCTTTGGAAAATTATAGATATAATTGTAACTGTTAAACAAATAAAGAAAGAACTAAAAAAAACTTCACAAGCTCTGTCTTTAGCTTTTTTAGGCAGATTGATAAATCTGGAGATTTATCACTGGTGATAAATATAGAGGAAAATATCTTGTATGAAGTTGCATTACAGGTTCAGCCTCCAGTTGGCAATTATGGCTAATGAACATAGTCACAAAGCAACTGATACTACTATTGTCACTGACCCCAACCACTAAACTGCCAGTTTCTCCCATAAAAAGAGCAGCCATAATGTGGACCTTAAGATTAAATATTAAAATACAAAGATTTGAACAGCTCACTCAAAATGAAAGTTTTTGCAAGGAAAAACAAAGAAAATAGTACACCACACAGGATTAGGATATATGCATACACAAAACAATCAACCTTTCCAATAATTATGAAGCGCAAAACCATTTAAAATGAGGAGCATTTATGTTTCAATTAATAATACTTTGCATTCACGTAGCCCTTCAGAGCATTAAAAGCTGTTTTCATATATTATTTCACCAACTCTTTTTCAAGTCTGTTGTAAGAGTTATATTTTGAAGATGGAAGGAAGGCAGGTCTTGATGCTCAGAGATGGTGATTTGATTAAAGATACCTCATGAATGCCTAGGAGAGGCAAGATTTGAATCTGCAGTTTCCAGATTTACAGTTCATTCTCTTAACCAGTGTATCAACTGTGGCTATGCTTTTCAGCCAGAAAGAAGAGGGCAGACATGTATGCAATAGCTGCCAAAGAGTTTTTTAGTACTTCTATCCTGTCCTGGCCGTTTACTTGTTCCACTAAGATTTAAATGTTGTGACGCTAACTAGTCTACAAAATTAAGATCCAGCCCTGTATTGAAGGAATCCTTTAAAGAAAGGGTTGCTTCAATACAATAAGCCTGAGGGCAGGGAACCGTCCAATTAAAAAGATTGTATGTACAGTGCTGTGTAAATTTACAGCGCTTTATAAATAAAGGTTAATAATAATAATAATAATAATAATAATAATAATAATAATAATAATAATAATAATATAAAATCCCCATCTCGATGAAATCCCATCTAAAAAGGGGCAGGGGAGATTTATAGAAACTGTTGTTTGTTGACTTTGCCTTTAGTCACTTGAGGGGAGTTAATTTATGTGTGTACATCTTCAGCTTTTGCCAAAATGTATGGTGACCATGTTTATTTTATAGGGTTTCTTTAGGCAAGGTATGTGGTTTTATCAGCTGTGTGGTTAGATGTGGTTTTACCAGTTATTTCCTCTGAAATGTAGCCTACAGTACTTAGTATTCATTGGTGGCCTTCCATCCAAGTAATAACTTATTTTGCTTAGTTTCCAAAATCAGATAGGATCTGGAATTGTTAGGGTATTTATGCCTCTGGCATCTTGTGAAATTCTAAACAAGTTACACATCTTCCACTAACATCATGCACAATTATTTCATGTAAAATAAGCATGCTTTTAGACCCAACATTATAAGCAAAACAAGAATATGAAGAAATATTTTAGACTAGCCATTTAAGAAAAAAATCTAAATTTTCTAAAAAAGATGTCAAGGATTTCTAGAAAAGGCAACCATGACAATAACTAGGCATGTTTCCGAATTGAAGGGCATAATTCCTTTTGCCACTTATTAGCTTTGTTTATAATTTGCTATCGCTGGTTTGGATCACACATACTAGAGTACATCCACTGAAATCGACTTATCCAGTCAACATAAATTAGCTGATTTCAATTGATTTACATTCTGTCTGACTATGGCTGGATGTTATCCTAGGTAAATGTTGGGTCAAGCCCACAGGACCCTTGTTACCGACAAAGGTGTGAGGGTCACTCCTTGTATCAGTTTATCTTTGATACACTGGGGAAGTGTCTAGCTTGGCTTGTGAGAGTGGGGAAGTACCAAATATATCAGTACTCACTGATGGAGACTTCAGGTGTGCATGAACAATGAGATATTTCATTTGGAAAGAATATGAAATAGCACACATGTGACAACTCACCGTAACATCAAGCATACAGAGCTAATTGAAATGGGAAAGTGAAAGAGGATAGTGGAGTTTGAGAGGTAATATCTATGTGCATTCAAAAATGTTCCATGGAAATTAGGAATGGCTCAGACTGGGAGTCTGAGGGTGACAGCCACCAGACATGGGGGGGGGGGGGGTGTAGGTCAACTGAGGTGTGGAAACTTGACGCTTCTCCATGGATTGGGGCCGCAGGGCTGCTGGTAAGGCTGCCCTGACCCCAACCTGGAGATAAAAGTGGTGCCTACAGACTGCCCCTTTTGGGTGGTGTGTATCATGCCTGAGTCTCCTATTTAACAGCCACTGGAATCAGCATAGTCTGTCCTTATGCCCTTGATGATATTCAGAGGATGGCAGCATATTCTCAGTGTCTGAAACTTCCTGTGAGGGAGTAGCCTTCCCCACTGTCTCAGCCCCCAGCTTCTTGGACCCCAAGAGATCACTGTCATCAGGAGCTGTAATATCCTGGAAATCTGACTCCTCTGTCTCTGGATCTTCTGGTTCAAGACAGTGAGTTATAACACTTGTCTTTGTAAATTTTTTGCACATTTTTAATAAAACCCCCAAAAACAAAACTGTACTTTGCTTTTTAAATGCTTCTGAACCTCCTCAGATTCTGTATAAAGAGAAAGGTGGGATATACATTAATCAGATAAATAAAAATAAACATTATCTAGACTTGGTTACATTGTGTACATTTGTCACTGAGCTTTACAAATTTATCTGCACAGTTATTAGCTGAATTAAAATGGAATACAAGGAACTTAAATCACAAGCGACTTACCCAAAGAAGGACTTTCCCACTAATACAACGACATTTTCTGTTTAGTCTATAGACAAATGTTCTCCTAAAAGTATGCAACACATGCTTTCAAAAATATCAAAGTGGCTATCCTCTTTATCCCAGTGGGGTGGGGAGATTTTACAATGTAGGAGTAGGAGATCAATTTGTTTCAATTCATTTTGGGTAGCATTTATTCAATTCAACCCTTCTGGAACTGAAAAAGATCCAAAGACAACCTGAGAATAAATTTTATACTAATGAGCTTGCACTATGATTTGCACCAAAATTAGTTGTTTGAACAAGTATGTGTTGAAAAAAAATACACAAAACATATACATTTTAAGAATATGTACACATGCATTTTAGTCAATAAGATAAACTGCACACATTTCAAAAATATACACAATTTTTTGCATATAAAGAAAAATGTACATAGAAATTCACTTTAACTTACATGTCAGATTTAAAAAGCTTGCAACACAACAAACAACTGAGTCATAAAGCACTACTAGGTGGGAAATGAAGAACCACAACAAACATATTTGCTCATTCATATAGCTCAACTGATTTCTGCTCCATAAATTGTATTGGTACACACAAAAAGTTTACATGGCAGCAGTCAATGGCATTTTTGTTGCTTTCCCATGTCAGTGTGTTTCCCAAGCAATTGACAGGTGTGGGCTGCATTAGTGGAACAAATAAAGGATCAAGACACAAGTATTTGGGCCACATTCATTACAAAGAAATAAATCTGCAGAAGTGATGGTATGGGGTGTAAAGTCTATGCTGAAAGTTAACAAGACACCCCCCTCCAAAAAAAAAAAAAAAAAAGACCTTGGGAATGGCGTGGGCAACATAAGTAATGCCAAACCTCATTCAAGGTCAGTGTTGTATATATCTGCATGTGAATGCACCTCTCTTTTTTCCTCCTTGCCAAGTTCATCCACACTCTAAGGAGTGAACATACTTAGTAGCTATATTATCAGATCTTCCTCTGTGACCAGACACTCTTGACATTACCAGAATAGCAAAGGGGAAAGACATACAGCCACTAGCACAGTACCAAAATATTCCTAAAAGAGAGCCTATACTATCTGGAGTATAAAACAACATCATCATGACATCTGAATACCATAACATCGATACTTCCTCTCCAGGAACACCCCCCCCCCACCGCAAGAAAAAACCCTAGAAGATCACAGTGGAATATAACACACCATATCTGGAAACATGTTCCCTATATAGATGTTGAATAGGAGGGGCATCAGAAAGTGACTTAAATGTCTCATGGTATTTATAACCTGACATTTTGATCCATTTTCTGTTCATTTGGGAAGGCTAATCATTGCAACCTGAGCACTAGACAGTTATCCAAAATGCAATTAATTGGTTGCTAATGAAGACAGCATGCCTTTTCACAATATATGTGCCTTGTAATTCAATGCACTAGGAAACAAGACCGGCTGGCTTTACTTCATCTACAGGGAGCTAGAATACATTTGCCTTGTATCTAATCATGTGGCCGCCATTGTCTCTGTGGAGCTTTTTAGCTCAGGAAATGTGAAAAGAGGGGCAAAGAGGGCATGTTGAAGTGATTATGGGCAGAGTTTCCATCATGTTAATAATGGCAGCATGCTAACATTGCCCCCACAGAAAAGCTAAACAGCTAAAATCTTTTCTAAACTTAGTGAGGAATGTGCACATATATACACATTTATCTTTTGTGTGTGTGTGTGTGTGTGTGTGTGTGTGTATCTTTACTTGCTTAACACTTTGCTTAAAGGTTTTCATTATCTAGTAAGAAGTCAGTACTTTTTCTGAGAGGAGCATCTGCACTATTAAAGGAGACAGAGTTTGCATCTACGCATGCATGTTTTTCTCTGTCATAGCTTCAAGACCTTAGGTACCTGAAATTTAAGGAAACACCCAGGATTTTTATTGTGGAGATATCTTTTAAATGGTTTATATAAAATATTTATATATATATATTGTGTGTGTGTGTGTGTGTATATATATATATATATATATATATATATATATATATATATATAAAATCTTGTCTTAAATTATATCTTTTTTCATGGATTCTTCATCTGATAAAGAACAGGCCTCAATCTATGAGTAAGTATGGTGGAAGATCTTTAGGAGACCTCTGTCAGACATCTGAGTACAAGAACATCCTCTCTTCTGCTCAAAATCAGAGCTGGAAGGGAAATGACCCCCCTCCCATCCCAGCAGTTATGGATGTTGATTTACTGCCTGGCACTTCGGATATTCTTGGCATGCATATTTTGCATCTTTCTGATCCATCCTTCAACATCAGTTGATGTTCCAGTAACAACCTTTGTATTCATAGACCACCCATTTCTTTGCTTCTTATTCTAGCCAGCTATGCTCTGTGATGCCAGACACTGAACTGACTTCAGAGATGTTGTTGTTGTTGTGTGCCTTCAAGTTATTTCTGACTTATGATGATCCTAAGGTGAACCTATAACACTGTTTTCTGGGACTGAGCGTGTGACTCACTCAAGGTCACAAAGTGGGTTTCCATGTCTAGGAAGGGAATAGACCCCTGTTTTCCAGAGTCATAACCCAGTGCTCAAACTATTACAGTGTGCTGTTTCAACATCAGAGTAGGACATATTAATTCACTGAAAATTCCATTATAACTGCAATACCATCTTTAGTCACTAGATGCCATATTTCCCCAACCTTCCCTAACCACCAAAGAGGAAACTACACTGCGGCCTGACACATACTCATTTCTTCAGAAATTTTCTAACCACCAGAGATTAATTCATTGGCTAGAGGCAAAGTATGGAAAACAATAATCTGATGTGACTGCTGTATCTCGTTGCAGGCTCTCCAGATGCTTCACAACATTAAAGCAGAATGAGGAAAGGTTTCTCCAGAACAATCAACCAATGTAAACATGCAGCCCTCTCAAACCTCACTGGTAAAGTGCCAATGACAGAGTTTGGGCATATTTGCTGTTCTAGAAAATGGGCTTTTTACTGAGGTTGCTCATCATTACCATTATCTTTGTGTTCTTGTAGACATACACTTCATTAGAGCAAACACATGTAACAGTGTCCTCTCACAGGGAGAAAACTCTCTCGGGGAAATTTATTCTGGCATTGTCGTATCTTGTTAACAAGAGCCTAGGAAATATTTTTGTAATAGAACGAATACCAGAATCCTCATGCCAGAATTTTTGTAGTCCAATGAAAGCAGCGTACAACCTTTAAAAAATACAATATATACAATTTCCTCCCCCCTAAAAAGGATTAAATAATTCTGACCAGTAAAATTACTGACAATAAAATCTAAAAGCAATAATACAGTAACAGAATAACGGTGGGCAGAGTCTTCACTTATATATGTCTGTGGCGGATCTTTACATGGGTGGGTTCTATTCCAGGAAGGCCTGTTGGAAGAGATCCGTCTTGATAGCTTTCTTGAAGCTTTGTAGGTTGGTAATTTGATGGATCTTGTCTGGCAGGCCATTCCATAAAGTGGGAGTGATCGCGGAAAAAAGTCCTCTGGGAGGTCGCCATCAATCTGGCCTTTGTGGACTGCAACAAATTCCTCCCAGAGGATCTGAAGGTACAGGGCAGATCGTACGGAAGGAGACAATGCCTTAAATAGGTTGGGCCCAAGCCATGGAGGGCTTTAAAGGTAATGGCCAACACCTTGTACAGTTGGCCCTTCTTATACACGGACTTTTTATACACGGATTCAAGCATACACGGTTTGAAAATGTTCCAAAAAAGTATAAATTTACCTTGATTTTCCATTTTTTATAAGGGACATCATTTTGCTATGTCATTATATTTAATGGGACTTGAGCATACACGGATTTTGTTATACATGGGGGATCTTGGAACCAAACCCCAGCGTATAACAAGGGTCCACTGTACTGTGCCTGGAAACTAATAGGCAGCCAGTGGAATGATTTTAATATAGGTGTAATATGGTCACTCCTAGTTGTTCCTGTAATCAATCTGGCTGGCAAATTCTGTACCAGTTGACGTTTTCAGACTAGGCACAAGGGTAGCCCCATGAAGAGCTCATTGCAAAAAACCAAGTCTTGAGGTTACCAGTGCGTGTATTACAGTTTCGAGGTCACATGACTCCAGGAAAAGGTGCAGCTGACATATCAGCCAGAGCTGTTAACAGGCATTCTTGACCGTTGCATTCACCTGATTTCTCATCTAAAGCGACAAGTCAAGAAGCACCTGTAAGCTGCGAACACAGTCCTTTGAGGGGAGCATGAACCCCTCTAGGACTGGAGGTTGCAGCCTGATACCTGGTTTGGGGGCCCCTACTGTGCTTCCTTTTTGTCTGGATTCAGCTTGAGCTTGTTTTTCCTGATCCAGTCCATTACTGCAGCAAGACATTGATTAAGGGGAGAAATGCCATCTGTCGTTGTTGCTGATGACCGAGACATGGAGAAGTATATTTGGGTGTCATCAGATTACTGATAACACCCCGCTCCATGTCTATGGCTTGTTCTAGAAATGAGATTTCAGGAAGGACAATCTATGTAAGGATGTAACAAACCAATTTATTTTCTGGATCAAAATATATCAGGATTTTTCAACTAGCCCTGGTGGCCCCATTGCTAAATGCCTGTACTGCAGTCACTCACTCACAAACCATAAGGTAATGAGTTCAATATCAGCAAAAGGGCTCAAGCTCAACTCAGGCTTGCATCCTTCCGAGGTCGCTAAAATGAGTACCCAGATTGTTGGGGGCAATTAGTTTACACTTTGTAAACTGTTTAGGGAGTGTTTAAGTGCACTGATAAGTGGTATAGAAATGTACTTGCTGTTACACTTCTGGAATAAGCTATCGTATAATCCAGCACTTTAAATCACAACATGTTAAACGAGTAGCAGTTTCTTTTGTTAAAGATACAATTGTTTTTTTTTTTTAATGGACAGCTTCTTGTCTGGCTTCCCCACCCCCTCCCTTCCTTCCTTCCTTCCTTCCTTCCTTCCTTCCTTCCTTCCTTCCTTTTTTTGAATCAAGACCAGATCTTACTCCCAGAGTTGCACTCAAGAACCTTCATTGCCTTCATCATTGATAGAATGACAGGAAAGTATTAAGGAGTCAAGAAAGATGATGCACAAATCAACACCATCAAACACTCCTTTGGTATACCCCTATCTAAATTGTTAATGGCATCAGTGGGGGGAAAGGGAAGTGAAATTTCAGCTGAAACGGCACCAACAGTGTCTTAAGTTATTCAACGCACAGACACCTACACAAAGATAAGTATGAATAACTGTGTCTGCATTCTAAGCTCCTAGCTCCTCAGGGCCTATAATAATAAATGTAAAAGTCAATAAGTCAGCTATTCTTAGATAACTCTATATTTAAAGGCTAGCAACAGAATCATTTTTCTTTCCTTCCTTGTCTCTTGTCTTATGTAAGTTTCATAGCAAAACACTTTCAAGGCCAGCCTGTAAAATAGAATTTGCCTGCAGCAGCCACACATTGGATAGAGTCCATCCTTTGAAAGAACCTTATAGCATAAATGTTTAATAAGCCTGGAGACCCACTTTGGGCTGTGCTTGACTTGTCCCCGGTGAACATGGTGCAGCTTGTCAAGGAAAGCCTATAAGCACCATGGGGGAGAAGGAAGAGTACAGAGCCATAGTTAGCACTTTGTATAGGTGTCAGTGGTAATGACCTGAAGATGCATAATCTTTCCCCCCCCCCCTTCAGCTTACCCAGTGTTGCCTCAAAAGCATCACTCCAAGGAGAGTCATAAAAGAGCAAAAGTTAAATGGATCGGGGGGGGGAATTAAACACTGAACCATTAAAACAAACACTCAGAATGGGAAAAGGGATGTTTTTATCTTATCTTTTATATATGTTACCTCAGAGAGTGGAAATACAGCTAGTAAGCCAGCTTCCCCATCCTATCTTTACTCCATCACTAGCCTATTGGTCCTTGCTTCTTTCCTCCCTTTCAAAAACATTATCTTTTCTTTGTTACGTAGGGCAGGTCTTCACTCCTAGTTTAAACCATTTCTAAATCAATTTACTCTCAACTCTCTGAGCTCAATTCTACCTGAGAAATGTGCTTCTGTGTGCCAGGTTTAGATGGCTCCCTTTCGTAAACTGAATATCTTATAGTTCCCTGGAGGAAGTTCACAGCATTATGAAGGCAGATTGAATTTGTAGCTTTCTCTCTCTCTCTCTCTCTCTCTCTCTCACACACACACACACACACACACACAGACACACAAACACACTACTCACTTCTAGGCTGTAATTGTATATTCACTTACCCTTGAATTTAATAATATAGACAGAAGCTGTAACTATAGTTATATTGTTATTGATATCAATATCTATATTTATATAGATATGCGTTCAGTGTTGTTCATAGATTCTTACCAGATTAAACATATCTATTTAGAAGTTTTTCAAGTGTCCTTGTTACCTTCTCATTTTGTATTTTAGATGCTAAATTCAATGTACAGTTGGCATTTTCAGTGAAATTTCCTTTTCCACTTTAGCTGTACATAAGGCATTATCTGGGCAGTGTACAATTTGATAAAAATACAAAGTACTTCAGAACATAACATTATGATAAAATGACTATAGAAGCAGAATAGAAAACCAGGATGAAACTGGCAGAAGAGT
This sequence comes from Sceloporus undulatus, assembly GCF_019175285.1. Taxonomy (NCBI): domain Eukaryota; kingdom Metazoa; phylum Chordata; class Lepidosauria; order Squamata; family Phrynosomatidae; genus Sceloporus; species Sceloporus undulatus. The sequence goes on along the minus strand of NC_056524.1, from coordinate 131,454,814 downwards.
ACAAAATATGTTGACATATAAATCCAAATTAAAAACAAGCACCAGGATTACAGTACAAAAGTATAAAGGCACAAAAAACTTTTTCCAAATGTCTTGGAGAATAAAATATGTTCACTCAATGCCAAAAGAACCATAATATTGATGCCTGGCAAGTTTATCCAGTGAGTATACTTCACAGATATACTACACTGAAAAGATTGTATCCAAACTGCAGAAATAAAGTAGTTTGACACCACTTTAACTGCCATGACTTATCCTATAGAATCCTGGGATTTGTATTTTGGTGAGTCATGAGAACTCTCTGACAGACCAGGCTGAATACTTCACAAATCCTAGGATACGACAGGATGGAGCCAAGACACTTAAAGTGGTGTCAAAATAGTGTATTTCTGCCGTGTGGATTAGCAATCTGTCTCTTGTAGTCACCCACATTGTATAATATTTCAGATATGCGTAGGCTATATATCTAGTCTTGTAGGCTATATTTGGCAAACCCTCCTTGTCTGATAAAGCCCTATGGAACTTATAGGGTCTCCATAAGCCAACAAGTGACTTAAAGGTGCATGCATGCACACACAAAAGTGGACATAGACATCATATACAACATGCTAAAAGTAGGCAAAGAAAAAACGGGGCTCTTGTATTTAAAGAGTTTTGTAGAGAAGAAAATACAGACAGGGATACCTTTTCATGCACTGCTAAAAGTTTGGAAAAAGTAATTGTTTTATCCATGCAGCTTGTAAGATCCTGGGGGTTTCAATCCAAAATGTAATGTTTTCAAGCTCTGGGTCATGTTCTAATGTAGTTTGCATTGCAAATACAAAAGCTCTACCCTTCATTACAAATAATCCCTTCTGGAAGTTGTTTTTTTTCCCCAAGAAACATCACAGGGAGGTGTAGTATTTAGGACTAAAACTAGATCAGGCATATGAATCCCAAAGGGGCAACTTGGTTACTTCAAAACAGCTAGAAAGGATGTGGGTGTAATGTGGGATCACTGGAAAGAGCAGGCATCCAGCTCTAAATGTGACCTGAGCCAAAGCTGCATCAAAAAGAAACCAATTAGCCTGCTGTGCTGACATGACCCTTATTTACCATAGAAATGATCTTTGGTTTCATATCCACAGGTGCAACATTTGCCTGAGCTAATTAAAGAGGCCAGCCGAGCAACATTAAAGGAATTCAGCCAAAAGAAGAGATGGGGTGGGACAAACCTTGGACAAGAACAGAGGAATGGATTGAGACAATGTCAAAGAGAAACTGGACTAAAAAGAATTTGACCCCAGAAGCTGATGTACTGACAGTTACTAGTAGGAGTTCTCATTATTAATGATAGATCAGACTGAAACAACTTGTGATTGTGTGTATGTACCTTCATATCACCTGTTGACTTATGGAGATCTCATGAATTTCATACGGTTATTTTAGGCAATGCATGCTCAGAGGCAGTTTTGTCATTTATTTTCTCTCAAATGTAGCCTATGTCATCTGGTATTCAGTCGCAGTTTCCCATCCTTGTATGATCTTCTTATTTTTTCCTCATATCAAATTGTAATAATAATAATAATAATAATAATAATAATTTATAGCCCCCCTCTCCCCAAAGGATCGAGGCAGGTAACAGTAATAAAATGCAACAATAACAGCTATAAAACAACAAAATAAAATAACATGATATTCTTGTCCCCCCCCCATTTAAAACTAACACAACATCATAAAATACATTCAATGAATAAAATTAACCGATTAAACATCATTAAAATGAGGCATCATGGGATATGAACAAGGCAACCTACATCAGTATCATGTAATGATCAATCAGGGAAGGGCTGCTGGCAGAGATCCATCTTGACAGCCTTCTTAAAAGCATCAAGATTCATAATGTGATGGATCTCTTCTGGCAGGTCATTCCATAGTTTAGGAGTGACTGATGTAAAGGTCATCTGGGCAACTGTAGGAAGTCTCATCTTCCTTGGCTGTGTCACCAGTTCTCCATATTTTTCATAATATATTTGTATACATTTTCCTTATACACTAAAACATAATCCCTGCATATTTTCAATTGTACCCATTTTAATCTCTTGCACCTGAAAAACGTATTCATGGGTTGTATTTTATTTCTCTGAAATGCAGAAGACCCCAGGTTCACTTTCAGGTCTCTCCATGTCAAATAATGGGGAAATGAAAACAGTGCTGAAGAGTTACTGCTCAGACAAGTGGACTTGGCTTACAATATTTTTTAAAAAGTTCAACTAAAACATTAATTTACAAAAGTTTAAAAGGAATTAAACCTCAACATAATTAAAAGCATGATTAAAAATAATTATGAGACCAAAAACCTTTTAAAAACATATTTAAAATACAGTTTTAATAACTATACACACACACACACACACACACACACACACACACACTTCCAGAGAAATATATACACTTATACACATCAGTTCACATATTGCAATTCCATAATTAAAATTCAAAAGCCTGCCTTTAAAAAAAAAGTCATTCCCTGCCAAAAGAAAGATAGGAGGGAAGGTGCCAGCTGGACATGTGGTTGAAGTCCTGTGGACTGAAAATTATATTGAATACAAGCTGTACCCAGCCACGCGTTGCTGTGGCTCAATCTGGTTAAATGGAAAAGAAAGAAAAGAGAAAGTGCATGTTTCTGAAATATTTAATTTCACAATGCTTGTTGGTATACAATATTTTTTGTTGTTCCATTGTCTGTGTAGATATAGAGATTGTCTGATTTACCGACACTAGAACACGCAAGATATAATTGTGCATGTGAGATGCAATCTGTGTCTAGATCAGCTCTTGTCACTGTCTCCAGTCCTCCAAGGCCCATTTGCCGGCCTCTCAGTGTCCCAAAGGGACCCTCAGGGGCCGGCTAACTCCAGAGGACGGTGACCAGCTCCCATACTCCAAGGCCCATTTGCCGGCCTCTCAGTGTCTCAAAGGGACCCTCAGGGGCTGGCTAACTCCAGAGGACAGCAACCAGCGGCTCACAGTGACCAGTGACACACAATGACTTATAACAGAAACACTGAAATGAAATCGTAATATGTTTAGTATAGCGTCTGTTGCTGTTATGTCCAACAGATGGTGCTGTTTTTTTTAAAAAAACATATTTTACATGTCACAGGTGTGAGATCTATATAATAGTAGGTATATAAAAACATAGTAGGTATAAAAAACCATGAGTGTATTTGAATGGAAAGTTGTGTCAAAATTTCAAAGCAATTGGTGAAGAACTTTCGGAGATTTAAGATTTTGAACAAACGGACATTTACATTTTTATTTATATAGATGAGGTTTACTATCCCACTGGACTTAGCATTAATAATGCACAAGATGCATTCCCCATTGGTTATACTGAACTTTGGTGGCAAATTGCTATGCCATTATATTAAAACAAAACAAATCTAGAAACACTATAGAATGCAAAAAATGGTGATGTGGGGTCCACATGCAGCCTACATGTTGCACTTTGTTTACTCCTCATTTCATGCACTGGGATGGGGGTAGAACAAGATGAAGAATAAAATTAATTCAGCTCCTAAAGACGAATTGATCTGAACAGCAGTGATCAATTCTGGCCAAAATTCAGTTCAGCTCATCTACTCATAGCAGATGATCCTGGCCCAACCTCCCCTTCATATAGGCAACCCTAGGGTCCACTGATGTGAAAGTGGAAACTTAGTCCTGTGGCAGGAATGTGAATAAACAATCAAAAAGGTATTCCTTCTTTGTCTGCTATGGCTTAAGCAATATGTATCATTATCCAGGAATTAGATATTCATCATTATGTTCATGCGCTGAAAGATGAACAACCAGCTGGATTACTATTTATTTATTTTGGAAAGTAACGCTTTAGTCAATAATCTGAACCTGGGGGATGAGTGCAAAAAAAAAGAGTTAGATATTATTTGGTGTTTTTCTCCCCATCTCATATCAACAGAAAGATTGCCATGCTTTACTTCCTTTCTTCTTCTTCTGAGGTCACTTCCTGCTTTTTCTCATTGCTATTGAGAGACAGCCACCCCATGGACTCTCCATAATGGGTAATCTGTACACATGGATGCCTGATTTAGCTAAACATGTTTCCAAATTAGCCTTACTATGGCCTGATACACACAGGAACAGAGTGGTGTCTTACAGTTGTAAACTGCTTAGACACTGCTTAGGCGGTATGAAGTGGTATATAAATGAAGCTTGTTTGTTTGTTTGTGTCACCACCGATTCTAGGAATCTGGACCGCACTGTAACCTCATGGTCCGGAACCCTAGAACATGTGAATGCTGTCATCATGGCAGCCTTCCGTCCACATAGGGACTACTATGATGACGTGTGCGATGCACAGCATCTGCATGTCCGTGGCAAAAAGAATTGTCATAAGGACTGCAACACAGCCCTATGACGTCTCAGGAAGAAGCTGCTCTACGCAGTTTCTTCCTGCCAGCAGATCATTGGCGTGGCAACTACACATCCACACCAATGATCCAGAGGAGAAAGGGTCCATCCCTTTCTCCTCTTTAGTGCTGGGGTGCAGTGGGCGCCTAAGATGCAAGGGCACCCCTTTTCCAGGCCAAAGAGAAGCGGCATTTTGCCGCAGCAGAGTAGTTCTCTTTTCAGCCCCCACTAATTATATTCACTTGGGTCCATGTATCAAAGTAGCAACCTTTTTCAGCTGGGTCTTGTTAAGGTTTAAACTGTGTAACAAAAATAGGACTTCTTCTTCTTTTAAGTTTTTCTTATATTTCTTAATGTTATAATTTACAAGTTTTGCAAGTTTTACAGCTTGCTAATATTATGTCCACTCTTCTGGCTCTTCTTTTTAGATAATCTTTCAGCATGCACTTTCATTCGAATCTGCAGCTTAGCTGTTCCCCAGTCCGTAAGAGGTTATTAAGTGTCCTCCAAACTCTTAAGGCAGCCCAAACTCTTAATAACTTTCGGCTGCACAAGTTGCCCACCTCAAGATTTATCAATACTTTCAGTAATTGTATCCAAGACTCATTGACCAAGTATTTAAACAAAGTAATAGCAGAGCCCCAATTAAAAGTGGTTGGTCGGAGATAAACCTGAAAAGGCTTCTGCCTCGGACTGCCTTTGGACCCGCGATCTTCGGGCTCCCAAGCCGCTTCTCTCCTTTCTCCTTCCCAGTTGGCTCGGTTGCTCCTAGATCCTTGGGGGTCAGGTTGATCCCTATTAATTAATAGGGGTAATGTCCAACACTTCGCAAACAAGGTTGCTACAATGCCAGACCAGTCCGAGGTAGAGCAGCGGGTTCCCGCTCACGGAGCCCGATGCGTTCTCTCCGCCATCTTAACCACACCCCCCCTTAATCTGAGGGGTTTCTCTTATTATTGGTGATGGAGTGTGGAATGTTGAAGTTCTCAGTATCTAAATCAGCAGCGGTTTTAAAAATTACCCATGGATCTTTAAAACATGCACTCATGGAGAGAAGAGGTGGAAAGAAAGAATCACAGGACAACTGAGTGAATATTCTGACTCAGCTATTGTCTCTAAAGCTGCTTATTCTGTTGGCCTTATCTCTTCTGCTTTGCATTTCAGTCAAGGCCATGGTTTCTTTCAGTTACTATAAAGAATCGTTTGGCTATAGTAGTTACCAGACAGAGCAACGGGAAAGAAAAGTAGGACACACTGTTCTGGTAGTACATGAAGGATAGAAAACTTGTTTTGATAAAAGGCACTCTGATAAACCCACACCTGTTATATGCCCTTAGTACCCTTTCATATAAAGATTCTGCTGTCCTTAGAGACTGTAATACATCTTTATGTTCCCCTTTGCTCTGTCTTACTGTCTGCTTTCCCCTCCATAGGCCTGCCTCATCCATTTGCCTTGGTATCTGTGCTGACCCTAGTTCTTTAGTTAAAGACCAGTGTCTTTTCTGCTACCTTCCCACTTGAAATGTCCCAAAATAACCACTCAGTCCTGTTTTAAAAACCAGGCTAATTGTGCAGAAGTGAAAAGAATTTCCTTTCCTCCTTCCCATTTTTGATTTAATATATCATTGTTAACAGGCAACTTGTAAGAAACTGTATATAATGAAGGAAATGTGGTCTCCTTTATACTTAAATATTGTTCTCTTTTTTAAAAGAGATCTCATTCTCAGGAAATGTAGTATTGTAAATTGCAAAATTCCCTTAGCCTTATAACATTTTTACAGTTCTTTATAAATCAGGAAGTGTTTTCTGGAAAGCTATTTTTCTGTAAATCTGTTCCATAACACTACATATTTGAAACAAGTTTTCATTGAGGTAGCTATGCTAGTCTCTTTCAACATAAAAAGGAGGACTGGGGGGTCGGGTGGGGGGTATGAAGGAATGTGACCACACCTTTTAGACTAACTGATATTTGTTTCTTTTCTTTTTAAAAATTATTTTAAGCATATAACCAAAAAAGTGGGGAATTGTAAACAGTTAAGTATAATACTTTACTAATAATAAAATCTTTATAATCAGAACCAATTATTTTTAGAATAGAGAACTATTGCCAGATTGTTTCCATTCCAGTCCTTCAGTTTCCATCTTGTCTATCTTGTTGTTGTTCAGCTGGAAGCCACTGACAAAGATGTTATAATGGCCTGACTAGGTTCTATTTTCCATTAAAATAAGAGCGAAAAATATTCTAACTTTTAAGCATCCTGGACAAAGGAACCTTTTCC
>NC_056524.1:131415567-131448112 GCF_019175285.1 Sceloporus undulatus | reverse complement strand
CAATCCTACCCTAATAATAGTCAAGGGCAACATAGTGTCACTCATCAATTGAAAAGTACTGAGTGCTTCTGTGACCTTTGTGGGCGGGGCTGGCGCGGCTGGTTGCATGATGGGTAAACAAGCCGCGGATCCACCACGTGGGAAACAAACTTTCTAGGACACAGGTGTTTTGCAGCAACACTAACGCCTTTATTGGCAACAAGGAATGCAACAAACTAAAGAGTCAAACTAAACTAAGCCTTGAGTTGCTTCACTCTCAGGCTGTTGACCTCTGGCCTTCACAGGTCTCCTCGTCAAATCCGGCTGAAGGCTCCTCACACCGCTTGCCTCCAGAATGCTTTTCCAACGCTTCCCTGTCCGCTTTCTCCCAGCTTTGAGGTTGGGGCCCTTGCTCCCAAGTCCCTCCTTTAGTGTCCCACCATTCCCCTTCCAAGCTATTGGGGTCTTGCTGTCGCCAGTCGCCTTCTCCCGGGAGCCTGAAGTCCCCCTCCAACCGAGGGTCTACCAACCTTACAGCCTCGTGGGGTCCAGGTCTCCTGGGGCTCGCTTTCCCCACCAGCGATACTGGCCTTCCCACTCTCTGGGGACTATAAGTTATCTTTCCCTCTCTCAACTCGACCGCCTCTCCGCGTCCACCTCTTCCGCGTCTTCTCCCTCTCCCCGCGCAGACTCTCTCCTCTTCCTTTATCCTCTCTTGGTGCCCCGCCCCCTCTGCCTTTGCCCCCTCCCCCGGGGTATCTTTCCTTATTTCTTCCACCTGGTCCTCCTCAGCCCTCCCAACTCTCTCACTCTCTACCTCCACCTTGCTACAACCTTCCACTTAACACCATGTATATCAAGCCAGGTTCTATTGCCCTTTTCTGCGGTCCTAATTTTTCTCTCTTTTTTGTTTTCCCCAGAAAGTGTCTTTCAGCTTGGTTGTCTTTTACTACCGTGATGGCTTTTGGTGACATGGAATTCATGGCATCCCTGTTGCCCACATGGCTCTCCTGAAGCTTGGAGTCAATACCTGAATTTATGTATTGTTTCTCCTTACCTGGAGAAAGTCCATCCATGGCTTGCAAAAATCCTGTACATTTGGATTTACCCTGTTATAGTGGAGCCCTTTCCCACTACTCCTGCATCCCACTCTCCACTACAGACTGAGAAGAGCTAAAGGCTGTCATCTTTCTTGCCCAAGCAAAGCCATAAAGCTGCCTTTGGCTCTTTCTCAGTGGGTGACCATGACTTAAAATTAAATGAATTAAACGTTAGCCTTGGTTCTCAACCATTCTCCCTATTCTTTATCCTCCTCCTTCCAGTATCAAGAATAATCATGTATCTGTGACTGTTATATTTTATTGCCTTTAAACAAAATCACTTTCTGGGTTAAGTCACGGTTCTGTTTTATGTTCTTGAGACCCTTACAGGTTTGCACTGTTATCCAGACCAAATTCCCAAAGTTATCCACACTGATTTCTGGTTAATTAGGGAAACTGTGTGGATTTCAGGGCCAGCTTTACTAGAATGAGAGTGGGCTGACCTACAACAAAAATGGAACTATTTACAAAATGGAGAAAATATATTTATTTTGCCATTTGGTTAAATTATCTCAACCACTGGACCTAAAGGACTTGCTCTGTGGGGATGGAAAAGAAAGAAACATATATAAAAGGCATGGCCTGACAAAACATAGTAATCAACCACTTTGAACACTCTGTTTCATTATAAGCATAGCTTGGTCAAACATCAGTGGCAAAGAAAGAAACTTGATTTGCTCGCCTCTTACCATTGTGTCCAAGAGATCATCCAAAGCTTAAAACAATAACCAAATTTCTTATAATACTGTTTATGTTGTGCAATGGGCTACCCTGGGTTTTGTGTTTCAGAACGCCTTAAATATAAATAAAATCATGTTGACTAACAATTGTAATCAATGATTGACTTCTCTCTCTCAAAGGAGTATGTGGGGTTCCATTTAGGCTACATTATTACACACTCTTGGAACATAATCCTAATTGGGTAACTATGACAGTTTAAGTGTGTCAGGAATTAGCTTTATGCTGGGCTAATTTTATACCAGCAAAATGACATGTTCTGGGACCAGAGGTGCTTCCTTTATTATTCTGTCCCTCAACCACTTCTTTTGCTGACAGACCTTAGTCAACCAAGAGATTCTGCCAGCAAACTGCTCTGTTGGCAAAATTCTGACATGCAGAAAATGGATGTGCTTAATCCAAACCTCCCATAGCCAGCACATCTTTAAGACAGCATTGTCCATTGTCCAGTTTGGTAAGAAATTGAATGAGCATCTAGCTGTGTGACTTAAAATGATAGTGAAAACATGATTCAGTGATCTTTAAAATTAGAGCTATTCACAAAACAATTGGAAACAATTTATCATGGATAAAGATAAAGTCATTTGTGTGTGATCCACATTGCTATTCAGAAATAATGTCTAAAATGTGTTGCCTGCACCCCCATTTAGCATCAGACAATTAAGATTGTACAACTGTACAAGTCAAGCAAGTTTTAAATTAATAATATTAATTTCTATGAAATTGTATATCATGCCTTGGCTGTTCAAGATGACTATGGGTTTTTTATATGATCTTTGCATGTCCTTCAGTTTTGTAGAACATCAATTAATTGGTCTCCTAATTAGCAAGAATAACTTTCAGCAGCTACAGGGCATGGTAAAAGTGGAATTAATTCTGATTGTATAATGAGAACAATATTTGCCATTCCCTATTAAAAATTGTTATGACAGTGAGGAGAAGGGTTAGCAATTTTTATTGGAAGTGATGGTTTTCAAAAGCAGGAACAGGAAAGAGAGAGAGAAGATTTTAGAAAAGTACCGATTGAATAGGCCATATCTGTAATTCTAAAATCCAAAATACTCCAAAATCCAAAATTGTCCATATGGGTGGCTGAGTTAGTGTCACCTTTACTTTGTGATGGTTCACTGTTCACAAACTTTGTTTTATGCAGAATATTATTTAAAATATTGTATATAAAATTACCTTCAGGCTATTAAGATTTTCATACCAGCTTTTAAATGCTGGTAAATCACCTCTAAAATGTTGAGGAAGTGTATGTGTGTGAAAGCCTGACACACTTCCTCATCATCAAGGAATCATCGGCTCACTCTAGTGTCACTGAATTGTTCCAGGAGAGGAAATTTCCTCTGAACGCAAAGTTTCCATTCAGAGGAAATTCTCTCTCCTGGAATGATTCAGTGATGCTAGAGGGAGCCAACAATTCCCTGGTGATGAGGAAGCATGCCAGGCTTTCACACACATGTTCTTCCTCAATGTTTTAGAGGTGATTTACCAGCACTTAAGAGCTGGCATGAAAATATTCCTTGTGTATAAGTATATAAGAAACATAAATGGATTTCATGTTTTGATATGATTATGTATATGCAAATATTCCAGAATCTAAAAACAAATTCCAGAATCCAAATGGATAAGGGATATTCAACCTGTACTTAAAGGGAAATCAGTCGCATTTCAGAATTTGTAGTGTATCACCTGTTGGTCTCCATGTCAGTGAAAGGTATGTATTCTCCAGCTTTTAGTCCAAAGAGCTAACCCCAACATCAGTTCAGGAATTTGAATTTTAAATTGAAATTGAAACCTGGATCAGATTCACTGTAACATTGATATGTACACTGATTGTCACAGTTGCACCCTTTGACCCTTACTGTTAGCACTATCCCTTGGAGGCACTAAGCCTTCTAAATGGACTATGCTTGCTATTGTTGGAACTGTTCTTTAAAAGAAACTGTATACTTTACCCTAAATCTTAAACCTGTAATCCTATGCACATGTATTGGATAGTATCTCCTAATGAAATCAGTGGAATGTACTATATACATGTGTATATACGATGCTGCTGCAAAATAATGATCTGGAAAGTCCCTAATTTGAACCCAACCTCAGTGCTTGTAGTGTAACCTTAAGACAAGCTAATATTTTTCAACTCCTATTTCTAATTTGGTGATAATTGTATTGGCAAACATTATAGGATTACATTAGGAACTACTGAGTTGATTGAGGGCGTTGTCAATATGTGACATTGGACAATATTCCTAGTTTTGCCATTCACATGTTGATTGTGAATATTAATACATCTATGCCTGTGTATGTTAGCACACACATAAAAACTTGAGCTGTTTAGGCTTTTTAACTTTTCATTACTCTGATTTTGGCAGGCATGCCATATACACTTGGATAAATGATCAACTATCGCATGAATGGAAAAATATAAACTGGTCCATAAAAGATGTCTTCATGTGGACTGGAATTTACCGTTCTGTTGTAGCTATTTAATTAATTTCCAGACAGTGGCTTAAATCTTACCATGAATCCCAGCTAGAGTAGAACCAATCAGTGGGAACACTGGTAACACTGATTAGTAACACTCAATCAGTGGTGACACTGTAAGTTTATGTATTTATGTAAGTTCAACTGATTTACTGGTCTATTCTAGCTGGAACTAACAATAGCATTCAAGGCAGAGTTTTCACTGTAGATCTCTCTAGAATCAGGTCAGTTATTCTAGATGGTGCCAGATGTGCTCCAGATTTCAACTATTGTTTCCTCCTATTTTCTCTGTGGCGGGGTACAGACCGTCGCTTTGCGGCGGTCTGCCGCCGCCGCCAGTAGGTCCGCGGGGGAGCCGGAGCCTTCACACGGCCCGACTCCCGCGCGGACCGAAAAAGAAGCTCCAAAATGGAGCTTCTTTTTAAGTCGCGTTTGCGATGTAGTGAGGCGCCAGGGGCGCACTCACTACGTCACAACGCCCGCGACGCATACAGACGCTCAGCGTCCGATACGTAAAGATGGCAGCGCCCGTATGAACAGGGCGCCGCCATCTTGTACGTATTCAATACGTACTAGGGTTAGGGGGGTGATGACGTACTATTTGGCGGTCTGTAAACCGCCTGTGACAGTGCTCACAGGAGGGACATGGAGCTGAATGTGATTTGAGATTCCTTCTTGTTCTAGGCAATTACTGATTTTCTTTTTTTTAAAAAAACATGGTTTTACTGCTGTCTTGTTTTCACTATTTATCTGTATTTTATTTTGTTGTTTTAAGGTTTTATTTTCTGAACCTCTTTGAAGGGAGCTTGCCCAAATATTCAAAATATCTTTTAAATATTTATAATATTTTGTCTTGTAAATATATAAATCAATGCATGGCCAGATTAAGAATTGGGATTTTTTTTTTGTGTGTGTGACTCTTGATAGATTTGTGTTGTTGTTTTTTTGCCCTTAACCACTTCTAAATACACATGTTACAGTTCTTCTACCTACAAGATAATGAACTGGATACCAGTGCTCTCTTCATCAGCAGAAGCAAGAGATTCTCCACTGTGTGTAAGGCCTTTATATGCATATAAAGATGAAGATGCTGTCAAAGCAGAGGAAGAAATGAGAGAGATTTCAGAAAGGATCATGGGAGAAGAGTGGAAATTTCAGAAGACAGAGACTGTGGATTACTGTTAACTTTGTGAACTACAGTGACTTCCCATAAACTTGTACAATATACTAACCTAGTGAATGTCCATCGCTGAGAATATTTCATTGGTGGATTTATCTCCCTCTCCTCTGATCAGTTAAAAATATAAGCTTTTCCTAGTGTGTTCATGAAATTCAGGGTGTTCAAATATGTTATTAGTGTATGTGGATTTTTTTTTGTTCTGCTTTAACTTTAAAATAGTTAACTCTATTTGTTTATAACTATTCATTACAAGATTGTTCTCAAAGATGGTCTGTTGTTTTGTATTGTTAAAGTGAGTTTTAAAATGGATCCATCCCAATCTGTGATATCGTAAATCTCAACTGTGTATGAAAGAATCTGAACGTTTCTAAATAAATGTTGGCTATCTCCATGCAAATCACTGATCTTCTAAGAACCCCCCTTCTCTTTCTCTCTCTCTCCTTCCAGAAAACAGATAATGCAAGACATTTCTAGAAACTCTGTTTATTTGCTTAAGTTTTACTTCCACTTTTAGATACTAAAACTCAACTGGTGATTGTAGGAAATTATTCTGGGTTAATTTTACTATACAAAACACCCGAATTATGTTAACTTAAAGTCTAATTAACTACAGTAAACTAATTAGGCCAACTAGACATCATCTTTACAAAATCTCTTCTGCCATATTAGCGTACGTTAATGATGTAGGTCTCAAGAATTTCTCATTTTTCTTCCTTAGGAATTCTTTTATTATTTCGTGCTGATCTAGATACCACTCTATATAGAACCAGTATGCAAACTACCCAGTAAGGCTGGAAGAGAACAATTTATTTGGTACTACATCAGTATAGCTTGCAATATGCCAAGACTAGATAATAGAACCAAGGTGTTGTTAATAACTATGTTATTTAGAACAACAACACTAAGACAACTCATAAAGCATTGAAATCTTCCCCATTGAAATCTATACTGATTTTGTGTACACACCCACTCCAACAACATAGGGATGGTGTTTATGTTGAGTAAGTCATACCCCTTCTTCACCATCTCCCCTGCACTCCTCAGTAATGTTTTCAGCATAAAGCAGGAATAAGAACAGGAGGGAGGAATAGGAAGAGGAAATATATGGTATGCTGCCTTACGGTGGAGAGACATATTCTCATTATCCAATTAATCATTTATTCCCCCCTAGATTATAAACATAGCTCAATGAATTAACTTGACTCCTGGGCAATGCCTCCTCTCAAAGTGTTTGTGAAAGTATTAACCATACAGGATAGAAAAGCCTATTCTGAGGATCGCTGAATTTGTCAAGATTCCACTTGAGATCATATTTTTAAAAGGTGAATGGAAATTTGAATGTTTTTTCAAGCACATCTTTCAAAACTTGCTCTTTTTTCTTTCTCAAATATATGCACTAAAGATGGAATCTTAGTGCATTATGCTTGTGGTTGTCCTTTTCTCAGGGTTGTGCAGTGACAGTGAGAGAAGGCAGACAAAATTTGTCAGATCCAAGCAACCAATTTCTCCGATGCCTTACTTTCCTTACAAGCACCAATTTCTCTTGGCTTCCATTCTTTAAAATTTATCACCCATCCTGTCCATACAGCTCTTTCCTAGAATGCCTCCATAGTACCATCTCACTCTTCTTTCAAATCTGTTCTCAGTAGTCACCTTTCCCCAAAAGCCTTTCATTTTAACCACTTTATCCTCACAATTACTAAAACGAAGCTACCAATACACATCACAGCAGTAGCTTGTCTTCAATCCTTACTATGTTTTCTCATTTCCCCCTTCTATCCTTGTGTTTTCTTCCACACTGCTGAAATTGTAAGTTCCTTCAGACAGGGACTTGTATTTTCCCCCCTTATACTGTTTTGTAATGCCTAGGTAGGTATACTGATGATATTATATAAATAATAAATGTATTATCAGCTCAAGTGATGTACTGACATAAAGTTTTGCTAAAAGCATTTGTCTTAAAAAAATATTGCCACTGTGAAAGTGGAACGAAGGCAGACCATTTGCGCTCTTGCTGCCATTTATCCAATCCTTCCACCACTGAAAGCTGTAATTTTCCCTCTTGTGTTGGGATAGCTTCTCTCTATAGAGGACCACTAAATCTTACTGTCCCATAAATATGTGAACATAAATCTGTGATTTATTACAATTTAGCTCCTGTTTCTGTGAAGGAGGTTTACTGCACTGTGACTACTCATTAATCTCATTCATAACCCATAGTATAAACATAACCTTTTCAATACATAACAGCAAGAATTATGTGTATGTATGATTTACAGTTGCATTTTGGATGAAGAATGAACTACAAACATTCCCCTCTCTTGTTATTTGAATGTTCATTGATAAACTGGCAGAATTCACAGAACCTTTTTATATATGCTTTCAACTTTTCTTTTAGTACACATTTTGTCTGTCTCTGGTAATGTTAGTAGTTTGAGCTGAAGCACATTTGTTTGGAAATGTTATTAAATACAACTGAATTTGTTTTCACACAGCTATTGGGAGGGGGAGATGTGCTATAGCCAGGTCTCTTTCTTGCCATTTTAGGTTTCATCCTTAGAGAAATAAAAATAAAAATAAAATGCATGGCCTCCCTAAGAAATAGGGGGAAAACATAACCTCCAACTGGCCATGTTCATTAGGGCCATTTCTTTATTCTGGTAATTATTTCTAGTAAATCACTAATGTTCTGTTTATTCTGGAGATGCTGCTAAACAAGTTCATTAATACATATGCATCTGCGCCTGAGTGCATTAACCTCTTTTCCACTACCCCTAGGATTTGTGGCCCTCTTTGTTTGTTGATCTACCACATCCAATATCTTTGGCCACAGAGTACACTTCCTGTTGCATTTCAATGGCACCTAGAAGAAACAAACATTCCTTAAGAAATGTCATACTAGATTCTAAATGCTGCACAGTGTTTGAACTGGAACTCTTCTATAATCAGATCTGGTGTGAGATTATGTAAAAAAAATTGGTTGATATAAGATATGAAAAAAATTGGTTGAAACAAGAAAATGATTTCACACATATTGTTGGCACAGTTCGTATTGTTAGAAGCAGTAGGCTGGACTGATAATTTGTCATGCTTTGAGTTGTTGTTGTTGTCATTATTCTATTGTGCCTTCATGTTGTTTCTGACTTATAGTGACCCTAAGGTGGAACTATCATATGATTTTCTTGAAAAGATATGTTCAGAAGGGTTTGCCTTTGCCTTTTTCTGAGGCTAAGAGAGTATGACTTGCAAGGTCAACCAGTGGGTTTCCATGGTTGAGTAAGGATTCAAACCCTGGTCTCCAGTCATAGCCCAGTGCTCAACCCTAATTTGCTAGATCTTGGAAATAATCTGTTATATTCATTTACAAAACTGTTATTTTGTTGGATTCCTCCCCACTATAACACACACATTGATGAACTCCTTCATTTTCCCCTAGTCTCTTTGTTGTCTTTCTGTGTAGAAAGAGTAGGAATTCTAAATAAGAGCATTCACCCTTGCTCTTAATTTCCATGTGAAAATACCTGCATAGAAAGAGAGAATATGCATAGAGTGGTACATAGAGAGCCAGTGTGGTGTAATGATATGAGTGTAGGACTATGATTCTGGGGATCAGAGTTCAAATATTGTGCTCTGTCAATGAAATCCACTGGGTGACCTTGGATGAGTCACATTCCCTCAGCACCCAAAGAAACCCATGATAGGATCACCTTATGGTCCATAAGTCAAAAATGACTTGAAGACACACAACAACAGCAGCAGCAGCAACAACAACAACAACAACAGCAGCAGCAAGTGGTTTCTGTGTCAGTGGAATGATGAATCCATTCTGTGATTTAGTTTGAACTTTAAGTGAGCTATCCATGGTGCTGGACTTATTTTGAAGATGGGTTTCAGCATCTTGAGCAACGTTTATAAAGTTCAGGGTAAAAACCAGGTTGCCACAAATACAGCCACAAGCTGTCACTGTATACATTTATATATAATACGTTTGTGTGTAATTGTGCACTGCTTGCAGGAGCTTAACACTGTGCAGATGATTGCCAGTTTGAGTCCCAGCTCCTCCACCTGCTCAAAAGACCTGCAGTTGAGGGGAAGAGACACCCCATCCCTTGGAGCACCAAGGGAAGCTTTACCCATTGAGGATGCTCTGGCCAGATTGCTCCCAGAAAAAAAGGAATATACCCACCCAGCAAGCAGAGAAGAAAAGAGGGAGAAGCTGGATAGTCCTCTCATGGTTTGATATAACAGTGACACCTTCAAAGCTGGGGAAACTGGAGGAAGAACTGCAGCAGAGCCCAGAGAAGAAGACATCTCTGGATGGCAAGATGTACCTGCCTTCAGACTTTCTCCTTTCTGGTTTCCAGCCTGCACACTCCTAAACTTCCTCCTACCATTTCATATGAACACCCCCACAACCCAGCCTTTGGTGACATCTTGTTCATCTTGTCTTTGTTCATCAAGAACCATTGTTGTCTTTGTTCCTCAATAACCATTGTTAAAGCTGAACTTGTCAGCTCATCACCATACTCAAATTTTGCATTTCATAGGCATTCATGCAGTCTAATTATAAAAGTCCTTCCCAGGCATTATTTCATTCCACACATCTGAGGAAGCAGACCATCTAAAAAAGCTTATGATATTTTTACATAGTCTTAAAGGTGCTTCAAGAGGAAACAGACCTCTTTGTGTGTCCACTTTACTTTTCTTGCTACAACCACCCACTTTCAGTGCAATTTGAGCTAAGTTGATTACTTTGGAGACAGGTAGGAATTTTCCTCGTTTACCCATATTTGCCCCCTAACCCACACTGTATCTGACAGGACATAGAGAACTGGCTATAGGTGGTGTCTGAAATAGGTTCTCATTTGGCAGAGTATGGAGTGAGGGGAGAATGTATTAGACTGGTGTACACCTTAACACTCTTTGGACAAAAGTAGGGCTCTGGAACCACCGCTATTGGTCATGCAACATAGAGGGGATGGAGAAGGAGTCTGGCGATGAGGCTGACCTGAGGGCTTGCTCCCTCCTGAAGTCTTGTGACTTGGGAGGGGTTGCCTTCTAGTAACCAAGTGTTGGGCAGCAACCAATGGTTTTTTGGATTACTCTCAGTGGTTGGTGTTTTGCCCAAAGGAAGGCTGGGGAAGTTGGTCACAGATTTATTTATTTATTATTTATTTATTGTAATTATACCCTGTTCTTAATCCACAAAGGCTCTCAGAGTGGCTTACAGATAGATAATTAGACAGTTCCCTCCTGTCAGACTTGCAATCTAAAAAGACATGACACAAAAGGAGAAGAGAATGGTGGTGGAAAAGAGGAATAAGTCCAGCAGTTCTTCTCTCCTTCTGAGGTTTGGACGATAGCAGATGAACTGGAGGGAGGGCCCTTCTTCTTACTCTAGGCTTGGCCTGATGGAGCTGGGCATGCCTTTGCCTCCCTCTGAGGGCTTAGGTGGACCCACATTAAGTTGTTCCCTGTCTACTTTGCTTACCCCTGGATCCTAATTCAGGGTATAAATCAATAAACTGGTCCTTATTCAACCCATTTCATTATGTCTGGTCTTCATAGTTCATTGCTGGTCATTAATAATGTGAATCTTTACCAATTTCTTCTTTATTTCAGGCAAGAACAAATTATTATAATGTTCTCCCCACTGCATGGGATTTCTACACACTATGTACACAGATATATGGGTTTCTACACAGATTTTAATGACTATTCCCACTTTAGGAATCTTTTAAAAATAGTTTGAATGTACAATCATGTGAAGTTTCCTTCAAAATGTGATTTCTTTTCCAGAAAATGTGTTTCCTCTGTCAAAAGTAACATGTTTTCACAAAATATAATTTGCACAAATAAATAATAAAATAAAATAAATGATGCATTCTGTGTAGGAAACAAGTGTTCTATGCAAAACACACACAAACACAAACATACGCATACACCCCTCCCTCCCTCCCTTTCTTTCTTTCTTAATCCTCCTCCTCCTCCTCCTCTTCCTCCTTTTGACAAAGAACATACAATATATTGCAAATTTTCTGGGGGGAAGTTTCAAGGTGTAGATCATCAATGAAAAGTACACATTTTTAGCTGGATAACTTTATGTATTGACCCTTTTTAATTAAATGGGAAGCAAATAGGTATATACTTTGCATAGTTTGAGAGATGACTTTTAATAAAAAGTTTAAAAGTGGCATTGCATAATGTAGCATATACAAGAAGCTTATTCAATGAGAGCGCCTAAAATTATGTATTAAACTCATCCAAATAAAATTGACTGAGTGAGCAGATAAGAAAGAAGCTAATATCTAAAATATGATAAACATGTTTTAGTAGAAAACAAACAAACAAAAAAACAAAAAACAAAAAAAACAACCCACCAACATATCAACCAAGATGTTTCCACTCAAGCAATGTGTGGGAATATGAGTGCATGTATGTATAGTTAAGTTTCTCAGTACTCTTGTCCACCTCTAAACTGCTGCTTGACTGCTGCTCCTAGAGCAATCTAGATCCAAAACATGTGGGCCAAATAAAGTGGTTTCCAGCCACTATGGGGGCATGGCGTTCAAATAAGATATGCCCCCAAAGAGGGTAGAAGATGCTCTGATGTCTCAATGTAGTTGTTTGGACTGGATCAAATAGGATTGGGAATAATCTGGTTTCTGGTGGTGGTCAGTGTGGGACTGTGGCAGCAGCCTACTTTGGAAGTGGGCCGTGTGCTTGCTGTGGTCCTTCTGCAATCATACGGCCCTCTTTATTGAGATATTTGAAATGATAATATAGTAAAATAAAAATAATTTTGACAACTTTTTCAGTGTATAGAAGAAGCAAAATTTCATAGCAGCAAATTCTCCTGCACTCCACAGAGGATACCACGACCATTTTTAAATACATAAATAAATAATAAAATAACCTTTTAACTACCTTTTGAAAAAGCTCTGAGCACTTGTACAAATTGCATAGCTAGTCTTCTGTTCCAGTACTGCTTGAAAAAGAGTGATCAACTATTGCATTCCAGATGTTTTTTGGCCTATGAACATCATCAACCCCAGCAAGAATAGATAAGGTGAGAGATTAAGGGAGTTGCAGATATTCCAGAAAATATCCAGGGGATCTCAGTTTCTCGTCACTGTTGTAAGAAAGTACCTGTGTGTTTAGATCATTGCATTCAGTTCAATACACACGCCTCTATTGATCAAAGGACTTTAAACAACTCAATTGGCTATGATATGTTCTTGAAAGCCACTCAAGAAGTTCTTAAAAAAACAAATGATATACAAATATGATGATGTAAAGGAGTCCACCTTGAAAAAAGTGCAGCTTGGAAATACATGGCTGTTCTGATCCAAACCATATAGGTCATTGTCAGGTACACAATGACTAATTAGATGAGCCACTGACTAAATGCAGCATATGCTATGTTCTTATGTCTATTTTGTAGGGACTTTTAAAAAGAAAACCTTCTTTACTGGTAGGTTGGAATAATAGGATGTTCCCACTTTCAAAGGACCTTTATTTAAATAGACTGAATTAATTACGTAGTCTTCAGAGACTTTAATTTTACCAAGTGAAGGGAGGAGAAAAGCATATTTTATATTCCACTTGCCATTATATTTTGAAATGAAGAAGTAGAAATAATGGAGCACATTGTTCATGGTGATGAATCTTGGGCTTGAACAGATATAAAATGGGTGTTGATTGATTCTGAATCAGAAAGGGGTAATGTGTAGCCACTGAATTGTCTAAAATGAGAGAAATGAGATTTTCAGTAAGACTAGGTCTGCATCCACACTGCAGAATCAATCCAGTTTCACACCACTTTAACTGCCATGGCTCAATGCTATGGGACGTCTGGCAACTATAGTTTTGTGAGACATTAAGCATTCTCTGTCAGAGAATTTTGGTGCCACAACAAACTACAGTTCCCAGAATTCCATAGCATTGAGCCATGGCAGTTAAAGTGGTGTCAAATTGTTTTATTTCTGCAGTGCCAATGCACCCTAAGTCCTATTACAAAAATCCAGATGCTTAGGAGCCAGAATACCTAAACAAATGAGCCTGGTGGTTGGCATATGTATTAAAATAAACCAGGCTTCTACTCCTCAGATTGTGTTACTTTTAGGGACTTTGAAAAGATTCATTTTGGACTACACCTCCTGGATTCCCCAAACCAGAAAGGAATTCAACATATGCATTACACTTCTGCACATTTTTACTTCCAAACTGGGTGGCAAAAATGTAGTTTGCCTTCTGATTCACTCATAAATTTGTACATAAAAATTGAGCAATGTTCTATAGAAATTCTGATCTGATGAATTTCTTAAACATCTGTAGTGGAGATCCCAAGGAATCTTGTGGGACCTTGAAGAGAAACGAGTTTTATGCACTCCACTTTAACAGACTAGCATGGCTGTTTCCTGGGAGGGGAGACAATTGAGAGGACATGTGTTGTTAATTGACGTAACATTATTTACATATTAAAATGTCATAAAAATAGATGTTGACATTCACTTTAATATTGGCCCATGTTCCCAACTGTTCCTTGAATTAATTTCCAGTCAAAAAGGAGAAACCACATCACTAAATGATCATTCTGTTAATGGTAACATCAGCCAGTTAACTTCAGTGGTACTTCCTGCAGTGGCACATTGTTCTCACACTGTGTCACACAATGGGTTTTGACAACAAAATCCTGACGTCGTTCACCAGAGAGATACTGATGCATATGACAGATGTCAGAGGCCTGATAATGCTAAAAAGAGAATTTTCTGTTTTAAGAACTCTCCATATCATCCAAAAAGATATTCTGTAGGCTAATCGTGAACTCATTCTCCAGTGGGGATTTTCATGTATCAGAAACAATAATATTCCTGGAGAAAAGAGAGGCATCAGAAGGTTCAAGGATAAGTCAGGCTTTGCAAAAGTGCAAAATACTCATATCCTTACAAATAAAAGCTCTGTGGCCTGAGTTTGTACGATGAAGACTGGATATGCTCTATGGAAACGGTTGGCGACCAAGATTAATCATTGCAGAAGGCAGGGATATTATAAACTGCCTGAAAATGGTACAGCTGACCATAACACGGAAAAGGTGAGCCTCACACTACAATATTTTCTAACAGGTGTCACATTTTTTCTTATATCAAGCCTCAAGTATTATTCTCACTTCATAGTTGCTATTTTGCACAAATAATAAATAATAAATAATAAATAAAACATAGCCAAACATTCAGACAAATAAAAGCCAGATGTTTAAATGCCTCTGAGCCTCCAAAATACCTTTTTAGTTGTATATTGCCATGATCAGGAAACTCTCCCCTTCAAGATAAATAATATTAATTCTTGTCACTCTATCAAGCCATTTTTGAAAACTGACATGGAAAAGAATGATAACAGAAGATGGTATCTATAAATAAAGAGAAAGAAAACAAAACATTCTAATCCCACCCCTCCAATTTTATATCCAGGTGTCTGGGGAAGTCTCTTTTGGGAGATGGGATTTGAGCCAAAAAGCTTGTTGTCATTCCATTCCCTCCCCGCCCCCCATACACCATTTTTGATGAAGGCCTATTTGGACAAATTCCAATTCCGGTTCTGGTGTGAGTAGTCCAGACATTGCCCTGCATGTCCAACCCCAGAACCTAGATATAACACCATTAGACCAAATTAAACTAACTTACCTCCAGATTCAGAGCTTTTTGTTCCTCACCATGAAGGCTATCTGTTCAGCCTTCCTGCGAAGCTATCCAGCAAGTCCACCACTGCCATGGGTCTCTCATTCTGAAATCAGAATGAGGCACCTAGCATATGACCATCACTGGGCAGCTTGTTCTGACTTTAGAAATGAGAGACCCATGGCAGCAGTGGATGAGCCAGGAGGCACAGCAGGATGCTCATGCAGAAAGCCACCTTGGTGCCGGAAGGGAGAACAAAGTAACAGAGGACGGGCAGGACAGTTGTAGGGCCAGAATAGTCTGGTCTTCCTCCAGAGTATATTGGACCATACAGACAAGACCTCGGTCTGACCTAAAGCTATTTCTACATACAGGTCACACCAAATCATGCTGCAATTTACTGGTAACATTTGTGGTCTGCTGAGAGGATGACTTCTTCTTCTATGGACGCAGTTTCCTATCACAGAAATGATCTACAAATACTGAGGCCATTTTTAAAAATAAAATGTTGCCATAACTGTAATTATGAAGAGAATGTCTCACTATATTACATCTGTTGAGGCTTTATTGCACATCCCTGCACTGTGCCTTATTAGTAAGCTGGGTGGAATTGCTGATTTAGCCGTTTTTCCATCTTATTTATGATAACAAAAGAGGTTATGAAAATGAATTCACTCCAGGACCCCCTACTGTGTTAGTTACTATGATTCACAAGTTTATTATGACAATAAAGCAACATGAGACAATAATACCAAGACCTGAAATGTGCTAATGATGCTTATATTGTCCGGAAAACATTGTGCTGAAAATGGAAAGTGCTATGAGCCCCTAAGCAGATGCCACACTACGAGGCATAATGATCAAGAGATAGGACCTTTCGTCTTTTTGGTTAAATTGGTTGTTGAAATTGTATGGTACTGCAGAATGTAATTCTGTGCTGCAGTTCTTCTGCTGGACTGCTCCAGCCAGAATGACATTTTGGGTCCTGTATGGAATCTGATTCTTTACTTAGAGCTTCATTTCCTAGTTTGAGAGAATGTTTGTATACATTCTATTATGTCACAACAACAATGAGCTCATTGCCCAGACTTACATTGTAAATGTCAAAGTAGTTATGCACTGGTTTTCAAAATTAGAAGGGTGGACCTGGCTGTATTTTGAATGAATAATGCAGGATTTGTTTATAGGAAGACACACCTGAAAATGTGTCATTGCCTCCTAAGGCATCCCAAATCTGGTGTGATAAGATCCTTCGGTAATGGTTACAACCCATATCTATCCTGGTGTGGATTTGGCATGTGATAATCACCTTAGTATTAAACAGCTGCACATAGCTCATGAATTAATTACTTTATGTGGTGGTTTATGATCTGCCATAATACCATATTTATAGTGCAGTCCTAATCATGTGTGTGTTCAAGTTGCATATAGAGCAAGGAATACTCAGAAGTGGCTTGCCATTGCTTTCCTCAGAAGTATAACCAATAGCACCTGATCTTTCTTTATGGTCTCGTATTTAAGTACTCACCAGGATTGGCTTTGTCAAGCATCCAAGATCAGGTGGGATCTGGTGCCTTCAGGATATTTAGGGTATAATCCTTAACATATTTACTCAGAAGTAAGTCCCATTGAGCTCAACAGGTCTTAATCCTTGGAAAACATGTTCAAGTAACAATATTACATTATTGTAACTACAGTATTGCAATATTGCAGTATAGATAATTTTCTTTGGTGGTGGTCCCTCAGAAAGGCCCGAAAGGCCCATATTCCCTCAGAAAGAGGTATGTAAACATTTGGCTATTTCATTCTTATGAATGATAACAAATAATTTCCATATATATATATATATATATATATATATATATATATATATATATTGATGTTGTGGAGAGAATAGATATTTTTTGAAGAATTCTTGCATGGTATCCACACATCTCAAATATTATAGGAACTTATTCTGTGCAGAAATATGCATAGGATTTCTTTATTACTTTAATATTTTTGTGCAGAATTTATGTGTTTGTGTGTGTGTGAGCATACAAGATTCATGTAGGTTTGGTTTTATTTAATGTATTTACTACTGCATGAAGTGTGGGAAATGGGACAAGGATTTTAGCACTGAATCTGAATCCGAATATACACTGATTCCAATCATTCATATACACCCACAAATATACCAGTCACTCAGAACACTCTCCAGCTTCTGGCACAGGTTCAGTTGTTATCAAAACTGCACCACTAATATCTTCCTCCACCCACCTCTCTTCCACCTTTAATGCTGCCACTATTGTTTTGCAGGAACATTTCTCTGCAGTATTGACTCTATTTCAAGATAATGTAGGAGAACTCTGCAATCTGGTAATTTTTAGGGGTGTTCTAATTCAAAGGGGATCCCCTTAAGGAAAGCCCCCTTTTACTGACTGAAAACCACAATTAAAGGTTGTTGAAATAGGGCAAACCTCTGACTAGCAGGATCAGTTTAGAGGTCAGTACAGCTATAATACTTTATTCCTTGGCTGAAACATTAAAAGGCAGTTACAGTCTCATTTCTTGTAAAACAATGGGGCTGCACTTTTCCTGGATTCGCAGAAGGGATAGTGAGATACCCCTAAAAAGAAAAAGATAATTAGGATACAGGTCAGCAAAGAGTCTAAAAAGGTACCAGACAGAATGCCTAAAACTGGGTAAAATCTAGCTAAAGTAGATGCATGACAGCCACAAACCCCCCTCTCTCTCCATCTCTCAGTCACACACACATTCTTTATTAGTATAATTATGTGTGCATGATTTATTGACAATATTGCATTTCCTCTCCATCTTAGGACTTGACTATAACACATGTGCAAGTGAAGGGCAAGTTGGTGCCTTCCAGATGTTATTTATTACAATTTCCTTATCATTGACCATACTGGTTGAAGTTTCATGTCAGTGGGTTGCTTTCTATTCCTCCCTTAATAGGTGACTTTTCAGATTTTCATCTTCACTGGAGCACAGTACGAATCTAGGTATAAACTGAAGTGGGAACTCAAGGTTCAAATTTCAATATGAGAAGAGTCCTGTGGATGCTTTCTAACAGTGGAAAGAATTAATGAGAGGGAAAGAGACAAAACAAAGTGGACAATGTAATTCTTCCCAATTTTGACATTTGTCACCAGTGATAAAAACACACCTTAATTGTATGGATGGCTACTGAGGACTAAACCCAATGTGCAACAGTTTTTAAGTATGCAAAGTACATCTCACTTCTATGCACAGCAGTGTTCCTTGCAGCAGGCTTCAGAACACAACTGAGTTTCATGCTACACATTCTTAGGCTTTAAAATAAAGCTCAGTCACATGTAAGAAACTCTTGGGATTTAAACAGCCTCCTGTCTTTTCTCTCCAGAGGCAACCATGCAAGAAGCATGTGACAGAGATGGCAACCTCTCCTAGAAGTGTGAAACCCTACCCATGAGTCAGAGGCTCCACACTCCAGCTTTTAACTCCCCCTCCTTATCTGAAATCTTGATCAAAATTATCCCCTGCTCTGCTGCAGTTAAAAAAAAGAGTCGATCCTATTGCTACAAATGGAAATTTAATGATGTCCTTTTTTTCTAGAGTAAATGCAGTGTGTGTAGAAGTTTTATCCTGATTCACAGCATCCCATTCCCTTGAATGTTCAGAGCCAAAGCCTGAACCCAAAGTATAGATCTCAGTGGCAAATCAGGCCTGGTTTAGAAGTGGGCTTGTATCGTTTCTAGGTCAATTGTTTTCTGGAAATGGGCTTGAGGGTAATCTGGATAAATGGGTCAAGAACTGGGGTAAAATACAGCAAACCAAATAACATGACGACAAAGATTCAGGGCAAAACCAACTGCTTGACATCTTGGAAGGTGCCAAAATGCATCCATCAGCACCAGCAGTTATTGCCATTCACAATAGGGCTCCCATTCTGCATTGGTATATATACAGAATTCATGACCCATTAGAAGTTCCTCTGGACTCTGCACTGCACTTGGGACTTACAGAAAGAAGTCTCACTGCCAATCATTAAGAAGGTTTTGTCTCTCCCAGAGACCATGCCACTGCTGCAAGTGCCTATAAAATAAGAAGGGTTGTGAGTTATGATGTTGAACATCCATTCTAGCCTTTCTGTAGATTGAGGGAAATAATAGTATCACTATTGCTGCTAGTGCTTTGGTCAGACTCCATTTGGAATGCTGTGTCCATTTCTGGGGACCATAGTTCAAGTGGGATGTTGATAAGTTGGCATGTGACCACAGGAGAGTGACCAAAATGATGAAAAATATGGAAACCATGTCCTATCAGGAGTAACTTAGGGAGTTGAATATATTTAGCCTGGGGAAGAGAAGATTAAGAGATAACATTGGAGTCTGGGTATGTTTAACCTGGGGAAGAGAAGGTTAAGAGGTGACATGATAGCCATGTTTATATATTTGATAGGATACCATATTGAGGATGGAGCCAACTTGTTTTCAGCTGCTCCAGAAATTAGTACACAGACCAATGGATTCAAAGTGCAGGAAAAGAGATTCCACCTAAACATTAGGAAGAACTTCCTGAAGTTAAGAACTTTTCAACAGTGGAATATACTGCCCCAGAATGTGATGGATTCTCCTTCTTTGGAGGTTTTTAAACAGAGGCTAGATAGTCAAAGATTGGGAGTGCTTTGATTGAGTATCCCTGCATGGCGGGGTGTTGGACTGAATGCCCCTTCTGGTCTCTTCCAACTCTATGATTATATGATTCTACTTCAAATAGCACAATGGATCTAAACATGCACCCATACCCAGCATCTATCTCCCTTAATACACCTCTGTATTAAGTCAAGGAGCCCTGGCACCATCTGGTAATAGGTGGAGAAGAGGGACCAGAATTTAAAGCCATCCTGTGCAGAGATTTTCTCCTCCTCCAGAATCACTCACCCTGAAATTTGCCTCCCTTCCTGAAGACTCAGATGAGCATAGCAACTGCACAACTCTAATTGTAGCTAGGAAAAGGAGTCCAAATAAGTATTGTCTCTGCTCTTGCTATATGATATTATTATTATAATAAAAAAAAGCTTCCTCCACCCGCCATGGCTGTGAGCCACCTATTATCACAGTGTGTGTTGTCTAAGCATCAGCCAGGGTTTTCCCCTTAGTATCAAGAGTGTAATTGCTTACATCCTCCCTGCTGTGATTCTTCTTCTCTTTCTTCTTCCTCTCTGAGTGTACTGCCAGCAATACACTCTGTACCTACAGCAATTGTACCCTTTGTCTTCTTTTTTATTCTTTGGCTCCTCAAAGAAACTGTCTCCTCAAAGAAACCTATATTGCCTTATGTCCCAGTAATATTATTCTTCCTCCTCCAAAAAAGCAGTTGGTCAGTTGAGATTGATAATGAAACCTGCTGCTTTGTCATGCATGTCTTTATCTGTGACAGAGAATGAAACAGTGATTTTTAAATAATTTCTTTACAGCTGAAAACGTGTATTTTTATAGGTTTAAAGAAAAAGCAACAGTCTTACTGCATTTAGAGAATTGAAAGTCTGAAGGCAAATAAATTTTGATTGGAGACTTAGGCCCCAGATTGGTAGTTTTTGTGCAACTTTAATTCTTCAAGTATGGTTAGTTTGAAGTGTTTTAAATAGTCACACATATTTACTTTTTTCATATACTCCCCTTGCTCCTGAGTCATTGATCCTGATTATATTCCTCAAAAGGTTCCATATGGTCAATGGATCAGAGCTGTCAAACATTAGTCCATTTAATTGTTTTGGAAATCTAGTGTACTACAAGGCTAATGCAGTGAAATCTTGTAGCACCTTTGAGACTAACTGAAAGAATGAAGTTGGTAGCATGAGCTTTAGGAGACTACTGTCTACTTCCTCACATGCATTCAGTGGAGTGGAAACCAGAGGCAGACATACATATGCCATTGATATGTGAGAATATAAATTCAAAATCAAAATCTTTTGTGTATGGAAATGAAGTAGCAAGTCCAGTCTTAATGATTTTCGTAACTGAACAAAGAGATTGGGAACTAGCCATTGTGTATGGAAACTAGCTTGTAGGTGGGGAAAACAGATGAGTGTAGGATGTCCCCCTGAGGACTGGGTCAGATTGTGTTGAAACAGGAAGCCATTATCTCTGTTGAATCCATGACTGGGGGACTGTAGTTTATGGATGAACTTCAATTCTGCTGTTTCTCATTCCAGTCTACCTTTGTAGTTCTTTTGTTCAAGGACTGCTGTTCTGAGGTCTGATACGATCATGGTGGTTAAAGTTGTACAGTCGGCCCCCTATATACATGGATTTTTTGATGCATGTATTCAAGCATCCTTGGATTAAAAATATTCAGAAATTATATAAATTCCAAAAAGCAAAGCTTGATTTTGTCATTTTATATAAAGGACACAATTTTACTCTGCCATTGTATTTAATGGAACTTGAGCATCCATGGATTTTGGTATCTACGGGAAGTCCTGAAACCAAAACTCAGTGGATGCCAAGGACCCACTATATTTTCTAAGCTGCTTGGGTCCCCTATTGACAGAAAGGTGCAATATTAAACAAACAAATAAACAAACAAACATTAACTTGAAACATTCCCACGTGGTTTACATACTACAATTTTCTAATAAACAGTAGAAAAATAAGCAAAAGTTACTGGAGCTATATTGCTTACTATTTTTGCAACTGAAGATATATGTTCATTATGAAAAAATACAATGATGTTGTTTTTTTAACAAATCTAGTTAATTGAACTAACAAAACTTAAATTAAAAACTCTCTTTTTTTTCTTTTGTTAATGCACAAAACTCAACATGAAGCTCTTACATGAATATAAATTGGAGGAGGAAAGGGTACATCCAGAGATCTGTTCGAGGGGAAAAAGCTGAAAAGTTGTGTGTGTATGTGTGTGTGGAGGAAAGATCCATCTTGCTGCACAAGTCAAAGTGATCTGGATGTTGTGTAAGATACATCTGGTGTATGTCAAGGGCTACTGGAATCAGTCAGCTTTAACTATGACAGCCGGTGAAGGCATACTGCTGTGAGTAGAAGTTGATGTGACCCTGGAAGGGGACAAGATATTTACTAGACTGCACAATTACATTTTGAGCCTTCACACTGCAAAACAAGCCTCAGCTTGTAGTACATGCACATGGGAAGCTAAATTGTTTTCCTGAAAAAATACCTTGAAATACCATGGCTTTAAAAGCCTGTGGGAGGCTTTCATGTACTCAACATTTCTGAGAAACCAATTTAGTGGCATTGTGCTTGTTTGGAATGGGTTATTGTATCAGAAGAAGTCTCCCATATGGCTCTGCCTTATGTATGTTTTCTTTTAAAGCCTAGTTTATACACACACATTCTCACTTGTTATCCTAATCAATAATATTGAAATTTCATTGCAGGGAGAGAATGTGCAATGATTACTGCATGCTGTTTGTACTTCTCTACTAATTCTGCCCATCAAAAATGTAAACAGGCCAATTAAATCACTTAGCCACCCTTGACTCATCAATAAATCCTGCCATGAGGACACAGATAGGGTGGTGGAAAAGAAAGATGCTCCCAGAGAGTCCCATGCCATTTTTAAGACACATGCTCTCTCTCTCTCTCTCTCATATATATTATCTTCCCCATAATTGACATGGCTGGCTGATTCAAATGTGTGAATGAAAGGGACAATGGGACAAATAACATGCAAAAATGCAGATAAGGTTGAATTTTGGCCTGTGGGTCAAGTGTTGTCTTCTGTTCTGGCTAAGATGAGGCATTTATAGTTAATTATATCTACAGCTTTATTACAATAGAAAAGGTGTGTGATTTCTCTGATTCTCTATAAAACAGTGCCATCTTTGCAGCAGCATTTAATATGCAAGTACTCAGTTGGTTCCCCCCCCCCCCCACCCCAAAAGCTGATATTTTTTCCTTAGATTTCAACCCATTATCTTAATGTAGCAGAGTGAAGCAGAGTGTCAGGACACACAGTAGAAGTATTCCCTGGTTACTGTAGCCAACAAGACGGAGTCATGAGTGATTATCTTTGCCACTGTGGCTGTTAACTGTCACTTACCTACTGGTATTCTTGGCTTCATCTCATGTTGGACCACAGTCAAATTCTAGCTCATCAACTGCATTTTCAAGTGACGGTATTTTCTGATTGACATTGCAACTCTAGTTTTTAGTGTTTTGATGGTTAAATATTAAAATATACTTTCATAAAAAATTATAGTGGCTGGTGTGATCTGGGCTTTGTTTTGGCAAATTTCAACTGTTGGCTACAATAGGAATAGCTTGATCATTTCGGTGTGCATTTTACTGTTTGTCTTTTGAAGAATACTTGTCTCTGCTCTCAGAACTGTATTTAACAAAGGTGTCCTGTGGTATGGAGGCATGCTATCATTGTGAGGGAATAGAGTTAGTTTCAATTTTGCCTGGAAACACTGATGCCCCATCACACAGTTTTCTAAACATTCGGATAACTTGGACTGCAACCATACCCAATCTGAGCCTGCTAAGTTTGCGGAATTGCACTACTATTTTTAATGCTTCTTAACAGTGGATAAGGCCCAAGCAATGTTGATAGGGGAAAAGGTAAGACGAATGAAAGTGACAGCAAGTAAGCTATAACTCTAGGTAATAACACATTACTTGCACATAGATGTTCCCTCTTCAGTTCTAGGTAGTATTGAGAAAGACTCCTGCACAGTCACTGCTCACTGGTGTGCAAACTCTGAGCTAGACAGACCAGTGCTCTAATTCAATGCGTGGATATTTTCTGTGAAGAATGATCAAATGGCCTCATTGCTTTCTCTGTAGTTGAAAACCCCATAATCACATTTACAACTCTTACATTTTTAATAACAAAATTATGTATGTATAGGTCCCATCTTTCCGTTAACAAGCATCAGGGAATGATATAAATTACACAGATTTGCATACATTTTATTTATTTTTCATAGTTCTGATTTCCGCATTTGTGTTTCCAAGTAATCTGAAATGCATTTCCAAGAGTCAGTCATTTCGAAATGAGGGGAAGAGACAAAACTTTCAGCTGACTCTCGGATGGCCAGGATTTGCCTATTTTGTGTAAGAAAAGCTACCATTCATCCTGGAGGCTATTTCTTTTGTTAGGGTGATTCTCACTCCAACTTTGCTCATTCACAGCTTTGGGTTGAAAACCAAAAGAGAACAAAAGGTGAGGCCTTCTGCCCTTTATGCCATGGTCTGACATTCAAATTCTCACAGAAGAGAAGAAATTCAAGTCTCAAAACTTAGCAGGAAAGGTCTTGGCCACAGTTTTTTTGATTAAGAAAGGTATTTTGATGATCAAAAAATGACTAATCACTTTCATGAAATACAGTTACATCACTATGACCTGGAGACTACCTTGCAGTGGAGACATTTGGGTTCTCCAAGCCCAAGAAATTCAAGTACACACACACACACACACACACACACACACACACTGCAAAATAAACGTAGGTTTGCCTTAGCATCGCCTTGAGAGAGCTGGAGAGAGAAGTTTGTCATGCCCTCCCTCTGAGGCTGAAAGAATGTGCCAATTATTATTATTATTATTATTATTATTATTATTATTATTATTATTATTGCATGACCTCTTAGCATCACCATGGGAGAGGTGCAGAGAGAGAGAGCAGGGAAATGTCTAACAATTTGTAAGCTGCTCTGATAGCACCACAGGCTGCTGGGAACTGCAGTCTAATAAGGCTGCACACTGCAGAAATAATCCAGTTCGACAATACTTTAATGCTGTCATGGCCAGCCAAGATCAGCTCTCGGAGGATGAGGAGGAGGATGAGCCTCTTCCAGAGCAAGGGCTGATTGAGGCAACACCAGGTGCTGTTCCTGCCCTGCCAGGTCCCAGCTGTGATCCTCCAGCCCCAGAGAAGGAGGTTCAACCAGGTCCTAGTGCCGAAGAGAGGCTTCCTTCGGTACCACAGCCTAGTGGGGACTCTGGAGACGAAGCTTGCCTGCAGGTGCCCTCTTTCAAAGAGAGAAGAGCCGAGAGTGCTTGCAGACGCAGATCACAGAGGATTGCCGAGAGGCAATTAGCCAACCAGCCTCAGGTGGCACGAGGGAGAGTTTCCCTTACTTAAGTGGGAGCGAGACTAATGCTGGTTGCTAGTTTATTGCATAATCCCTCGGCGTGATTGCTGCTAGCACTAGCTCCTAGTATCTAGATTCTCTGTTACCTTGACCTCGGACCGGACTTCGTTATCTCTTGGCTGTTTTGACCCTGGACTGTTTGACTATGCTGTTTCCCGGTATCCTGACTTCGGCTTGACTTTCGGAACGTTGGAATCTCTGGAATCCTGACTTCGGCTCGTATTCTTGACCTGCCCTCGGACTGCTTCTTTGCTGGGTCTGCTTTACTTCCACTGAACTAAAGGCTCTGTTATCAGCTACGGTCAGTGTTGCTGGTAGCTTTCCCGGACAAATGCTATGGGAAATCCTGGAATTTGTAATATGTTGTGCCACTGGTCCAGTGAATTTCTATGGTGAACTGGGAGGCTAGAGTCCTGATCCCAGCTCAGCCATGTAAATCCACAGGGTGACATTGGGTAAGTCACACTCTCTCACTCATGGATATTCTGCACTCTCCTTGCCAATTATTATTATTATTATTATTATTATTATTATTATTATTATTATTATTGCATCACCATGGGAGAGGGTGCAGAGTTGGAGTTGAAGCTGAGAGCAAGTGACTTGCCCAAGGTCAGCCAGTGAATTTCTAGGGTGAACTGGGAGGCTAGAGTCCTGTTCCCAGCTCAGCCATATAAATCCACAGGGTGACATTGGGTAAGTCTCACTCTCTCACTGATGGATATTCTGCACTCTCCTTGCCAATTATTATTATTATTATTATTATTATTATTATTATTATTATTATTGCATCACCATGGGAGAGGTGCAGAGTTGGATCCCATGTATTCCTTCATAGCAGAAGCGGGTTGGACTGGATGGTCCTTGAGGATCCCCTCTAGCATTTCTTCTTGGGGCTTCACAGTTTATTTGTTGAGACTGGGATTCCCCCCCCCCCTTTTGTGTGTGTGCCTTCAGCTTTTTTAAAGCATAGGAATGTGCTTTAAACCTCTGCCAAACTTCCTTTTGACATGGTAAGTGAGTTTGAAATGCAAAGTAATTAGCGTAATTATTCGATTTGTCTTTTATTGTCATTCAGAGAAATCTGTAAAAAATATTTTGCTGGCTGCTGAAGGGGAGAGAAGAAATCACCATTTGAAAGGGGGATTTGTGGAAAGAATATTTTTTTAAAAAAATCTCCTCAAGGTCTCACTGAACGAGGAGAAAAACATGGGTTTCTCCAATCACTACTCCTAACCTCATATGTATGGACTTTTGACTGTATTCATTTCAATGTAACCCACAGTGTCCTTGCAATCCACAATGCGTTGGCCACCATAGCCTTTTCTAAAAGTTCTTAAATACTACACAATGGTATTCAGTACTTCCCTATGAATTTCTTTGTTCTGCTGGATTCTTTTTTACGAATCATCCTGCATACATCTGCTCTTGGAGCCATCATCCATTGTTTAATGGTGAAAGCAATGTCAGAACCATGCTATCTCCATCTGCTGTCATCATTGTGACAACCTGCTTGTAGTTAAATCTAATATCCTAGATAAGAATGGACACTTTTTTGTTTACTAAATAATCCACCCTTTCTGGATTCTTCAGCACTCAAGACTTTTTAAATAATTCAAAATAAGCATAAAACTGCAACTACAGTCCCACATTGTTCCCAGATTCCTTTCCACTGGAAGGGACACCAATATCTCAAGGAAGGAAAGAATACAAAGGAAAAGAGTAGCTGGTAAATAGATGGTCTTTACAAGGGTTATGACTGTATAAATGTAAGCAGTAGCCTCTGTCGGCTGAAGGAAAAAGAGATACCAAACTCACTGTGATGCTAGCCATCCCTAGCACACAACTCTCTCATGCATAAGGCCTATGCTACAGTGTAGTAGCAAAGTGTTTATTTATTATTTATTTATTTTTTTAGGACGGTGAGAATGAGTATTTAGAATAAGGCAAAAACATTTCAGACAAAACACACATTTGTTACTCTACTTTCTTTCATGGGGCACAACTTACAGGGATTGATATCAACAGAGTATAACTAAATTACCACACTATACACTTACAGCACTGCTATTCCACTATAACTGCTCTGGCTGCTAAAGTCTACCATTAATGCATCTCACATCTGATGAATCTGATCACATCTGATCCCTACAGTCCACAAATGCTATAGCATAGAAGCTGATGACAGAGAAAACTTGTTACTCTTTAAGGTGCCATAAGACTTTTTTGTTGTTTCACTTGAAAAGTTTATCAGATCTTCATGAATATTTGTCAACATTAACACATGGAATTTTATATTTGGGGGCTGGTTTAAACAGAAATTATTCAGTTTTATTCCTGCAATACACAAATACTATTAATGTAGTGAACATTCTGTTGAAGACATATACTTATAATTTTAAGATTTCTAACAGTTTCTGCATTGGCACAGTCCTGTCTGCTGGAAACATCCCATATAGTACAAATTTCGGGACAGTTCAATGCTGAATGCTCTGAGATCATCTTAGGATGCTTTAATTAGTCTCCAGAGAATGGTTTAGGCTGAAGATATCAGTGTCATTAGTATCATCACACCAAACCTGATCCAAGGAAGTAAAGCAAGGTCAAAATGCTGAGAGTCATTTCTGAAATGCTGCCTGTCTCGCTGGCATGGATCTTGGTATGGGTTTAAAGTCCACAGAAAAAAATGGGCCCCTGCTCATTAAAAAGTTATTCTGGTTGTTTTTATTTTTTTTTCTTTCCTTTTTAACATACAGATTCAATTCTGGAAGCCCGTGTTTTGGTAAACATGAAATTTTAATCTTTATGACACATTTTACAGATTAATAAGTTGAACAGTACCAATGATGCTGAATGGGCACAAATAAATCTTTGAAGGATCATGTATTTTCACCCAGAAAGGTTTTTTTTTTAAATGCTTGTACAGAGTGACTTCTATTTGTTGTTTTTTATTACTCCATCATATTACAAAATATAATAATGTTTCAGAAATATGCAAGTATTTGTGGGTGCAGAATCCAGACACCTCATATGAAAGGGAGCATTTTTTGTTAAAAGTACCAGTCAGTACAGATATTACTGCTATTATTACCAGTTCAAAAGAATGAAAGCCTTGTTTTGAGCCTCCCTCCCCACTGGTGGAAAGGAAGATAAGGAGAAGCAAAACAACTGTTGCTATTTATCCACAAGAATAACTAATGTTAATGGAATTAGGAACAGCTTTCCTGCCCCAGTAACAATATTTGCTCTGCAAAGGAAAATGCCCCCCAATAAAGGGCCATTCTTTAGGCAAGCCCCCACACAGACAATCTAATGACCATGCTACTTGCATGCTGCAGTGGTTCTAGGTTTTGCATGGGCCAAAAAACCAGTGTTCATCCTGGCCTAACATAGTCCTATTTAAACAACACAGGCCAACAGCTCCGGGCAGGTGATGGGCAGGCTGGATACAATTCTGGTGCATCTAGCCTGACCCTGGCCCAACCAGCCCTTAGCCTGGTCTATAAAACCTGGTGGTTTGCTGTGGTTTTCCAGAAACTACTGTGACAACTGGTAGATTGAACCGCCTCATATCTCCTTACCTGCTGCCACCTCTGCTGTTCCACTTGCAGGCCCCAGTCTATTTGGTCTATTGAGACTGAAGAAGTGCTCCCAACCATTTCATTAAACCTAGTGAAGTGGAGATGTTCAGTTGGTGTCATATGATAGAATTGGAACAAATAATATATTTGTCACAGACTATCTGAATAAGGCCCATATAATCCACCCCGCACACTCAGATCATCTGGGACAAATCTGTTAGAGGTCCCTAAATCTCATCTGGCGAGGACCTCACAGAGGGCTTTTACCGTTGTTGCCCCCTCATTGTGGAATAAGCTTCCCATAGAGCTCCGCTCCTCTGCATCACTAGTTTCTTTTAAGAAACAATTAAAAACATATTTATTTCAGCTGGCTTTTTCACTTTAGCTAATAGTGTTCTTCTTTTTCTGCCCCTTGTTTTTTCTGTTTTCTTGACCCCAGATTATTGTAAATAGTGTTGCTTATTCTGCCCCTGATGAATGTGATTTGTATAGATTCCTGTTCATATCCCCTTGTAATGTCATTTTAAATTTTTTATACTCTGATGTTTTTAACTGTATTTTATTGTCCTTCATTTTTTGTAAGTTTTGATCACACCTGTGGAAAGGCGGGGTAGAAATAAAAAATATTATTATTATTATTATTATTATTATTATTATTATTATTATTATTATTATTAAAAATAAGTAAATAATACCTATTCATTTATTTGTGCAATGTTTACCTAGAAATGGCACACGGGCATGCCAATGGCACCCTGTGCATGTCCTAAGAAGAACCGGCCAGGGAGCGGTTTCTTTTTAGGCCTTGGTATTTGGTTGTCATGGTCTCCATCCAGGACAGAAAAGTCTGGCATCTCACCACCCCTTTCTCCCAATCTGTATATCCCCTTCGTCTGCCTGAAAAAGTGAGGGAATAGCGAAAGCAATGCTGCAATGCTGGGAGAATGGGGAATGCTCCTATATGCTTCCTTATTGCTGCTTGATGGGATGGATCAAAGAGAGATGTTGCCCAATTCATCCCTCAGAAGCTAGAATCATTGTAGATAAAGAACACTCCCTCCATTTCCTCTATCTGATTTTCTTCATGACTTTTAAGATGACATCTTTTTACCAAACCAATGTAAGTTTTAAAATATGACCTTCAGTACCTCCTCTAGGTTTAGATCCCTTGAGTGAGTTCCACACAGTTAGAAGAGCTGGCATGCAGCTTCATTGTGGTTGCAATGTTGATGAAGTGTTGATACCATTTCATTAAAAAAATCCTGAAACTCAGTCACATCTACTTCTAGCTTCTTTTACACAGAGAAAAAAGGGGGTAGATCTTCATTAGATATGAAATATCTGTTTTGATTTGGAAGTTGTGTTTTTGTGACTTTATTACTTATAATATGCTGAATGTCTCCCCCCTCAAAAAAAAAAAATCAGATCGCTGCAAATTGAATT
This sequence comes from Sceloporus undulatus, assembly GCF_019175285.1. Taxonomy (NCBI): domain Eukaryota; kingdom Metazoa; phylum Chordata; class Lepidosauria; order Squamata; family Phrynosomatidae; genus Sceloporus; species Sceloporus undulatus. The sequence goes on along the minus strand of NC_056524.1, from coordinate 131,417,803 downwards.
TATCAGCATTCTAAGATAAGCATAGTTTCCCTGATCAGTCTTAATTCTCCTTGTTTTTTGCTTTAATTTTCTCCTTGAAGTTATCTGTTGTAAGACATTGCCTTAGCAATGACAGTGAGATTCCCTTTAGATCTGAGAACATTAGTGATGTTTGGAAGACTGGGGTATAATTTGAATGTAAAGAGTATAACATATTGAGACAAACTCTTGCAGGGCCCTGAAATTAATCAAACATCTGAGAGTTGTTCAAGAAGATTGATTAGAATTCATATTATTTGAGAATGAGTATCTGAGAGGCTGATAAGGATACCATGGAGCTAAATCAGGCCTGCACAAATTGTATCTTACCAAGGTGGAAGGTTCCTGACATACCTGTTTTATACCTGATATTGTTTCCCATTTAGTGCTTTTGAAAATATGTCTTGGTTGCTAGCCCTGAAACTCCATTCATTATTTATGTTTTTCAAAAATACTATCCTCTGTCTATTTACTTAGTGCTATTGCTGTTACAGCTGGAATCTGTAGCATGCAAAAGAGAGAGAACGAGAGAATTAGTACTCTCCCAGCCAGTATTACTATTGCTGCAGTCCTGATAATGTAGAATGAATGAAGCTTTCCCTGGCAGTACGTGGGCTGGAGAATAAAGGAAAGAAAGTAAATTCTCCCGTCTCTGTCAACTGGTATGCTTCAGAAAATGGTCCTAAAACTCCAGAGAAGAAACATCAACTGAACCTCTTTTTCAAGGCTGTTTCTTATGTGCTTTACAGACCACCCGAAAAGGGCGGTCTGCCGGTGCTGCTGGTTGCTGCATCCGGGAACTGCAGCGGACAAACCGCACAATTCCCAGATGCAACAAAAAAGAAGTTGCAAAATGCAGCTTCTTCTTGTGGCATGGAAATGGCACCGCAAGTCGCCAATGGTGAACTCGCAGTGTCATTTCCGCCGCGCGATGTGCGGATGCTAGGCATCCACAATGTCAAGATGGCGGCGCCCATGTTGAATGGGTGCTGCCATTTTGTACGTGCTCGGTGTGTACTAGGTTTAGGGGCATCCGGAAAGGATGCCCCTTTCTAATCCTAGCACGTGCCAAGCACGTACTAGGGTGCCTGTCTGTAACTGGCCAACATCTAGGTGCAGGTACTGAAAAGGTCTGCTCCTTCATCCACATCAAATATGAAGGTGGCAAAACATACATCAGGGCCTTCGATGTGAATGAAGCACATGGGTAGGTTCTGGAAGGAGGGTTTCCTTCAGATAAGCATATCCCAAGCAACTTTGTTAGTCATTGTACGACAGTTGGGATAGTTCCCAGCAGTGAACTAGAACCTTATGCAAGTGAAATATTATGCAAGTGAAATATTATGAACATGAAATAACATGTTCTGGTAAATGAATGGACACCAGAAAAATAATCCTGGAAATTGTATTTTGCATCCACTTGAGTTTCTGAACACTTCACACCCACAGTGAACACTGTGCAGTAAACCAGTCTGAATGACAGTCGCCAGATTTGTGTGATCCAGGAAAGGGCAAAAATGAAGAAATACTGCCTTGCAAGCTGAAGATGCGGGTATGTATCGGGCAAGACAAATGATGGATACATAGGAAGGGGGAAGGAGAGCGAGAAATTAAAAAATGACTTGATATAGTTGATGGGTATGTTATAATAGTCATCCTTTTAATTGTAGATATCTTTTTTCTGGAATAATAATATATGACAACACAACACAACAATGATATTGCACTATAAGCTTTTTGGGGAGTAGATTCTACATGTACTCAGGCTATGGTTTTATATGTACTCAAGCTAATGGTCAATTAAAACCTTCTGATTAATACTTTACTAAAATCATTATCTGAGTTGGTTGACTGAGAATATTGTGACCCACCATGGAATTCATATAAATATAAAATGTTGGTTGGTAATGGCACATATCTGCAGAACTTTTTGCTTATCTGAAAGATTGTTGAAATGAAAAAATATTGAATACAAATGAAATAGGATTAGTCACCATTTGCACACCTTGAAAGGACAGCATCTCTCTTTAAATGAGAAGTATAAGTAGCGCTCTTCAGAAATCTGTCCTCCATTTTTCAAAAAGTTTTCTTTTTACATGAGAGACCTCAGTAGTTTGCTTTATTCTCAGGACATTCAAATATTATTTTAAATGTTTTGTGTAGTATTTGTATACACTTCTCATATTAATTTGAAATATTCAAGTGTATTCTGCCCCCC
>NC_056524.1:131338389-131400567 GCF_019175285.1 Sceloporus undulatus | reverse complement strand
TTCCACATAGTGACGAATGGAAGAAATTTGTAAATATCCTAATCATTCATCTTCTTATGGTAAGCTAGAATGTATAACTGAACTGCAGGTTAATATAAGATGTGTTGTCCCAGCTATCATACACTTGCATGGGGGAGGGAAGAGCCCTGCTATATGTTTGATCTGTAGATATGATTGAAAAAAGTGAGACTACTAAATGACTATAACCGTAGATCATGAAAGTTTGCAGAGGAGAGGAAGCCCAGATTTCATCTTGAGTGTTGCCCGTGAACTAGAGCTCTTTAACAGTACAGTTATAGCACCATGATTCCATTTAACTATTATGGTTCCATTCTGTGGAGACCTGGAATTTGTAGTTCAGAGAGGAACATTAAGAATTTTAATCCAAATAGCTCTAGTACCTCACTAAATTACACAGTGCAGGACTGCATGGGATGTAGCCATGGCAATTAAAATGGAATCATAGTACTGTAATTGTAGAATATGAAAGTGTCACCATGTAAGATGTAAATGTCCTTGAAGTAACAGAGTATTATGACAGCATTGCTTCAAAATTAAAGATATCTGGAAGCAACAAATCATCAAAACATCAGTTCTGTGTATAAAAAACAACAACCACATAAAATACAATATCAAACTAATAGACATCATTTCCATGATGTTAATCTACTTCCTGAACTTCCATATATTCTTTTCTTGACATCTCAACCCGAATGGCAAATCTTTTTGCTATTGAGATCATAAATCTCTAACAGTTTGAATGTAAGAGTCTAATCATATGAGTATTGTCACCTCACTTGACCTGAGTTAAGAATTCTCCCATCTCATTTGTCACATATAAACAGTAGGTGCAGTAGACTGTGATAAACATCTTCAGTTTTAAGAGAAAAAAACAGGTATACATAGGTGTTTGTCTCATAGGTCCCTTCTTGTATTACCTTGCCATGAAAGTCCAACACTATCACATTAGATTGCAAATGAGAAAACTTCTCAAACATGTTGTTGAAAAAGAGAGTCAGGAGAGTCACATCTCTCCAAGAGGCTTGGGAGTTATTTCAAATCATGATAATAGAAACTCAGCTAGAATGCTTACCATAAATCAGGAGAAGTACAATAACGTTCAAGGTGAAGATAAGAGGTTGATGTGTAAAGTCAATGAATATTATATGGTGTTGTTGTGTCAGATATTCCAAACAGGAGCATCACTGGGGGGGTGCAAGGTATACAGGCTGTACCAAGTGCCACTCTAAGCAGGGGTGACACCTCTGCTTTCAAAACATCTGCCTTTGAGAAGAAAAGGGCTGTAGCATTCACCTGTGTCCCTTTAAACACTGAAGACATTGTGTGACTGGGACAAGGTTCAGTGGGAGGAGAAAGGAGACACTCCACTTTTTAAAATAAATATACATTATATATTTATATATTTGTGTGTGTGTGTGTGTGTGTATTCTTTTAAAAATTATTTTTAAAAAACCACATCTTACCAAATTTTCACTTTAACCACACAAGATTTTGTACATGTAAATACATTCAGGTTCTGAGTATGACATTGGGCTGAAACAGACAGCCATATAAGGATGCTTGATGCCACCCTTTTGAGCTCCAGATCAGGGCCATGGCACCTGCACACTGAGGTCCTGATCTGGCTTTTTTCCAATGCAAAAAGAAACAGCAAAATGTTGCTTCTTTTTGTGCCAGAGGGCGGCCACCCTTTCCACTGCCATCACAGCTTTTTGGTGCTCCTGTGGTATGTGACATCTAAACGTCACACTGCTGGAGTGTCAAAAAGCTACCACTGAGCAAATGGCTGGGCAGCTTCACAGTGGCTCCAAGGCTCATCATCATCATCATCATCATCCAATCTAGTAGATTGGCTATGGGGATTGTGAAAGTATTTCTCTATTCATGCTTACATTAGAAGTAGCCCAAAATACCAGTCCTGCCCTATATAGTTTAGGATTAGATTATCTCTAGGACTACCAGATCTAAGATGAACTCACCAATATTTCAAGATAATTAGAACAGATAATTCTCTAGGTTCCCATCCTCAGAGAGTATAGGGTGGTTGCATCTGTCCTTTTGTGGTGGCTATTGTCAGACATTGGTATGCTTTCTGCAGAATATATGCATAGTGCTGATGTTGCCAGTCTTGGATCCACAAAGGCAATTGGATTTCAACTTCCATTCCCTTCAGTGACTACTAGGGCCAGTCAGAAATTATGGCAGCTGTATTCCAACAGATCTTTTGCAATTACAGGCTTAGTGCTTAGTAGTGATGACCTTTGTTATGTTTTTCCCCTTCATCTTTCTAATGGTTTTGCATAGCTTGTTTTTGTAGTTTTTAAAGTTCTACTTATTAATTCTGTAAATTGCCTTGAAAACATCCAACTGAAAAGCAAAGCTGATTTTTTTTTTTTGAACAAATGAATGCTTCTTTACCTATTGATAAAACTGACTCTGGTTTTGTTTGTTTCATTTTGACTTATTTCTAGTACCTTACTACCATCCCCCCCCCCCCCCAAAAAAAAAATCCTTTGGCTGTGACACTCAAGTCTTTTATTTCTTATGGGTTTCAGAACTGTCCTAGTAAATAGAAGCTTCATTGGTGTTACCTGGGAACTTCACAATATGAAAATATTCTCTTTTAAAAATACTTTTAAATGATGTAAACAGCCATCTCCGTAACCATTTGTCCCTTCTGAAGAACAAAGAACTGCTATTACAGATGAGCAGAATGAATCATAGACCTTTCACACTGTGAATTAGTAAAGTTTGCAACATCAGGGTGTGTGATTGTGTGTATGACGGGGAAGCAGATTAAGCAGAGTTGTTTGTGAATAACATATGAGTGAGACAAACCAGATCAGTACTCTTCACTAATCATTTTCAAAAGATGAGAGCAATTTCAGGACATGGAATCTCTTATCGCTATTTGTCCCCAGAAAAGATAATTCAGTTTTTTCTTTTGAAAAAATGTGAAACTTTGAGCATTATAATGTGTGTCTGTGTGTGTGTGTGTGTGGGGGGGGGGTTCTCTGGTGTTTGATTTAACCCCCCCCCCCCTTTGAAATGGGTAAAATTATTTTTAAGATAAGGTTTTCCTATGCAAACATTCTAGGGACCACATAGAATGAAGATTTATATGGTAGGCAGTCTGCAATATTAGGAGACAATCATTCGTATACATACTTAAAAGTACCGTATGCAAGATTCACCTTTAAGAATCATTTCTGAACACAATGAGTGTTTCAGTTTTTATTTATAGGAACATACAAGAGGGTCTTCCTTGCCTGTGTTTTACTGCTTTCCTTCTCCTTGGTACACTTTGCTCTGATTTAGTGGTGATGATCACCAAGTAAGTACTTGGTTGCTGCCTTTTCGATTGGCCTGTTGATCTTTCCACTTCACCCTTCAACCGCCACATCAAGTCATCTCCAACTTATGGCAACACTAAGATGAAGCTATCATGGTGTTCTCTTGGCAAGATTGGCTCAGAGGAGGTTTGCCTTTGCCCATCTTTTAGCCCGAGAGAATGTGACTTTCCCAATGTCACCATGGCTGAGCAGGGATGTGGACTCCAGTCTCCCAGAGTTCTAGTCCAAAACTCATGTTACTGTACCATGTTGGCTTTTCTGGATGATAAAAGTGATCAGAAGAAGGTGGAACATAAACAGAAAAGAAATAGACAAGTAATTTTATAGTATGGCTATTACTTTAGAGCCCCTTTTTGAGGATTACCATCCAAAAATCAAATCAAGATAATGCCTTAAATGTGATTGAATGAGCCCTCTGAATTCTTTTGTAGGGCTTGAAATATTTTTGAAAGTAACACATTATTCATTACTTGTTACTTTAAGAGTAATTTGTTAGCAACATGTTATTAACCCATCATCATCATCATCATCATCATCATCTTTTACAAAATACAAAATAGTAGCATTATTTAAAAATGAATAATGGCCCCCAGTCTCCTTCCCAAAAGTCATCAAAATCCACAACATTTTAGAAGCAACATGTTAACACTGACAGAAAACAAAACATAGAATTTTTATTTGCTAGAACTTATATCACTGCTCAGCTATAGATATTTTAAGCATGTCATTATACTCGTTTGTTTTAAAAGCAACTTTATGAGATCTGAGACTTAGACCTGAAACAGGCGGGTGAAAAAAAGCCCATTCCTGGTCAGCTTGGGGCCATGGTGATCACATGATGCACATCTCCAAGCTCCCTGGAAGCTGCTGCCAAGTCACCATGAAAAGGAGCAGTAAAAATAAAAAAACTCCTTTTCAGATGCCTCATTGAAACAGGAGTAATGGGCTGGATTGGAGCCATGTGCGTGGGGTTGCTCTTGGGCGAGCGGCTCTAGGATGGCCCAAATCCACCCTTTTTGGGCAGTCTGTTTCTCCCTTTAGTATCTTAAGAATAACTAATCAAAGCAGATGACAGCATGGGACCTGAGATTCCATTGCGTATTAGCATACCTTGATTTTGTCTCTTGGACAGCTGCTTAAATCCAAGGGATATTTCAGAAATGAGGGTACTTCTAGCAGGGCTAGGTAACTCCGATACAGGGATATACAGGGATTTCCACTGCCCCAACCTGGATTTGTCCTTTCTCACTTGCTGCCCCTCACTCCTGGAACCTTCTTCCCCCGCAAGTGCAGCTCATCACTTCTCTAGCCAGTTTTAAAACTGAGTTAAAGCCTATATTGTTCATGGAAGCATTTCAAGGTAGTGTGTGACTGTTTTTGTTTGACATCTGATATTTGACCTGATGTCTGTTATTTGATGTTTTTAACCGGTTGTTTGCTTATTTTATTGTAGATTGTATTACTATCTACTGTTATATGCATTTGCTATTTTTTAGATTGTATGCCACTGGCAGGTTTTATTATTCTTATCAATTTTAACCATTCTATGCACAGCACTTTATAAATAAACTGTAACAATAATAATAATAATAATAATAATAATAATAATAATAATAATAATAATAATAATATACAAACTGACCCATCAGTGTGAGATATGGCTTGACCATTTGTCTTCAAGGTAATTCCTCTATGTACAGAGATAATGAAAAGCTGTCATAAGTGTTGTGTGCATGAAGGGCAGAATCAGCCTAGTAATGCTCATGTTGTTACTTCTGTATGCCTGGATATAGTCTTTGTTCAAAGAACCTTTGAGAAAGGGAGAGTGGGGAGATTCGGTTCATCATAGAGCCTAAGGATGAGATAATGGTGGGATGTTAAATGGAGAAGGACTGAACTTTGTTTGTTTGTTTGTTTGTTTGTTTCCAGCCTTCTTCCCAGTATAGGGACTCAGGGTGGCTAATAAACTTTAAAACAAACCAAACTTTAGCTTTTGATGTAAAGTACTGAACAGATTTTGGCTGAAGCACATTTCCTATTAGAGAGTAATGCTACAAATATTCAAGTTAAACCATTTAGCTTATGCAAATATTGTGAAGACTTGCGAAACTTTGTCTAAGTTTATAGATGGAATTCTACTGGTTGGCAAATGATCAAGAGCAGGAAAGCAGGCTGAAGCAAAGAATGCAGATAGCTACAAAGTGCTTTGTCTTAATGCGATTTCTTACTTTGTCTCTGTCGAGTTTGCAAGTGACTACTAAAGGCTATGCACTTGGTAGTAAATTAAGAGCAGTCAATATATTTAGAGCATGCTTATAATGAGTCAGGAATGGCAAATTGGGATTACTTGTTCCATGTTGTTGGTCTGCAACTTCCATCAACAATAGCCAGACCTCAAGATTTCTCAAGACACACCTCAAGATATTTAAAACATTGTTGTTTCTTGGTAGGAAAATCTAACTTGTTTCATGCTATGTGAATTGAGACCTACAGGGGGCTATTTATAATCACACTTCTGGAAATTTTGAACCTGGAATTCTGAACTTTTTACTAGATACATGATATTTTCTAAATCAGAATTTTTTTTAAGTTGGGTTTTAAGTAGCTCCTTGGGGAAAGCCTTAAGAGTGTGCATAAACTGAGATTACAGTCGTCCCTCCATATTTGCAGCTTTGATATTTGTGGATTTGATTATTCACGGATTTCATTAATATGTTCTCTCTAGGACTGCTTAGGTCCTCCAGTGCAACTCTGTGGTCAACTTTAAGTAAAAGTTACACTGAAGGACCATTTGTAGCTACTCCAGTGCCATTCTATGGTCAGTGTATGTTGGACATTGACCACACAGTTGCACTGGAGGACCTAGAGATTCCTGGAGAGGTGTCCTCTCAGGTAAAAACAGTGTTTTTGTTATTTGCGGTTTTTCCATATTGACGGGGGTCTTGTTCTCCTAACCCTAGCAAATATGGAGGGACAACTGTAGTTGTGTTTTTTATACCAATAAAGAAATAACAAAAAAAAAAAAAACTTCTTGAGATATCTTTTCTTCTTTTGTTGATTCCACTGGGTGCTCCCCAGTTTTTCCTCGTTTTTTTGTTTTGAAGCCACAAAATAGCAACATCTGGAGGGCAAAATGTTCCCCAGTCCTGTCATAAATACACCACTCCAGTTACTGCTAGCATATCATTAGATTATGAGACATACGAATGCTGCACACATCAAAAATGATTTCCCCTTCATTCCTCAGATTTTTAGCATTTGTAAAAACTTAGCATTTCAGTTGAAAATTCAGAAATACAGTTGAAACATCAAAAGAAGTGGGTCAAGGAAAGTCAACAAGGGAATGTAAGAAAAGCAAATAGAATAATTCTAGTTGTGCGTGATTTTCACTGTCTCAATCTCTGCAGTTCTAGAAATTGGGGTCCTGCAGGGAAATTTTGGGGGAAGAGGCAGAATGCTTAATTTGGGTGGCAATCCTTTTATTTTGTCCCATGTAGCTGCACTTCTGATTGTGTCTCTGGATTTTGGTTGCTGCTGTTCTTTAATGGGACTTCTCTGGGTGTTGAATACATTAATGTGAGTAGCTTTCATTCATTCATACTCATTCTGTTTTTCCCCTCTGCGATGGCAATTTCCCAAAAACATTGCTTTGTGAAATGCATCTGTTTCAAAAGCAGAACCAAAACAATTACAAACTGTGTAAATGTGCAGTTCTGTTGTTTTGCCACAACTGTCAGTAGAGCTCCATTTATTATATCTCACAAACATCTTCTCTGTAAACCTGTTTGCTGATGTTTTTACTCTCACGCTGCAGAAGCACTGATGGCTTTATCTGTTTGCTTTATACTGCTGAGTCTATCCCATTACATTCTTTCCTGCTCAAAGGGCGGAGAAGCATCAAGATTTTCACAGATTGCACAGAGTACAATCTATTCCTTGTTAAATTTTACCAAAAACTATTCCAATCCACTCTCTCCCAGTATGCCTTTATTCTTACTTTTTTCCACATTGAAGGCTTTATTGACTGAGCTTAACCGATTTAGCATACCATTTGCACACTACAGTCAATATGTATGGTACTTTAAGGACTAAGAGGCCCGCAAAAGACCAGCTCTTTGCCCAAGGACATCAGTATCAGTTATGATCAATGGCAGAAGGACAGGCCAAAAAAAGAGAAAAGAGAGCAAATGAGTGACAATACACAAACAGTCTAAATTTACATGCAAACAGCCCCCAAATACATTTATTCGTGGGTTGGCTAGGGAAGAGAAGCTCTGGTATTGTCAAGGACAAGGACACCGGTATCAAAGGAACAGGTCACAAAGAGAGAAGTAATGAAAAATAAGGAAAGACACCATCTTTTCACCTATTAACTAGATGACAAACAGAAATACTCAGGCCCCTAATTCTAGACTCTTGGATTCACACGAGCTTCTATCTGGGTTATTTATGTTATCTGTTCCTTCTAGTTTTACCTCACTCCCAGCAAATTGATCTTATTGTTGTTCTTCATTTATCTTGATGTAGGGATTGTTTTACATATTGTGGATTTCATTTGTTCACCCCTTAAGTTCCTTGTTAGTAATACCAGTGAAGCACATATTTAAAATCAAACAAGCAAGGAAGCCAACAAAAACAAAAACAATGCTAAGAACCTTGCACAAAATGGGGGGGGGGAAGAATCCCACAGATCTTCCCACTCCTGTCAGGTGCTTTTTATTAAATGAATGCACATGCATATTTTGACATATTTTGACTCTACTTCGGCCCATCTCTGACTCTGAATATGCCTAGGGCTAGGAGGTAGACCTTGGCAAGCTTTGAGAAAGAGAATGAGGCTTCAGCAGCATTTCTGCCTCCTCCATCTGAGGTCTTTATGTTAATCTGAGCTAGTGAGATATTGTTGATAGACAGCTGGACTGCAGGGAAAATACAGTTTAAATCTCATTTCACCAAGACACTGTCTAGTAGAGCTAGCTCAGTTACTACCTCTCCACATAACCTATTCAGTTGATGTTTGTCAACAATATATTTTTAAAAAAATACACACGAGCTCTTTGCAAGAAGGACAGGATCCATATACTGCTGCATGTGGCAGAAACTGATAAGTTATCTTATACAGTGGACCCTTGTTATAGTCTGGGGTTTGGTTCCAAGATCCCCCATTGATAACAAAATCCGTGTATGCTCAAGTCCCATTAAATATAATGACATAGCAAAATGGTGTCCCTTATCAAAAATGGAAAATCAAGGTTTGATATTTGAAATTTATACTTTTTTTCAACATTTCCAAACTGTGGAGGCTTGAATCCGTGTATAAAAAAATCCATGTATAAGAATGGCTGACTGTATACTTGAAGGGATAGCTTCTGTAACTGTGTCCAATAAGTGCTTGTATTATACTTGTTTGGTTGAATATATTTGATAGTAGATGTTACATCTTATGTGTTAACAACAAATAAAAATATTTTTTTAAAATATAATTTTTATTGAATTTTTCAAACATATATTAAAACAACAACAACAACAACAAACCACAATTCATCCATATCACTGTGAAATCGAAGGCTTTCATGGCCAGCATCCTTAGTTTTTAGCTGGGTTTTGGGCTATGTGGCCATATCTTCTAGAACATTGCCACATAGCCCAAAAACCGAACAAAAAACCATCCATATGACATTCATACAATCATACAATCATATTGACATCTTCTATCTAACCTTATATAATCTCTTATTATATTTCTCTTTTATGTACACATCTATACATTCATTTACCACCTTTCCTTGATTTCCTAATTTCTACCACTAGAGTTATATTTTGCTTTTGTTTGCATTGTCTGTATTTTTGTTCTTCATTTTCTGTTACCCAGTTTAAAATATTTATGTACATCTTACTTAGTAGTATATATAATATATTTCCACATTCTTATTCTACATTCACTGTATTTACCCATTTATACATACCTTATATATTTATATATACACATGTTTCTTTTACAATTGTCATATAACCAATATCCTTTCTTAATCTTACTATTTCTATTGTTTCTTTGTTCCTTTACATAATTATATTTTATCCAGTATTTTTCAGTAATGAAATTTATGTTTTTTGTCTCTGCCTTAAGTATCTCTTTTTCTATTTTTCCCCCTTTGTTTCCCATAAGTTAGCTATTTTCCCCATTCATTTTCATAAAGTTGTAATGACTTATTACTCAGATACCTTGTTAATTTGTCCATCTCTGACATTTCCACTGGTTTTAGGATCCATTCATCTCTATTTGGAGTTTGTTGATCTTTCCATTTCTTGGCATAAACCATTCTAGCTGCTGTCACTGCAGATAAGCGTATTCACCCACATTCTTTGTCTGATTTTCTAATACAACTGGCATGTTTAATAAGTAAGTTTCTTTAGCTTTCTCACACTTCCACCACATACGGTAGAAGGCATCATTCTCTTGTCCACATTTCCAGCAGTTGTTTTTTGGCTTGTTATATAATTTAGATAGCTTCACTGGTGTTAAATACCATCTGTAGAATAGCTTGTAATAATATTCTTTAAGGTCATTACTCCTGGTAAACTTGTTGCTTAGTCTCCATTATTTAGTCCATTGTTCTGGATGCATCTGATGACCAATATTTTGTGCCCATCTTATCATATTATTCTTGATTGTTTCTTCTTACATCTCATATGACATTAATGTTGTAGAATTTTTAATGATTCGTTGTTATCTGACCAGAGTAATCGATCCAATTCTATTTTACTCATCTCAATGCCTTCATGTTTCTCATCTCTTTTAAATCCTTCTTTTAGTTGGTGGTATAAATACCAAAAAAAACCTAACATGGTAAAGTTAATAAAAGAGATCCATCAACAAAAGTTATAAATACCAGTGGCATGTTATTGTTGTTGTTGTTGTTGTTGTTGTTATTATTATTATTATTATTATTATTATTATTATTATTATTATTATTATTATTATTAAGCTTTATTTATATAGCGCTGTAAATTTACACAGCACTGTACATACAATCTTTTAATTAGACGGTTCCCTGCCTTCAGGCTTACAATCTAAGAAGACACGACACAAAAGGAGAAGGGAATGGTTGTGGGGAAGGGGATGAGGTCCTGGAGTTCATCTCTCCCTCTGAGGCCTGGACCAAGGCAGATGGACTGGAGGGAGGGCTCTGTTTCTTAAGGATAGGCCCAATGGCATTGGGGAGGCCAGATGGCACTGGCCTACCCTCTCTTCCCCTCAGAGGCCAGGATGGAGTTGGATGCCTTCTGGGAAGGGCTCAGTTCCTTTAGGTTGGCCTGATGGCACTGTTATATTCTCTTGATTCACCTCTTCACTTGTTTTTATTTGATGTCTTACTTCTTTTTGTTGTAATAATTTAGCTCAATGTTGATTTTCCCTTTTATGAAATGTTTAATGTGGGGAAGTCCAAAATGTGATTTTACTTCATCCATATCTTCAACAGTGATCCTCTCACATAATGGTTTCCAAATTCTTTCTTTGATTTCAATTTGTTGTAACATAAGAAAGCATGCCATCCAAACTATATATTGGAGCCTTCTATTTGCAGTGGTCTTTTGTTTATCCAGGACATATCACAAACATGATAGTATATTTTCGTGTTTGGTAATCCTAAGCCACCTCTTTCCTTTTTATCCTGTAATACTTTGAGTTTGATTCTAGGTTTCTTCTTTTGCCAGAAAAAAAATAGATATTTCCTTATTCCATTGTAGTTGGTAGTTATTGGCAAGTTCTGGAAGAGATAGAGAATTCTTGGTAGCACATTCATTTGAACTGATGAAACTCATCCCATGAGAGATACATTTAGTTTAGTCCATTTGTTGAGATCTTTTTCTAATTGCATTCCATGTCCTTATTTAATTGTTGTAGTATAATTCAGAGTTCCTTTTTGATATTATTAATCTTAGATATTTTACTTTATTCTCTATACTAAAGCCGGATTTGTGTACCTAATTCATCTTAGTCCTTTTTTGTCAAATTTTTGATCAGTATACTGCTTTTGAATTTGTTTATTTTGAGGCCTGAAAGATATGTATATCAAATTAGTTATGCTCTTATTTGGATCATCCAGGAACAACACTATGTCATCTGTGAAGGCTTTTATCTTAAACTGGTATCTTTGTATATTTAATCCCTGAATTTGTTTGTCTTTCCTTATTTTTGTTGCCAACACTGCCAGGACAATTGTAAAGAGTAAAGGGGACAGTGGACATCCTTGACACGTGCCTTTATTGATATTGCAAAATTTAGTTTTCTCTCCATCTGTGCATTCTGACTTTCATATATGCTATTAATCCAGTTCAGATATTGTTTTCCTAGAGTCATTACTCCTAAAACCTGATTCATAAAACCCCATCTAACTTTGTCAAATGATTTTTCCATGTCTAGGAGTATCACCTCCACTGTCCTTTCATTATGTTTCTCATCGACTTCTATTACGTCCTTATTGTGTGTGTTTTTTTAAAGCAAACCACAGCAGTGATGGCTGTTCCAGGCAGCCCAGTAGGATGCCCATGCAGACAGTCATGGCAATAAGTGAACGGAGGACTATGGAACCTAGAAGATCCAGAAGAACAGGTAACTTTTAAAAAATCATTTTAATGTTGTTATACCCTCTTTTTGATGTGGATCATGCTGGACATCACCTGGACTTCCATCACCAAAACCAGCATTTGAGATGTGTATCATCTGAACAGGACAATGCCAGAATGGGGAGGAAGTGGGTCTTTTGGCCCATGCAGAGAAGGTCTAAGAAAGACTAAAGACAACTTTCATACAATGAAAAAGATGAATCTGTAATTGAATCCATACTTTCTTGTCAACAATAAGCATCCAGAAGATTTGATTGTCTTTGAGTTGTGATGATTCTGTCCAGATGCTACAGTCAGTCATAAATAGCTGATAGGAATCATAACCTGTGGATGTAGATAAGCCTAGAATTTGTTAGAAGGTAACTCCTTGCACTAGCTTGAGGTCTGTACAACAATGACTTGTGCTTGTGGATTGTATTACAGCTAACAACTGATAAACCTATGAATAAAATCTATCAGAGAGTGGTAGTGGTGGAAGAAGAGTTGACAACACTTTTTCAACTTTGAGAACATTATTTAAATCCTTGCACATGAGGTCTCGTAAAATGACTTTCTTCATATACTCTGTGGTTGCCACGGTTATATAATACACATCAGTAGAAGTCTTGTGAACATTTTAAAACCCCATCTAATGTTAAAGTTATGTTTTAAAGGATGAGCAAAGCTCTAGTTTGGCTTTCATTTTATCAGTCTGAATTCATTTGCCTGTTCCGGTCTTTTGCTTCAAGAAATAATTTTCTTACAAAATGAAATGGTTGAGTGATACAGTGATTAGGTTCTCCATGTGTATTCAGGTCTGTCTTGGAGAGCTGCCACCATTAAAAATAAAAGAATAAATATTCTCATTAAAGGACCCCATTGTGATAAATTTTGCTTGATCAAAACCAAAATTTACAGTACATCTACAAATGGCACGAGTGAATAGATGAGTATCTTCATGTTGTATGAATGTTCTTGTATAAATGTTGAGCATTCTGTTTAAGTACCTGATGTTCAGTGACAGTAGTGAAGCAGCTGCTCTAAGGGGGGAAAGATTTCAGATGTGTGCATAATAATTCCTTTTTTATGATGATCAAGTCTTTTGAAGAAAAAAGGTAATGTTCATAAGGGCACCACACCTTCATGTCATCCATATCCATATATTAATTAACACTTGCAGATTAATGCTTGTGGGTCATTTTCAAGATGAAAAACTCCGTCTTGAAGTGAGTTTTTATGTTTCAGCACAGCACTACATCCAACCCTCGGAATCCATCTATCTGTGACACACACAGACACCCTGGCATGTTTTACATAAATACTGCAGTGCATTTGGAGAACAAAACACCAAAGGTAGCTAAGGCCCAGTACAGACCGGCGCTTTGTGCTTACCTGTGACTGAAATTAGGGTTCTGTAGGGCTGGGCATTTGCATGCACTCAGCCCTACTATTGGTGTGCAGGTGCCATGATTATGCATGCCCATCCATATGGGGCACGCAACGATGATGTCCATGTGGCACAGTGCCCAACATTGTCTAAAACCCTATGTACAGGTAACAAAGCTGGACAGTGAAAATAACTGACAGGAAAAAAACAATCAAGAAGTTTCTTCTCAAACATTTCAGGCAGTAATTTCAGTAATGTTCATCCTATTGTGAGAAAATCATTGAAAACCACATTGTTTTTCAAAGCTATTCAAAACTTATTATTCTGTGCAAAATTTGCACATGGCTGTTTTGCATAGAAAGCAGCAATATCTGTGCAGGAAACAACTTTTTTTTTTAACATGGAAAATAATATTTCAACACAGAAAGAATGATTCCTATGCAAACAATGCTATTTTCTGTGCAAACCAACCATGTGTAAATTTTACAAAGAACAAATTCCCAATTACAGCTTTTTTTTCTGAATAGAGAACAACATTCTCTGAGTAGGAATTAATACCGTTGGCCCTTGGGATCTGCAGGGGATCCATTCTGGACCCCGTCCCCCCATGCAGATACCAAAATCTGTTCATGCTTAAGTCTGCATTGTCCCCAATGGTGGTGCATGCAAAATAATAATAATAATAATAATAATAACAACAACAACAACAACAACAGGATTTATTTATATGCCGCCCAATCACTGGGAATCCGGGCGGCTTACAACAGAGGGGATAATAGACGGTTCCCTGCCCTCAGACTTACAATCTAAAAAGACACAACACAAAAGGAGAAGGGAATGGTGAGGGGAGAGGGGATCAGGTCCAGCAGATTCTTCTCTCCCTCTGAGGCCTGGACCAAGGCAGATGGACTGGAGGGAGGGCTCTTCTTCTTAATCGAGGCTGGGTCCAATGGTATTGGACCTGTCCTGCATGCAGTCACACTACCATTGGGGACAACAGAATTTAATGGTAGAGCTTAATGGTGCACACACCACCATTGGGAACAATGTGGGCTTGCTGTCCATGGATGCTTGAATCCATAGGTGGCAAGTCCATGGACACTGAGGCCAAATGCATTTTGTCAGTGTATGTATGTATGTGCACTGCCTAGACCAGAATTTTACTGGACAGAATATGGCAACAAACCAAGGAAGCTGGATGATGCAACACCTGGAAAGGTTGCACCATGGCAGCAAAGGTTGCAGACATGGAATGTCATCATCACACCACTTGGAGGATACATCCAGGATGACTCAACAGGCATGATGCAAGAAGCTGATGTAAGCAGTCAGTTTCAGACATCTCTTTGAGGAGATCATGTCATGGATAATTTATATAAATATAGGTAAGTCCTATGGACAGTGTGGGTTATTGTTGTTAGTGGATGGTTTGTTGGAGAGTTGTCTTCATGATACCGAGAATTTCTTTAGCACCTTGTGCAATTATAGATACTAGAAGCACTACAGAGCCCAGCAAAGAAAGACCATGAGTAGTGTGCAGCTCTGACTAATTTCTGCACTGAAATATTATTTTCCATTCAGAAAATGCTGTTTCCTGTTACGAATATGCTGTGTTCTGTACAAAATAACCATGTGTGAGTTTTGTGCAGAATACGTCCCAAAGTGCAAAGATCCTTGTAAGTCCAGGATTCTTTTATCAGTGTGTCCTGACACTTGAAACATATTTTTGAACTATTTTTTCAAATATTTAAAAATATTATTTCCACATCTAATATGGATGTCCAATCATGACTGGCAGATTATATGCTTGATACACCAAAAACTGTGTAGATGTGTTGTATGGGAACACTATAAATATGGAGATGAGAGTGAGAGAAGTATCTAATTCATTGGTCCCTGCAGTGTTGATATATAATCAAACTATCGGGAAATAGCTCCCATAGAACTGGAGATAAATGATGATGGCTCAGAAGAATAGAAAATAAATTAGCAGTTGACAAAACAGATGGTCAGATAATGTCCACCACTTAACCAACCTGTACTGTAGATTTTATAATTCCTTCTTCTACTGCTTTTAACTACATGAGGGCAGAGGAGTCATCACTGTATTTTGTGAATTAGCTGAAGTGTAACTTCCTTCTATTAAAACACTCTCATAGAACCTGACATTTGTTTTATAACACACAGTGCCTCTATGGACCTTGACTCTAAGAGCTAAAGTTCGATTACTACTTGAAGTACTTAAAAGATTTCACTATTATTAGAAAGGTACCCTGTAGAGCTGTTATAGAAAGGTTAAGGACCTTGGGAGATATGATATATCGTCATGCTATGTTTTTTTGGATGTTAGTACCATTTTCTTGAAAGCAAAGCAGATTTTTTCCCAGTTTAAAAGAAAATTAGTGGAATTTTAAAATCATCACATTTAGAAATGGACAAATAACTTCAAATGAAGTTATACATTTGTGAAACAGCAGAGATAATTCAGCTAGGAGAAAACATTGCTGCTATTGCTGTTGGTACAATGAGGAGGAAAAACAGGATAAGTACAGGTGATAATTTATTCTATGGCAACCTATACAATTGTGATTGCAGCTATTTTGTAAGATTCTCCAGCATGGTGTAGTGGTTGGAGTGTTGGACTAGGACTCTGTAGACCAAGATTCTAATCCCTGCCCATCCATGCAAATGCTCTGGGTGAAATAGGGCAAGTCACACTCTCTTGACCCGAGAGGAAAGCCATTATAACCCCCTGCTGAACAAATGATGCCAAGAAAACCCTATAATAAGTCAACATAGGTCTGAAAAAAACTTGAAGACACAGAACAGCAACAACAAACTGAACTAAGACAATTTAATTCCATACAAATAACAAGCTGATCATACATTCTGCTTAGATCAGTACCTTATACCCGTGCTGATGAACCTATGGCACAAGTGTCAGATGTGGCATGCTGCCAGGTTCCCACGGGCAGTGGAAGTGCTGGGGGCAGGGCATGAGGGTGCGAGTGTGGCCCAGCTCCTTGCCTTGGC
This sequence comes from Sceloporus undulatus, assembly GCF_019175285.1. Classification (NCBI taxonomy): domain Eukaryota; kingdom Metazoa; phylum Chordata; class Lepidosauria; order Squamata; family Phrynosomatidae; genus Sceloporus; species Sceloporus undulatus. The sequence continues at coordinate 131,384,166 of NC_056524.1, read as the reverse complement.
CAAGTTTGCTTCAGGCCAAAAGGAGCCAAGTGGCAGCAATGGTGTTCTGGTCGGTTGTCCCCCACCTCACAATTCGGCTACTGGGAACTGTAGTAGTTGTTGTGTGCCTGCAAGTAGTTTCCATGTTATGGTGAACTTAAGGCAAATTTATCGGGGGGGGGGGGTGGCTTAACAAGGTTTGTTCAGAGGAAGTTTGCAGCAGCGGTGGAGGAGGAGGAAAAGGAGATATGAAGAAAGAGGATGGAAGGAGATGGGAATCAGTATGCAGTGGGGAAGCAAGGGTCCTGGCAGTGAGGAGACACCCCCCCAGCAGCATGGAATAAGGCTCCGAGGAGGAAGAAGAGGAGAGGAGGAAGAAGAAGAAGGAAGGGGAGAAGAACCCCCATAGCTGCCACCACCACCACCACCACTGCCCCCAGGACCCACCCACCCCTGATGACCCCCAAATGCGGCCAGGGATGTCCACTGTCAAGCCACCTGCACCCTGAGCCATCTGGCCTAGTGCCTCACTCTTCAGCAATTGATTGAATGTGTCTTCCTTAGTTGGGAATAACCAACAGGAAATTAATTATTTGTATTTTACTTAGTTTATTTAGTTTATATGTGGCTTTTCTGTCCAGGAGACCATGCAAAAGGTCCTCCATTTTGAGAAGAATTGTGGTTGTTTCTGACCTAATATGACCTTCTTGCAGGTTTTTCTTCACAAGGTTTCATCAGATTTTTCTTCTTCTTTTTGCCACAGCCATCCTCTTTGGCTAAGAGAGTGTGACTTGCCCTTATTTTTGTGTGCTTTCAGGTCTTTCCCAACTTAGGACAACTCTATGTTTCTTCAGAGGATGTTTACCATTGCCTTCTTCTGAGGCTGAGGGTGTATGACATGTGTGTGGTATGCTGCCTTCAAGTCATTTCCAACTTATGGAAACCCTAAAGTGAAACTATCATGAAGTTTTCTTGGCAGGTTTCATCAGCGGGGTCTTGCTATTGCTAGCCTGAGGCTGAGAGAGTTTGCCTTGGTTTTTTTCCTGGAAGTCCCACACCCAGAAGGGGAAGTCCTGATCCCTGAAGCCCCGCCCCAGGAAGATGGAAGTCCCTCCCCCAGAAACCTCATCCCAAGAAGGCAGAAGTCCTGCCCCTTGAAAGCGGAAGCCCCACAGCCAGTACCTGGCGTCATCTAATGAGCGAATGCCACTGAGTTTGGGCACTCGGTCTCAAAAAGCTTCTCCATCACTGCCTTATATCTTCTATAAAACATGGATACGAAATACAGAAAATACAGTGGACCCTTGTTATATGCTGGGGTTTATTTCCAAGATCTCATGTGGATAACAGAATCTGTGGATGCTCAAGTCCCATTAAATATAATGACATGGCAAAATGGTGTCCCTTATAAAAAAAATGGAAAATCAAGGTTTGATATTTGAAATGTATACTTTTTTTTGAACATTTTCAAACTGTGGATGCTTGAATCCAGGTATAAAAAATCTGTGTAGAAGAAGGGCTGACTGTACAAGCTTTCTGTGAGCTTTCTTTTCCCATAAAGGGTAGCCATAGAGGTGAGAAACTTTGCTGGATGTGGGATGGTGTTGGTGATAAGAGCATGGGTGGGGCGAAAGCCAAATGAAAGGGGCCAAACTGACCAGTTGGATTTTTTTCACCACCAAGCATATATATTGTGTGCCTTAAATCATTTCTGACTCATGGTGACCCTATGGTGAATCTATCATGGGGTGTTCTTGGCAATATTTGTTCAGAGGGGTTTGTTTTTGCCTTCCTCTGAGACTGAGAGAATGTTACTTACCCAAGGTCACTTAAAATCATCTATGGGTAGCCATGTTGGCCATATTGCAAATCCAATAACAACCAAACTTTCCGGACGCCCCTAACCCTAGTATGCGCTCGGTGCGTACAAAATGGCAGCGCCCATTCTACATGGGCGCTGCCATTTTGACGTCATGAATGCCTAGCGTCCGCACATCGTGCGGCGGAAATGACGCCACGAGTGAGCCATTGGCGCTTTGCAACACCATTTCCGTGCTGCAAAAAGAAGCCGCTTTTTGCGGCTTCTTTTTGCTGCACGAAGGAGCCACCTGGTTTGGCCGCTGGGGCTCCTCTGCGCAGCAAATGATGGTGCTGGCAGACCGCCCTTTTTGGGTGGTCTGTAAAGCGCCAGTAATGCCTTTATGGGCTAACCAAAATGCACAATTACAAGTGGCAAGCTTTCGAAGTCACACTGGCTTCTTCATCAGGTAAACAGGAGGAAAATAATTGAAGATGTTAATCATAGGCCTGCATTTTCTGTTTCTGGTCTTAGTTAAGATAATAGGGAGGGATATCTGCAGGCTGCCACCTCCCTCTTTGGCCATGTGGTCACTGGTAGATTTTCAACGACAAGGAAATTTAATGTCCATTTGCAATTCAAAGAAGATGTTTCCTTGGAATCCAGCATGTCTCCTTCCTTTGTGAAGCCCTAGGCTCATTTGTAAGTAGAGAACACTTAATTTTTCAAGACGTCTTCATGTTTTGCATCAGGAAAACTTTAGGTGGTGTAGAGGTAAAGCATGCCAATCAATCCCAATATTAGGGGAAAAAAATAGCTTTACCTTTGTTGCAGGCAGAAGCCTCAGATGGTGCACTGGATCTCTCTTTAGGTTTCTCCTGTGATGACTAAAATGTGATATCTAGGTGATTGTCATTGCTGACCAGGGATTCAAAACCTTGGTCTCCAGAGTTATAGTTGAGTTAAATGACCAAGACATTCAACGCTTGCTAAAGGTGTATCAGTGTACACACTAGATATAAGGACACTGATAACTCTGTCTTTTCCAGTGTGATGGCCTCATAACAGTTTGTTGAAATTAGCAGCATGTTGCTTGAAAAGCAATTGTGGTAGACATACATTGCATGTATGCTTTGACAGGATGGAAGATTTTTAATGCCCTGGGTTTCAGTATGTCTACTATAGTCTGGTCAATGCCTCACATCACAGCAGCTCAGCCCTTGTGTATCATGTAGGGGTGCCAATGTGATCCTTACTTAGACAATTCATTTTCCGGTGAGCTCCTGAAGAGGCAGAGGATCATTATTGGTACTACCTGTAACAACGAAAGTCTGTGGCCTGTTACAGACAGCCAAAATAAAGCTGCTTCGAGTCACAGTGGAGGTATGGTGTTTCAATGAAGCATGCGTCCTAAGAGTCCAGAAGTCACATCAAAGCCATGCTCCAGTCCTTAGGGCTGGAGTGTGGCTTTGGTGCGACTTCTGGACTCTTAGGATGCATGCATCATTGAAACACCATACCTCCACTGTGACTCGAAGCAGCTTTATTTTGGCTGTCTGTAACAGGCCAGAGTTACTCCTGCTGTTTTCCCATGTTTCACAGAATTTCTTCACTTTGATATTCAGAGCACTGGGCAGTAGGCACATCACTTCACTATCCCTCTTGGTTCATCATAAAGATGTGTTTGAATTAAACATTTGAACTGTCCTGGCCCATGCCAGTTCTAGGTCAGATGGTAGGCACAAACTGACATGAGATGCCAGCCCAATTACTCCCATTGGGGAGGACAGCCAGGTGATGTCAAATGCAGCTGCAGCAATCCATAGGAAGGGCCTGGCTTCATCCAGATTCACTGCCTCATGTGTTTTGAGGGAAGCAGTCTCTTTTCCCAGTGGTAGCTCACACTCAGCCTCACATTGTGCTCCAGACCAACCAGCCCAGCTCTCAGAGTCAATCCTCATCCTGAAGTTATGGATCTCACTTGCCAACCTCCCTTACTTACATAGAAACCAATGTATATGAACTATACCAGAGTATTGGTTGAGCTGCTACTTCCATGTGCATGCCCACACACAGAATATACAACTGGAGTTCAACCAACCTATTGAACAATGTGGTTTAATGCTCTAACAAATGGCCTTTCTGATTAAAGCTCCAGCAACATGCTGAAAATAGATTAATATCAAACATGCAGTAGTGATTTTTCGCCTTTTTGAGCTATGATCAAATTGCATATCAATCTGAGATTAAATTCTATCTTTAATGTCTGCATGCTGGAATGAAATTTTTATTTACAAAATAATTGAGCATGCTGAGTGGAATATTCAGAAGTTTCCATAATTTACTTCTTTATTTTCTTTTTAACTAGAAAATGTAAAAATGCTATTAGCAATATTTTAGATTGATAACAGTGTGCTAAATGGTGTTTTCCAAACTATTTAAGGAAGCTACTTCAAAATTAAAGGCTCTACTGTGCCACACCTTATGTGATCAGCCCTGCTCATTTCAATTCACAGCTTTTAACTGTAAGCATATCACAGAAAGAACTGGAAAATGTTAAGTATCTGTCATTCCCTGTGTATCAAAAGAACTACTTGTGATTTGTATTCTTCTATGGGATTTTTCCAGCCCACCAGCCTTCTATACTGGCCTTAGGCCCCTCTCAGACCCCTAGAATACTGAATCTTAATAGTTTTGGGGATGAAATAGAAAATGCTGCCTCCAATGTGTGTGTGTGTGTATTTGTATGTGTGAAATTTTCCATGTAAATATTCTTGTGCATCATTAAACCTTAAAAAGACACAATGTAGTGTTTTCCAAAAGTGAACATGAAAAAGAAAATTGATACAGTGTATGGAGGTGTGGGGTTGTTGTGGAAAAGTGGAACATATGTACCTGCCTGATCTTCATTTGCCCACTGCCCTTCAAAGGAAAATACAAACTAGGGGCACAATTACAAATATTTATTGTACAGTAAAACAGTTAGTGCAAAAAGATAAACTACCACAATGACCAATGCAGAGTAATGGACGACAACAAGTAAAGGGGGAAATGAGAGACTATTCTACAAGATCCAAGAAATCATAGAAAAGTTCAGACCAAGAATTTGAACACTTTATGACAATAAAAATAACATAATTCAAGATCAGGAAGGAATAAAAAGACATTATTAATAATAATAATTTGTTTTATTTATATACCGCTATTCCAAAGATCATAGCGGTGAACAGCAAGTAAGCTAATTAGCAAGTACTGTAAGCTAATTTGCCCCCAACAGTCTGGGTACTCATTTTAGCGACCTCGGAAGGATGCAAGCCTGAGTCGAGCTTGGGCCCTTTTGCTGGTCTTGAACTCGCAACCTTGTGGTTTTGAGTAAATGGCTGCAGTACAGGCATTTAACCACTGCGCCACCAGGGCTCCTTTGCTGCTTCTCCATGGCCTGGATGCAATACACAGATGTATTATATAAAAGAGATGACACAATGAAGGACACATGAAGGAATGAAGAGCCATATGAAGATGAACCACCATTTCTAAAAAGTAAGGTGAAAGCTACAATAAGAGAAATGGCAAAAACCAAATAACCAGGAATAAATAATATTCCAATTAAACTGCTGCAATCCACATTAACAGAGTCAACTCTAATGCTAACCAACATATGTAAACAGATATGGAAAACAAAATGATGGCCAACAGATTGGAAATAATGATATGACAGAAAATGGAGCCGTTCATACAAACTAGGGCTGGGAAGCATGTGGTTGCTGTGCACTCCCCAGCCCTAGTTATGGCCCAAGGATGGCGCTTCCACACCATCTGTATCAGACCACTGTAAACTTCCCACCAAAGTGTTACCAATTTATCTACTTGCACTTTTACATGTTTTTAAACCACTAGTTTGGCAGAAGCTGGGACTAGTGATGGAAGTTCATCTCATCATGTGTCACTTGAGTCTTGAAGTGCCAACCTGCCGATCTTACCATCAAGAGTCAGCATCTTAACCGCTGAGCCATCACATCCCCTATACAGTATTGCCAGCTGAAAGTACTGAATTGTATTCTTTTACAACCATGGACTCCACCATTGCATGACAGTTAATGAACCCTCCAGCCACCACTAAGAAATACACTAATGGAATCCCCTAAATAGTACAGCTACTTGTGCAGTGGTTTATGCTGGGGTAGTGGGACTTGTAGAATCCTGAATAGGATACCACCTTTGCTTAACCTTGAAGAAACTGGTCCTTACTGCTGCATCACTACTGGAAGGAGAGGTAAAGGGGGGGGGGAGAGAAATGTTGGGATGCTAAGTTTGATGATGCAGGAGTAGGGTGTACAAAAGTGACTCTTTAACCCCATTAAACCCCCCTTCCTTCTCTTTCAGCACCATCCCTCCCTTTCAGATGGTTGCATTTGGGGTTGGGTAGGAATTTTGCCTTGCCTTTGGCTTTCACAAAAGGGTGTGTGAGTTTACCTGCCCTGTACTGATTTGCCATGGGTGGTGCTCTAATTGAATTGATTCCACTGACTTGTTTAAACTTATTGCTAGTGTGTTGTGGATATTGGTTAATACAGTTGGTACCAAAGTCATTTTATTTGCTTTTAACTGCATCTTAAACTACCATGTATTGGAAAGTGAAGGGAGTCCTCAGACACTTATGACTGATCTCCCAGTGGCATGCTGGGGTAGAAAGGGGTTCTCCGATTTTCTCCCTTAGGGCTTGAAATTTGAGAATAAAGTCAACCTGGACATATTTCCTTGGTGTAGGCTCACCAGGGGAATGTTAAGTTTATGGCTTGGCTATAGGATAGGGCTACTCATCCATGATATGCTGAAGAGAAGGTAGATATTCCCCAGCTTCAGCATATACTGTATTGGGTGCAGCTTTTCTGCTGACCAAATCTAAATTGTTAATTAAGTGGTTCTCATTTAACCCACATATTTTGATTTATAAAAGTCTCTGTTTTGAATGTGTGTGTGTGTGTGTGGGGGATCTTATTCTTTAGGAAAAAAATTAAGCTTCCCAGAAACACAAGGGAACCTTTTTTCTTACTTTTAAGGCAATCAAAAAAGCAATGATTTTCCTTATTTCAGGGAAAATACTGATTAACCCCAAATTCACATCATGTTGTCAACTTGATCAAAGTGATGGCAATAAGAACAACAATCTTACTTGAAAAAGATTGAACTCTTTCGTGCAAAGCTACTTTAATTAGAAAGTTTCAGGGGTTTTGCTTTGTGAAATGTTCACAGAATAACTAGAAAATTCAGAAAATAAATTACAAGTGTGATTAGGGAGCAAAGGAGTATGGTAATCCACCATATATATATATATATATATATATATATATATATATATATATATGAGAGAGAGAGAGACAGAACATCAAAAGGTTTCTGCACCCCATGATTTTTCAAAGTAAGTGGTAAGAATTTAAGTACGTAGGTAACACATGTCCCTTTTCTAAACCTCTCACCTATCCAGCTGGCATGAGGTGGTTCACAAATGTATAGCTCACTAATGAACACAATGATAGGCATGCTTATTAAGAAAGAAGTCTCTTATGTTCAGCCAGATGAACTAAGGATTTTTTTTGCCTTGTTGATCCTATGATGTGATTGTTGTCTGGAGTTCTAGGTTTAGACTCCTGATAATGAACTATCAAGTTGTGAATTTATGGAAGATCAAAATATGTCTGCATCCACACTGCAGAAATAATCCAGGTTGTCATCACTATAACTGCTGTGGAATTGTAGATTTGTGAGTCATTTATCCCTGTCTCTCAGAGAGCTCTGGTGCCACAAGAAACTACAGTTCCCAGAATTCCAAATAACATTGAACCATGGCAGTTAAAGTGGTGTCAACCTGGATTATGTCAGAAATGTGGGTGCAGCCTTCTGTCTTATTCTGTAAATCCTTCCATCTAAATACCAATGAAAAAGGGTTGGCACAAATAACTTGCAGTTAAGAGGACTTGGTTATACTTAATCACCCAACAAAGTGTGTTGAGGACTTACTCCAAAACTCTGATGGTTCGGAATATAAAAAAATCTGGAGATGGTCTAAACCTAAAGATGTAAAGAATATTCTTAAATGTTCTCATTCTTGACTCATTAACAGTGGCATCACTAGGGGATGCAGATGATATGGACTGCACCAGGTGACATCCTAAGAAGAGGTAACACCATTGCTCCTCAAACAAATACCTTTTGGCAAAAATGGGCTGTGGAAGTGGGGAGAAATGCTGTGGGAGGAGAAAATAGATGCTCCAGAATATATAAAATTTCAAATTTTAAATTAAAAAAAACCCAATTTTTAATTTTTTTAATTTTTTTAAATTCTTTTAAAATATTCTTTAAAAACTTAACATTTTAGCCAAATCTTCACTATGTATATGCAAATACATTTAGGTTGTGTGTATGATACTGTAATTTGAAGGTATAATTTTAACTTGTCTGGTTGTTTATGTCACATATTACATTCATAGTATATTGGAATTACCATTTATGAATAACGTTTGTGCAAAAAAGCATTACTAAGGATTCTGTATGGTGTGAAATGGGAGGTCAGTGGCGGGGGGGGTGATACCATGAGTTACTGCACCAGGAGACATCAACCTTAGCGATACTCATTAAGACACATTGTTCAGAAAATTGTCCACTGCAACAATATTTTTCCCATTTGGGGGCTTTGAGTTGAAAGTTTGTGAAATGAAATTCCCAATTTGGAGACAAAATTTGTCCTCCCTCCCCCATGCTATATTTTATTATCTGTTTTTGCAGAAAGCAGTATAGTTTGGGCAAAAACAACAGCAACAACTGTGACAGTGTGGCAACTCTCTCATCAGCTGCCACCAAACTGTGATGGAGGTGACAATGTGACACTGCCAAATATTTTAGATCTCTTTACACTGTGTGTCACTGTTGCCATCAATATGTGAAGGGACCCTGAAACTCAGATCTCTCACTTATGACTCCTACACTAGAACTCTCTTCTAATGCCAGCACTCCAGGGTTTTAAAATCCCAACAGCTTGGAACCAAATGTCAATTTATAACTATACATCCACTATCTGAAGTGTCCTAAACAATAAAGGGTCTTTTCTTTCTTGGTAGCATTTTAAATATATTTAGTAACGTATGTTATGTTATCTTTAAAAAACACTTCAGGTAACTTGTTGAAAACAAAGGAAATAATTTTATTTATAAAGTTTATTGTTGTATTTTTCATAGTGGATGTTATTTAAGTTTGTTACAGAGTTTATTTTCCTTCAGTGGTTACACATCTTATCGCTTTCTATCACTTATCACAATGTACGTTTCATTTCACTCTTGGTTCACACAGAATTTATATCCAGCTTGTGAAGTCGAAGGCTTTCATGGCCGGCATCCATAGTTTTTTGTGGGTTTTTCGGGCTATGTGGCCATGTTCTAGAAGATTTTCTTCCTGACGTTTCGCCAGTATCTGTGGCTGGCATTTTCAGAGAATGCTTGGCTGGAAAAAGTGGGACTATATATACTGTGTGAGTCTGGGAATGCAGGAGTGATTTTCATGTGTGTTGTTCTGTTGCTTATGGCAGGCCTCAGGCTGGGAGGCTAATGCAAAAGAGGATTAGTGTCTGCTAATTGGTGATCATTATCTGCTGGGAAAGCCCCTGTCTCTGAGTGGTTTCCCATTTGCATTTGCTGAGTCCTCATTTTGCTATTCTTCAGGACTGGTAGCCAACTTTTATTCACTTTTGAAATTATTCATTCTTTTGTGGGGAATAAAATAAGAAAAAATTGCTCCCTTACTTAAACGCAGGGCTGATCCAACCCATTTTGCCAAAAGAGAGAATGTTTTACATACAGGCACAGACATTTAGATTGGTATTTGAATCTTAATTTGACCATATTACATCAACACTTTTTGAATTCATAGAGTCTTCCGCCATGGCCAAGGTCAGTATATTCTCTTAGGACAAAGGTTGGACACATTGCATTCATTTTTTGACTCTATGGTTAGTCCTAACGAGAATAGTCACCTTGAATCAATATCATTTTTTTGCCTGTTGACTTGTCATTCCACAATTAATTCAATGAATGTACTCTTGCTGGAACTAACTAATAACATATTAAGGCCTAAGAGTTGTGAGTTTATGAGCCAAGGATTCCAGATCAATAATCTAACAACTTTTTTTTGATGTAGCAAAGTGGATGGTCTGATCAATAGCTTGGTACAAAGTGGGTCTCCAGACAAGAGTAACTGATAGAATCGGCCCTAACATTCAGAGAGAGTAATATTATATTAGTGGAGGAAGGGGGAAAAAGAAGAAATCCACAACTTCTCAAAAAGAAGAGTATGGTTTCTATTATGTAGCAGCATAAAATATTTTTTTAAAAAAATGTTCCTGCCAAAAGTCAACTTGTTTATTCCAGCAATGTGACAAAAAGACCAGGATAATTAAATTACTGTTTTTCCTTCCTTTATTCTTTTTCTCTCTCTTACACACATATTCACATGTGTGCCCCCATAATATCTTTTTACTATTCATGAGCTATATTTTCAAATGCAGAAGCAACAAAACAAATCGACAGTACTTTATGTTTTCCAAGGTCAAAACCTGGCCTTTCTGCAAAACAACATTTTTACATGTTCAAAATGTTTCACTGAAACAAACTGAATGTAACAACAAACCAAAATAAGCTGAAGGCAAGTAAGAGTTTCCGCTAATATGCTGCTTTTGCATCACTTTCTTCTTTATTGTCTGTCAAAAGAATTCTCTAGAGGGACACAATTCTGAATCTAAATAAGAGGCTAATACTAAAAATGCTCCCATGTCAGGGCTGCCAATATTTTGAAGATACTAAGGGTCACAAAATGTAAGTAAGGCTTCTATGAGCAGTCTTGATATTTTGTTTGCCTGTAAGTTATATCTGGGGTGTTCAAGGAGTGATGAATAAGGCGATACTTGACTAAACTATGGATCTAACATAACCCACCTTTTCATCATTTCAGATTTCATCAGGAGACAGCCAAGAAAATACAATGAGGGCAAAATCAAGTGAAGATCGTACAATTAGGGGAGATGGGTGACCCATAACAGTGTGTATGACAAACACTTCTGTTTGTTTTGTAAAACCTTGCCAAAAAATACCCGCCTATAGTAAGGTTATCAGGAATATACCCTGTAAATACAGATCCAAAACACAGTGCAGAAATAATCCAGTTTGAGACCACTTTAACTGCCCTGGCTCAGTGCTAGGCAATTCTGAGAACTGTAATTTTGTGTCAGAGAGTTATGATGCCACAATAAACTATAGTTTTTGGGCTTCCCTAGCACTGAGCCAGGGGAATTAAAGTAGTCTCACACTGGATTATTTCTGAAGTGCTTTGGACCACAATCACACATATACTTTTCTCTTCTCTTTGCCCCTTATTTTCATCCAAAAACAATGGTATTCATACGCAATGCATAACCTCTTATAACAACAGAAGAAATGAACTGGTCACAGATAGGGATGGAGTGGTCTGATAGCATTGCATTTGAACTGCCCTACCAAAATAATCATTTTGTTCATCTTTAGAACTGCCCTACCAAAATAACCATTTTTTTCATCTGTATACTACAACGGGATAAAATACATATTTTCTCTGAGGAGACAGCAGAAGATGAGCTGTGTTTTGGGGATCATCTTTGACTCTTTCATATCTCTACATAACTCCTGCAACTTGTGTGTCATCATACAGTCAGCCTTCATGTCCGTGGGTTTTTTTATCCACAGATTCAACCATCCATGGCATGAATATATGTTTCAGAAAGGAAACCTTGGCATTCTGCTATCCATTGTATTTGATGTGATTTGAACATCCTCAGATTTTGGATATCCATGGGAGATCCTGAAGCAAACCCCAGCAGATACCAAGGCCTACTTGTCTTAGTAAGAGTTGAACAGGAGCTCCACTAACAGGCAAGGCTAACAGGAATTTTGGGTGGGTGTGATGGAAGAGACAGCATAAGGTGTGTTTGTGTCTGTTGGGTTAAAGATCCCCATCCCCAGAAAGGCTTTTGGGAGAGTTTCTTGGTTAAAAGCTATTGTGTCTGTTGGGATAAGTCTCTCTCTCTCTCTCTCTCTCTCTATATATATATATATATATATAGAAGAAGCTTGACTGTGTGCTCATTAGTGTTCTATTCTTTTTTTGTGTTGGCCATGTTCTCTACCTTAATGCATGGTCTGTGTGTGTGTGCATCTGATGAGAGCAAGTGAGTCAGAAATTTGGTTGAGGGAAGAGGCAACAGCCACTAACCCTTTATATAGCTGCAGCCCCAGACCATTACTGATGGCCTTCCTATGGAATTGAAAATAGGATTCTGGAATGACTGATGGTGTTAATTTTGGAGTAACAAAACACTGATAGGATTCAGAACTACCCCCATAATTGTTGGATAGGAAGAAAAAATAGGGACACAGCCTTGCATAGGAAGGAATAATAAAATCATAGAGTTGCAAAAGACCACATGGGTCATCCAGTCCAGCCACCTGCCATAAAGGAACACACAGTTAAAGCACCCTTGATAGATTGTTGTTGCTGTTACATTTACTTATAGAGTGAGATAAGCTTTACACAGTGCTTTACAGAGCAAAACAATCCAAAATAGAAATAAATGCCTGCCTATACAGTACAATCTAAACCCACCAACAAATGCCATCCAGCCTCTGTTTAAAAACCTCAAAAAACAAACAAAAAACAAAAAAACAAAAACAAAACCAACAACAACACCAACCCTGGACTTCAACTACTCTGCAATGTGACATACGGACAGCTGGAGGTGGTAGGATGGAGCGACGAGGAAACTCATTTACTCTTTATTTAGTGTTATCTGGATCCTCCACGTGTCTTTGGGTCAACATACCTTTGCCGTGGAAAACTTCCTAGTGTTCCAAAGTCCACTGTGACCTGTTAAAACATTCCTGGCTTTAGACATAAAAATATGAAAATATGAAACCCAATATCCCAGCATGAGGGGTGAAGGGTATGCTAACAGGGTCTAGTGATGTGTACAGGAGACGTTCCACTCCAGGAAGGATCCTCATTTTCTTATTTGTCTTACATCTGTTTTCCAAAAAGATGGCCTGTCTCTTCATTTAACAACTTAGGCTCTATTGATTTTTCCATGCAGTATATCAAAATTGTAAATGGCCAGATTTCTATTTATTTTGTTATTATATTGATCAGTATTTCATTAACATGACAATTATCTGATTGCTAATAATCTCCACTTTCCTCACTGAAGATTATTGGTAGTAAGAGATTTGTAGCATTAGACCTCCCTGTAAGTTAGGAACTTAATGAGGTGAAGTAGACAGCCCACAAGGAGCAGCCAGAGGCTGCTTCAGCTACAATCAGCCCAAGATTGTGTCAGGAGTGAAGCGACTGCATGATCTGTTTCCAAAGCAGGTTGCCACTGCGTTCCTAAGACAGCCGCTACCAGTAGACAGATTTAATTAGCTCCTTTTTGATACAGGCCAAAGGATTTGATCACAGCACTGAAGAGGCTTCCAGCCACTTTTGGGGTCTGCATCATCTGAATGCCATGCCTCTAGATCAGCTGGAAGCTGCTTCTCTTGGTCTGTAAGTTTTGGGCCAGTACATTCTTCTCCTTGAATTTCTTTCTTTTTCTTTGACAAGAAACATGTTATTCCAAGCACATGCCACAGAAACTATGTCAATAAATTTATTCAACATATTAACCAAAATATCTTTAGAAAACAACCACAACACACCTGGCAATGTAATAATGTTATAATATGGTTCAGTTTTCTTCCAAACAGAAGGATCTGAGTAGTTAACCCAATCTGTTGTGTGTGCATAATAATACAATTTGGTGTTTGAAACAGCAAGCCTTCCTCCTTCAGTTTGATCTTGTGGAATATTTAAATAAGATGTACTTGGTTTATTATTCCAATTGAAATTGGTTATTATGCTTGGCCTTTCATTCACGGTGTTCAGGACATTCTGGAACAGAAAATTAAGCTTTGGTATTTTTATAATTCTTTTCTGCTATGAAAAGGCAAGTGATAACCATCTTTCCTTTGTGTAGCTTGATAAGTAAAAATGCTTTCTGAATGGTGTTTAATAGCTTCACTGAGCCACACCATAGTTTGAGTCATATCCCACTTAGTTAGAGAGAGGAACATTTTTGACAATGACTAGAGGGAAAATAATTTTGCTTAGCTACTGCCAAATAGAAGATTTGGGAAGCTACAGTGGGAGGATTCTGCTGGGGCTGGATAGCTTCAGAACGTCTCATAACTTGTACAGTTTGACGGTAGCCTAACAATTCTTTACTGTTCACAATACATAAACAAGCAGAAAATTGAAATTGTGAAGTCCCCCCCCCCTCTACTTTACTCTTATAAGGACACTGATTTTGAAATAGGCTACCCTGAAACTTGCTTACAGCCAGACAAATGGGGGTGGGACTCCAAATAATGTTAACTTAATTTACAATTTTCCAAATATATCGAGTTTTTAAAAAGAAAAGAAAAAATTCAGATTGGTGAGCTGGGCCAAAGCTAACAAAATGAATGCCATCATATAAAGGTAAAGTATTATATTTATGCTGGAAAAATGAAATATACAAATACAGAATAGGTGAAACTTGAAAGAGGTACATTTGAAAAGAATATAGATGCCTTAGTAGGCTACAAACTAAACATGAGTCAATAGTAGGAGGCAGCGATAATCAATAGGCTACATCAATAGGAATATAGTGTCCAGACAAAGGAAAGTAGTAGTGCCACTAATGTTCAGCTGTAATCCTGATTTTGTACTTCCTGCCTTAACTTTTTCAATAATATTTCCAAATCTTTTCTGCAAGTAGTATAGTGTAATCTGCATATTTACAGATTATTCTAATCATGGCATGTAAACTGTTACATCATCCTTTTGAAACATTTCATTCTAACCATAGTCTTGATAAGTTTTCACTTATCTTGTGATATAACAGATTATATCCCTTCATTAACAATTTGGAATATTTTGCCCTTTACAAGAATTTATCCTAGATAACTAGGAAACTGAAATAGTGAGAGTTCCCATATCATAGATCAAACATTGATCAGAATGGAGACCACAGTCAAGAAATTAGAAGAAGACTAGGGGGCTGTACATAAAGCCTTTCTTAGTCAGATCAGGGTCACGACAACCTCATGCTGTGGCCTCGATCTGGCCTTTTTAGGGTTCAAAAACAATCAGCAAAAAGTGTCTCCTTTTTGTGCCCTGGAAAGGATGCCATAGCTGCATTGCCGCAGGTATGTGGTGCTCCTTCAGCATTACGTCATATGGATGCAGTGCCAGACAAGCACCATGACGCTGTGTGCTGTGTGAGTGTGGTGCGGCATCATGACACCCTGGGAGCAGAGTTGGAGTGTGTGTCATCTGGATATGACACCCCAACTCCGCCCTCAGGCCGGCCTTTCAGGCCTGTTTGAACAGGACCAAGGACTGGGAAGGGCAGCTATGAAAAAATGGGTCAAGATCCTAAAGTGCAAATCTGAACACTAGCATGAGGATCATCCAAACCATTGTAATCTGCATCTTCATGTATGAATGTGAGAGATGATAGTGAAGAAAGGTGATAGAAAGAAAATCAACTCATTAGAGAAGTGGTGCTGGAGAACAGCGCTGAGAATACTGTGGATGGCCAAGAAGACAAACAAATGACTTCTGCAACAAATTAAGCCCAAATTCTCCCTGGAAAAAAAGATGGCTAAATTGAGGCTTTTGTACTTTAGCTATATCATGAGAAAGCATTACTCATTATAAAGACAATAGTAATAGGAAAGATAGAAGGCAGTAGAAAGAGAAGAAGATCATGTGACAGATGGTTGGACTTAGCTAGAGAGCCTTCAGGACCTGAGCAAAGCAGTGGAGGACTTGGGGTCTTGAAGATGTCTCACTGACAGGGTTCCCATGAACAGAAATCAGTTCTAGGGCTGTTAAGAACTAAAACAGTACCTATGCTTTCCACAGGAACAACCTGACTTTCTCAAAATATTTTGCTGCCTGAAGCAAAGTGGCAAACGGAACCCTTTCTTCTTAGCATTTTGGACTTGTTTTGACCTTGAGAGAAATAAATATATATCCCACAATGATCTCCATCTTACCCCACCTATTATGGTAAGAAAAATCAATCACAACACTTATATAACCAGATTTTTTTCTACTTTTTCTTAATACAGTACCCTCTTAGGTTATGCTGTCCTCACACTATAATAACAATATTTGTTGTCTGAAGCAGCTGACTCACTCTGCTCAATGGCTGGGATGGACCTGTGGACAGCACAGCCTAGGATGCTTCTATGGAGTTTATTACATGCAAGGAATTTCTCTTAATTTCGAATGAAAAGAAAGTGGGGCCAGAACGCATTCACGTAAAGTCACTAGTTTAGCGAAATTATGTGAATGCTCATTGCATTCAAATTGGCTCCCCATTGCCCAAAAATATCATGCCATTGCCTGAATTTGTGTGTGGCAGTCTATCACGCAATAACCTGAAAACCCTATGGTTGTGCTCGGACTGACTTCTCATTGCCCGAATTGGTGTGTGGCAGTCTATCATGCAATAATGTTAAAACCCATCATTGCATGCAAATTGCCATGGATTAAACTTCTAATTTCCCTTGTCTGATAAACGTTTATTATGCTTCTGATACAACAGAGGGATTAGCATGGGCATAATTAATTTCAAGTGTGCTTGACCGTTCAAATTCTCCCTTCACTGACCTGATCTGGGTTTGAATCAAAACTTCTAGAGCTCATACTTCCTGAGGAAACTCCTTTTTTATCGTGATGACTGTTGCTGTGTACCTTCAAGTTATTTCTGACATACGGTAAACCCAAAGTGAATATGCTACAGGGTTTTCTTGGCAAGGTTTGTTCAGAGGGAGCTTGTCATTGCCTTCCTCTGAAGCTGAAAGTGTGTTACTGCCCAAAGTCATCCAGTGGGCTTCCATGCAAGGGGTTTGAGCCCTGATTCCCGGTATCCTAGTCCAACGTTCAAACCACTACAACTCTCTGGCTCTCAATCATGATTATACTTTCTATTATTTGTTTTTTTATTCTACTTCTCTTTTAATTGCTGCCTTATTTGAATTTCAAATATTATGCTAGCAGAATGGGTGGAGTCATTTGAGGGACTAGTAAGGTATATATAATAGGTTTAAAAGAAGTGATTAGCTGGCATTAAAATGTTTAATACCCAGTGGAGAATGTAATCACATACACACAGAGTGCCAGTTACTTTATAATCCAATATGTAAAACTGAATCCTTGCACTGCTATGAGGAAACTATTAATAAATAATTAGGCCAAAGCGTGTAGGATTGTGTTAGACATAAAAATGTTCAGGATTTTTTTAAAACCTCTATAATGTTTTTTAGAAAGGGAGGAAAAGTTATAACTTACTTGTGAATATTAATGAACTGGCTGCAAGTGATCACAGACTTCCTCCCAATTTATTGTCTATTCATAGATACACAGTCTGTCACATGAAGCAGAATCCTGTGTGTCTTTCTTCAAAAGTAAGTTCTGTGTGTTCACTGCTACTTATTCAAGTAAGGATATATTTATTTTAATTATTAATTAAAACATTTAGTTATAACTCTTAACCCATTAGGTTCCACAGGCAATACATAACAGACAAAAATATTTTGCAAATGTTTGCACAGACAAAAATGTTTAAAATGAGATGAAAACAATCCCTTGTTCTGTGATGGACTGCATAATAACCAACTCACAGTCTAACACTGAACATGGATAAAACAGAGATCCTGGTGTTTCAGTTCGACTGACCAGTAGCCCCACTTTCATGCCACTCACGTGTTTACAGGGTTACACACTGGCCCCTGTCTTGGTTGCCAGGAATCCTGGAGTTCTGCTGAATGATTGTTTGTTTCCTCTGCCACTTTATTGGGGCAATTGCTAAGGCATCCAAGGTTTTTGACCATCAAAACTGCCCATTTGCTCTTCCCAGGCCTTGGTTATTTCAGCCTGGATTAATTGTAATAGTCTCCTGGCAAGTTTGCCTTCCTAGGTCTTTTACTCCTCTATTTGGGTTGTCTTAAATCTCCCCAAATACTCAAGTCTCTTCCCCTGTAGATCCCTCCACTGGCTACCAGTTTGGGCCAGGACCCATTACAAACGTTTGGTCTGGTATTTAAGGCCCTACACTTTAACCTCTGTTGATATCTGATAGTATCAATATTTTCTCTAAAAAAAGATATTGCCCATATCCCCCCTTTCCTAGACTGTTGTCCCAATCACTTCCCATTTTGACTAATAAACATCTGTTTAAGACATGGAAACAAGATTTATCAAAATTCATTGGCAAGGAAAAGGCTGAGAATAAATTTACAGTTATGCTGGATAGAAAAGAAAAAGGGGGACTGGGACTCCCTAATTTTGAATTATATTATAATGTATGTGTCACTCTTATGGATAAGAGATTGGATTTTGTTAGAGAACAGAAAGATGATAGACTTGGAAGGCTCCAAATGAAACAAGGATGGCACACATATTGATGTTACAATTTCCTTATCAGGCAGAGAAATTTAATATGCATTATATTAGAAAAGCTTTGTTTAGAATTTGGACACAGTAGAAAAATTGCTTTTATTCTAAAATTCCCAAATAGGCTCTCCACAAGAAAGCTTTCCATAAAAATGAATATTCGTGTAATACAATGTGGATTAAGTATGTAGATTTACTGATATTTACAAAAGGAGACCCCCCAATTAAATCTAGGAAGCAATGATACAAGAAGGGAGACAATAGATTGGTTACATTATCAGACAACTAAAAGATAGAATTTAATAAAGACAGAAAAGGTTGGAATATAATCCGAGTGGAAGGTATTTGATAAATCCTATAGGAGGAAAAGGTCATATATAGATATATAGATATTGAAGAGAAGGATACGAACATAGGAAGACCGATACCACTAGCAATGTGGGAAACTCTTGGAAAAATAACCAGAAATTTACAAAATGCAATCCCCTAAAAGTGATTCCCCCATGGAGAGGATTCCACAGCTGTGGAGCTGCCACTGACAAATCCTCTCCATATCCTCAACCAGATGCAGCTGTGAGGATGGTAAAACTAAAAAGAGAAAGGTCTCTCCTGAGGCCTAGAGAGGCATCACAATCTAGCTACTAGATACCATTGACTACTGTAGCCCATGTTGATCCAGTCGTGTCCCAGTCTGAAGGACAAAAGTTTGGTGCGAGATTAGAGGCTGTACTGAATCACAGCATCACTGAAATTCTAGTTATTACTAAATGCACAGTTAGCGTATTGATTGTTTGCATTGGCAAAACTTCTACCAGTGTTTGTATGAAAAAAAAGTTTGTTTGCCGTCGTTAACTGCCATCAATTCAACTGACTTATGGAGACCCTATTAATGAGAGACCTCCAAGACCACCTATTCCTCAACAGTGTGATTGGAGAAACCCATGTTTTCTTCTCGGTCAGAAGAAACTTGAGAGAAATTTTTTTAAAAAATTTTTTCCACAAATCTCCCTTTTCAAATGGGATTTCTCTCCTCCTTTTCAAGCGCCACGAAATATTTTTCACAGATTTCTCTCTGAATGACAATAAAGACAAGGCGAATAATTATGTAATTACTTTGCATTTCAAACTCAATTACCATCTCAAAAGAAGTTTGGCAGAGAGGTTTAAAGAACTTCCTATGCTTAAAAACAACCCTGAAGGCACACACCAAAAGGGGAAAACGCCCAGCCTCAACAAGAATGCTAGAAGGGACCTCAAGGACCAATCCAGTCCAACCTCCTTTGCTATGAAGGAATAATGGATCCAACTCTGCACCTCTCCCCTGGTGATGCAAGGTTCTAATAATATAAAATAATAATAATAATAATAATAGGCAGGAGAGTGCGAATCCACATACACACACTTTAGTGTTACTCCCAAAGTGTGAAGCCGTATTTATGTTACAACACGCTGTCTGTGTGTGTGTGTTGTAACACACACACAAACATGTGGAGGCAGCAGCCGAAGGTAAGCAGCAAGGCGCACACACATCGTTGTGTGGGGGGGGGAGATATGGTGTTAATAATAAAAAAAACCAACACACACACACACACACACAACAAGAAACATATACACACAACACATACACACAACAAAAACGTGGAGCAGCTGAAAGGAAGTGCATGTATATGCTTACACACACCTTTGGTGTTTGATATATATAGAATAAAACATACATACCACACACACACACACACATATATATATATTATATAACACAGAGACAAACTGTGGAGCTGCGAAAGTGTAATGCTGCATGTATATGCTTACCACACATCTTGTGTGTTTGTAATATATAATATAAACATAACATACAATACAACACAACACACACACACCACACATATATATATATATATATAACACACAGAGACAAACTGTGGAGCTGCTGAAAGTGTAATGCTGCATGTATATGCTACACACATCTTGTTGTGTTTGTTTACTAAAACTACATACACCACACACACACCCACAAATATATATACCACACACAGACAAACTGTGGAGCTTGATTGAGTGTAATGCTGCGTGTATATGCTACACACACAGGCTGAGAGGAGTGTTTAGTTTTTCATTTTGTGCACTTTTCCCAATACACATAGTGAAAAACAATGTAAGTGAATGGTGTTTTTTTTCCTCAGAAAAGCTATGTTTTTTTCTGTGCCATAGTTAAAAGAAAAGAAAAAGAAAAAAAAAGTGGTGTAGATTTTTACTGCAAAGCTGCATAATTTCATAAACTCTTACACTGTTATCAAAAAGTATGCAGTTTATGTTCTTCTGGGGACACAAAAAAGTTCTCACAATTTGAGGGGAATTTTCAATGTGCTGCTTTTCATCTTGCACATATTTTCAAGATTTGGGAACTCCTAATTCAACCCATCAGAAAATTGATGAATTTTCATTCCATTCCTCCCCAAAGTACTTCCAACAACTTACTGTAGAGACAGTATTATAGGAGGAGGGGATAGAATAAATAGAAAAACAGTATACTAGCATTTTGTTGACCACGTTGCATGTATGTTGTACAGATAGAACATGTTGCACCACCCCCATCCCCATTTGACATTTAACTTTTATATATCCTGGGAAGGCATAGAAACCTAACTAATGGAAACTGGCAATTTTGCACTAACGTTTGAGAAAAAAAGCATCCTCAGAATTTCTCTGGGAAGACAAATCAGGTTCAAAATAAAGGCATGTGTTACCAGGGGCAAGAATGAGACAATCCTGATAAATAGGGACAATTGGTATTTGGCATAGGCCCAATTTATGTCTACTGTGAACAGCTGAAGCTGACCTTAACCATTGCAAAAATCCTCACTGCAGTATATCTGTGCACTTGAAAACAACCACACATCCTTTCCATTGTTAGAAAGTATGGCTAATTTATCATTCTAGTGTTACATTGGTGGTGGAGATTCATGGAGTTGGAATATTGAAATGAGAGGAAGGTGATGTCATTGTATGAAACTCTCAAACCCAAAGTCAGGTTCAAGAGAAAGAAGCATCTTTGTATTACATGTTGCTTAATAAATTGCTGGGATTGATTCCTTTGCGAATTTCACATTGTCAAAGTGCACTTGGAGCGTTATTAAATATAGCAAGAGGCCGAGTAAGTTGTAATTGCATGGTGCAATTTAGGCGAAAAACCGATAGGAACAGAATTGCATTCATTTAATGAAACAACAGAAGGGCACAGACACTGCACAGTGCTTTACTTTTTCAAAAAGCAAGACCATTTGAGCTTCTGTGAGAACTACTGTTGGTGTTCAAGTATCAATATTTGCAGTCCCTTCAAGAATGACATTTTCTCTTGTTTTGCAGTTACACAATGCTAGAGAACAGGCCTCCAACCAAGGTACTTATAAACTCAAATTCAGCACCAGGGAAACAACAGAGGATTGCAAGGGGCATGGAGGCAAGAAGAAGAAAAAACAGAAGGAAACATTATTTCTGTTATATGTAATAATGGGTTTTAAGCCCAAAGTAAAGTGTTTTTTTTTAAGTGCCAGAATACAATACAACACAGCAAAATATTTCAATCAAATGCTTATGAGTTTAGAAATAAAAACAATTGTAATTATGTTACTGCAAAAAATTTAAAATTATCTGTTCAAAATTAAAATAAATTAGAATGCACCAAACAGCTCCCAGTTTCATTTCTTCTCTCTTTTCCAACCATTTCTCTATTTAATCACTATTCTTTTTTTCTCTCTCTCTCGCCTCCAGATGTGTCCATTATCATGTTCATTGTGATTTGGATATATTTTACTCTTAACTAGTTGACTTCTATGAAAAATGTCTATTATTTTTGACTAAGTGTATGTGTGTGTAATCCTGGAACAGAAAAATGTGCAATCTCAGGAGGGAGAGGGGTTGTTTAGAAAAAACAGAGAAAAAGCTTACTTTAAAACTGAAACAATGTCCTATCAAATCAAGCTGGCATGCCATAGTGGTTTGAACATTCGTTATAACTTGGAGACCAGGGTTTGAGTTCCTGTTCAGCCATGGAAACCCACTGGGTAAACCTAGCAAGTCACACTCTCTTCATTAGAGGAAGGCAAAGACAATCCTTTCTG
Source organism: Sceloporus undulatus (assembly GCF_019175285.1). Classification (NCBI taxonomy): domain Eukaryota; kingdom Metazoa; phylum Chordata; class Lepidosauria; order Squamata; family Phrynosomatidae; genus Sceloporus; species Sceloporus undulatus. Next base: position 131,361,714 of record NC_056524.1, on the reverse strand, counting down.
AACAAACCTTTCCATAATTTTTTTTTGATAGGTTCAATTCCATTCCCATGAGATGGAAATGATATGGCATCAACAACAATCAGATGACAGACCAGGAGTCCAGTGGACCAAGGCACACTCAGTCACTTCAGTGACTTGATTTGTACTTGACATGGCAATAAATGACATCATGCTCAAATAGATTTGTGACTTGCTATTTTAAGTGACCAACTGCTGGCGCTTGATTCAGTAACATAATGCTTTCAAAGACAACAGGCTTGAGGCGAAGGATTCTAAAGCTACTGCTGCTGCTCCTGGTAAAAGAGAAGATGAACTAAGTGGGGAGGCAAAGAAAAACATTTCACTGGTTGTATTAAGAAATGTTTAGATAAAGTTTCTGGGCTTGGAAAAAGGTTGTAGCATAGATTGCTCAGAGTTCAGGGAAAGAAATTGAATTGTATTGCTTTTCTTTTAGCTTGCCTCTCTGTGGGAGGGAACTGTCATGGGCCAGGAGCTGCAGTACTGGGAAGACCTGGAGGAGGAAGAATCTGATGAGGAGGCTGAGGAAGGGACCCAGGCAAGTCTTCCAGACAGGGAACAGCCTGCAGCACTGCCTATTGTAGCCTCAGCTAGCTCCACCTGTGGAAGTTACAGCCTCACGCAGGCAGGGCAAGGCAAGACTTTCCTCTATGAGGCAAGAACACAGCTGGGATCTTGACCTCAATAAAGAGGGGGGGGAAAGAATCAAAAAGGATCAAAAAAAAAAAAAGACACTCAGGTGGGTTACAAAACGCCACTTCCGACGCACTCCGTGCATGTTAGGGTTAGGAAGGGCGTCCTAGGGTTAGGAAGAGTCCCCCTTCCTAACCCGACGCGGCCCCAACATGCGCAGAGCGCGTCGTAAATGTGGGCCCCATCCACAGGGCGCCGCCATTTTGACGTCTTGGACGCTGTTGCGTCCAGATGTGTCGTGGCAGGAAGTGACGCCGCGAGGGCACGCTCCGCCCCTCATGGCGCCATTACACGTTTTTAAAAGGGGGCATTTTCGGTGCTCCTTTTCATGTGCGGGGAAGTCTCACGGTCTGGGCGCTGGGGGCTTTCCTCCACAGCGAATAGCGCGGGGCGGGGAAAAACAGCCCCTTGAGGGCCATTTGTAACCCGCCTCAGCCAGGATGCGGCTAAGTGCAGCAAGCCAGTTTCTGATCAGAACCAGGTGGTGTCTTGGCTATTTTAGAGCTGAGTTTGGCTCAGAGAGGTGCTGTGAAGCTACTTGTTTGTTTCTGGCCAGCATTCCTGTTCCTGATACATGTTTTCCAGGACACCTGCATTTCCAACTTCCAATTCCTGGCTTCTTCAACCCTGGGACTGTGTTGACCATAATGCCTGTGCCTCTCTTGACTTCAGACTGCTTGCCAAATGCCTTTTTTCTTAAGGACTTCTTACAGGCAATGATGCTTCCTAGCTGCTTGTAATTCACTTGCCTCTGCCTGCATTATCAGTTTGTTAGTTCCCTCCTAGCCAGGGGTGGTGTGGGTATTGGTAAACTAAGACAGGAACCCAAGGTGGGTTTATCACACAGAATAAAACAAAATATAGCCAAAATAAATCATTGCTATAAAAAACATTCAAAACTGTTGTTTAAAATGCCATTAATAACATTATAAAAACATGATAAAAGATTTAAAGCAACAGATCAATATTCAACAAAAATAGATAGCAAAAGTTGATATTAGCTTACACCTTGTAAATTGTTTAGGGAGTGCTTAAGTAGTATATAGAAATGATAAGTACTATAGAAATGTTTTGCTATTGCTATATTGTTATTATCCTGTGGACAATTCAGTGTTGGGTTTGGAAAAATGGATGAATTAGGGAGGGCTTCTCCTGTCTTCAGCACAAAGGTTAGAAGGCTTTGATCCATGTATCCCTCTTCTTAGACTCTCTGGAATATGATGCTGTTAATGGAACCCCTGCAGCATGTTCCTCCACCCCATGAAGGTTGATTGGTGAATACATAACAGGCTTCTCCCCTTACCGTGGACTGTACAACTCTCTCCCATGGGAATTTAGGGGTGCTTCATCTTACTGAGAGGATGTACAGACCCGCCTAGGGGTAGTATGAACTTTGTTACTGAAGATTATCTTTCTCTGTTTAGTATGCTTTTTGTTACTGTTCTGTATTTTATGCTGTAATGTCATTGCACCACTACTATAGGAATCCTGCCGTGCAGAAAGTTGGCTAATATACATATTTTAATAAATAGGGATGCAATTCTTTGGCAATTTCATTCTTGAAGTAGAAGTTAAAATGTAGCATTTTCCCCCACTGCAAGAAAGTAATTAGACACTGTGCGTTTTGACAACTATTCATTGTTTGGCACTTACAGTGCGTACAATTTGTACAGGGCTTTTCCAGTTGCTTTACACACACACACATTTGTGCAGAGTAAATCCTAAAGCAAAGATCTCCATCAGTCTGGGATTCACTTTCAGGGTTTCACAACACTCAAGAAAACCCCTTTCGACCCTTTCTGATATTTTTGAATATTCACTCCATAAGTATTAATTCATTAATAAAATAATTAATAGGTGATTGACTGTTTCAGGGTGAGCTGGCTTGTATTACTTGAGAATGATGACTAGTAGCAAATTGTGTGGCTACAGAATAGTAAATGTGCAATTCAGGACAACTTAATACATAGCCAGTTAGTCTGGGGTGTGATTGGTAAGGACTCATAACAGGTTGGGAAGTCCTGGTGTGGAATATTGTGAAAGGGTTTGTTTGGTCCTTTAGATTTTGGGAAGTTGGTACAGAAAGATAAATGAGCTGTGACATGGCAACATTTCTGTTTTCTCTTTTTTGGGCAGGTAGTATTACCCTGCATTTGTATGCATTAGCCACATTTAAACTCTTTTGGTATTCATTATTAATTTTTCATTTAATTGTTGTGATCATATTAAAATCTGTCCAAATATCAGATCAAGATTTAGAATGAGGGTACTTATATGCGCAGGGTCTTAGGCTTCTTGAATAACATCGTTATGGTTAATTTATAAAACATTTTAGATTCAGTCAAGGAGGAACAAGCATGCATAAAATATTTGTTTCCTTACTTGTCAGAATCATTAAAAATCATAGCATTGCATTCATTGAACTTCCTTTCTTTGATCCATTTATAGTTTAAGATGTGCATCATTTGGCATATTCTAGGAGTGTAGACAACTGATGTCACCAGAAATGTTTTGCCTAAATTAAGCTAATATCAGTTGCACTGAATGGCAACCCTCATATATATGATCACATTGATTATGCTTGGACATAAATGCTTTAACAGTCTCTTCTATGAAGAGTGTAGCTGACCAGAAGAAAAAAAAACCATGCCAACATCAAGTCTCTAATATTAAGGGACAGTTATATAAATTCCAAATCTTAGTATATATAACTGTCCCATTAAAAAAAAGAGATGCTGGCATATGTTTTCTTTGATCGCACTCTCTTCAGTCCAAGAGATAAAAGGACCCATTTTTAGTGTTTACACTGAAATTCTACCTCATTCTAAAGCTAGACGTGAATGGGAAGTGAAAAGGAAAAAAGGAAGTGGTAGTAATATTTATTACACATACTTTACATTGTGAGCACAACGTCTTCCACCAATTTTCAGGAGCTACCCTGATGGCAAGGACAAACCACTTTGATGAAACTTGCCAAGTGTACGTTTTTGGGGGGCAGGTATTTTGCAATTGAGTTTCATTTGAAACAGAATTTCCAAACCAATTTGCATGTTTTGCTCAAGCAAAAATCCAAGGGAGCTTAAAGGAAGTAGAAAACATTTATGTCAGATTACCACAAATTTCTCAGGAGACTGGTTCTGTCATCCCTGGGATGAAATTACTTTGTGTTTTAAGTATTTGAAGATCAACCTGCTGTACCAAAAATTATCTGGGATTTTGTGGAGTGTATGCGATCTGTGAAATTTTCCAGTGCTGGTATCTTTCCATTTAACCTTTTTTTATTATTATTAAATGATGAGACCAAACTAAATGGGGGAATTGGGCACATGCAGGGTCTTAAACAACATGGACTATTTTTGTTCAATAGTTAAAATGTTTATTACCCATCTGGCATTGAAGTTAGGAGATCACATCACAGAGGGCTGTTTTGAAGTAGTGATATTGCCAAGATGCTTCTGGATGTAGAAAAGAAAAAGGACTTCAGTATGACCGACTTGGCAGTGTATGGAAATATGTGTGTGTTGTGTGTGTGTGTGTGTGTTCCATACAAACTGCCAAGTCTGTTTATACTGAAAGTTTTTTCTTTTCTTACATCCAAACCTACTCTAAGAAGCATCTTGGCAAATATCACTACTTTCAAAGATTTCTTATGTGACACCCTAAGGGGTGGCCTGCAGCTGCTTCTTTCTTTGCCAGGTTGGGGTCATGGCAACTGCACGCCACAGCCTCAATCTGGTCTTCGACTTCACAGTAGAATCTTCTATTTGTTATGAAAGATCTTTGATTCTCCATGTATTTATTTGGCATTGTGCAGTCCTTTTACTGAAAAATGATGGCTATGGCTATGCCTTTGTTTAGAGTCAGGATCATGACCACAGTTACCACCCTGGTGGATGCATTCAGAATATAGAGAGTTCCTCAGGTTCTGAATCAGCATGGAACTTTTGATCTGCTACCTCACAATGAGCCAATATCATGGATGGGGAATTTTACTTTTTTAAGGCATTGCTGAATATGATCCACACCTACTTTATTGTGATCATAGATCAGGTATAAAATGGTGAAGAGCAGAATATAGAATATATTAAAAAATCTCCCAGGTGAAAAAATTCCTGTACATATACATAAGTAGCAGTTCAACTATCGGCTTCAAAATAAATTCCCAAAAGCATTCACTCATAGTATGGTGAGCCGTGAAGCTCATTTCCTGGCTATACTGACTAGGGCAGATGGGACTTGTGGGTTCAACAGTGACTGAGGCTCCACCTAATAGTAGTGACAAACTACATTTGTTGGAATAAAAGAGGTGACACCTTTTTATTAGTTACATTTATAAGTCTTCTCTTATATTGGTTCAAGAATAGTTCAGATTCAGTCTTCACTCAACTCATCTGCTGCTGATGGAATTTCATCACTCAGTTTGCCAGCTGGGTGGGCTTCCTACTGAATATACCTTTGAAATGACAGGTTTGGGATTTCATGTGCATGTAAGCCATTGTGTTTCTCCCAATGCCTGAAAGTGGGCATGATTCTGCTAGCCCATACCTTCAAGTTCACAATATGGCACCCTCCCCCAATTGGGTTTGACAGTCTCTCATGCCTCATCTATCCTGAACTATCCTCAATGCTAACAGTGCACACACCTAAAGTTGCAACAAAATTAAATGTATTATAAAGATTCAAAGATACAAAACTATGACCAGGAATTTAGAGGGAGGGGGGAGGTAAGGATTTTACGCTGTGCTACTTGTTGAGAAGAGCACAGGAGACAGATCTCTAATCAATTTGCAGATTGGATTTAGGTTTCTATTTCAGCTCCTCCAGTTTTGCCCACAAACCACTAGAAAGATCCTTTTTTCGGAACCTAGAAAACTGCACAGATTTCTGAGAAGAAACTTCTATTGGTGGGAAAAAAAATAGTTCTTGTCTCACTCTGTCTCATTGTGACCTGCAAACAGTGTTCTCTGATATGTCAGGGAATGCTCTGGAAGACTACATCTTCTGCATGCCTATTTTACAGTGTGTATAACGCAAACACAGAGGACTGAGTTTGAAGCAACTGATAATTATTCCTTCATCTTCCTTGCGTGTCAGAGCCTCAAGAATGGTATCTTCAGCAGGTGTGGTGGCACTGAATGTGTCTGGGAATTCATCAGGGCAGTAGAATTGGAGGAATTATCAGTCTCCAATCGAGCTCCATCTATCTCTGTTTCTAACTCTCTCTTTCATTCTTTCTCTCTCTGATTACCAGTACACTGGGAATTCACAAAGAAAGGAAGGAAAAGGAGTAGAAGGATATAGAATAACAAAGTCTCTGGCCGCAACTATCTATCCAAAATGAAATCAGTATTAAATGGTAACTTAAGGCTTAAAGAAGGTGACTTTCAGAGTCTGATGTAGATGTTTTATTGTCCTCTAGCATGAGTCATACATAATAGTGGTTTATTTTTTAACAGTGCTGTAAATCCGTATAATAAATAGGAGCCGGGAGCTGAACACGGCAAAGCAAGCTCCACTTTTCCAAACTTCTGTAGAAGTTGCAACGACTTCAGTAGTGGTGATTGTTGGCAGGGTACACATGAGAAAAACATTTAAACAAATTAATTTTGTGGTTACTGATTCAACTCAGAAAAATAGTCACAGAACACCTGAATAGGAAAGAGGAAGTGAACTGATTAATAGCATAATTGTAGGCATGCTTACTCAATAGTAAATCTGGCTCTGATTAAGTATGTTTCAGATTCTACCCTAAATGCTGCAAGAGGTCATTGGAGAAGTTGTCAGGCTCATAATATTTGTAGCAGTCAAGTTAAGTAAAATATAGTGTTATTGTGCAAAAGAAAGGGGAAATAATTCCTATGTAGTTAATGCAAGTTTTGATAAATATGATAGGACTAATATGGCATAAAACTCTAGGATGATTTTTCTAAAGCATTGTTTTGACTTCCCCTCATTTTTAATTTGTAACTTTATATATTATGTTAAGACAAATTAAGTGCTAAAATCTACTCTGTCAATCCTAATATGAAATTAACTAATCATACCAAAACAACTAATAGTGATACCAAAAGAGTTATTTGACAATGGTGGTCTGAATGTTTTTGTGGATAAGGGCAGCAGAGGAAAATTCTAAGGGACCATATACCTCTGGATATTTCAAGTTGTTCAGTTTCATGTCATGGAGCTGAACGAATGGAAATCATTGAATGAGGCTAGCTAGTTCAGATTTCCCAAACAAAGCAAACAGTTGTGTCATTTGTATCTCTTGTAGGATGATGATTTCCATATAATGACGTAAAAAGAATTAAAAATGCATACATCATGATACAAATCTTGTCTTACTTTGTCCCTGCATGTGAGCTTAAATACCCTAAAGGCATCAGATTCTGTATGATCAAGAAAGCTAAGCAGGATCAGCTCTGGTTACTAGTGTTATTTAAACAAAGATTGGGGAAGCTATACAACCAGCAGGGAAACATTACATGACCAAGTAGAAATAAAAAGTCAATGGAAATCATAAAATCATAGAACTGCAAATATGGAAAACACCACGAGGGCCATCAATTCCAACCCCCTGCTATGAAGAAATGCACAATCAACCCCCAACAGATGGCTATCCTGTACCTCTTTAAAAAGCTCCAAAAGAAGGAGACTCCACCACACTTCAAGAGAGCATGTTCTACTGTCAAATAACTCTTCCTAGTGTTGAGATGGAATCACTTTTCCTGTAGTTTGAATCTATTCCTCTGGGTCCTATTCTCTGGTGCTGTGGAAAACAAGCTTACTCCATTCTCTATATGACATCCCTCGAAATATTTAAACAGAACTATTATATCACCTCTTAACTTTTTCCCCAAGACACTCCTCATGGGCATGGCTTCCAGATCTTTCACCATTTTGGTCAAATAGCTCTGGACACGCTCCAGCTTCTCAACATCCTTTTTGAACTGTGGTGCCCAGCAGTGGACGCAGTAATCCAGGAGAGGCCTGACCAAAACAGAATAGAGTGGTACTCTTACCTCCCTTGGTCTATTGATGCAACTAAGAATCACATTGGCTTTTTTAGCTGCCATATCACACGATTGACTCATGTTCAACTTGTTGTCTACTAGGTCTCCTAGACCTCTTTTACATGGGTGTGCCACAACATTTGTTTGTCCTGATGCTTTATCTGTACCAGGACAAGAGGCTACCATCAGGAAAGAATATGGACAAACAGAATGATTTTGAATTGGTAAGACAAGCCAGCATTTTATCAAATGATTTGTTATCTTTCCATCACTGGGTCCAAGAACACCCTCAAGCTACAAACCTGATATTTCACAGGGAGAGCAATTCCATCCAGAAGAGAGTGTGATTGTAACCCCAGGTTGTTTCTCCTGCTGACCTGCAGCATGTCTGTCTTGTCTGGATTAAGCCTTAGTCTATTCAGCTGCATCCAATCCTTTAATGCATCCAGAGCACCAGTTCAGTACTACCACAGCTTCCTAGGCATTACTTGTAAAGGAGGGATAGAGTTAGGTATCATCAGCATACTGATGACATCCAAATCCCAAACTCTGGATGACTTCTAGCAGCAGCTTCATGTAAATGTTGAAAAGCATAGGGGACGGTATACTCGAATTAACTCCTGTGAAACCCCACAAGCTAATGGCCCAAAGGCTAAACAACAGTCCCCCTCTGGGAATATTCAATCAAAAAATCCCAGAACCACTGCAAAGTAATGCCCCATCACATATCAGCCAACCAGTCCAGAAGGATACCATAGCTGATGGTATCAAATTATCATTGAGAGATCCAGGATGACTACTAGGGCTTCAATTCTACTGTCCAACCCCTGCTGCAGGTCATCCACCAATGTGATCAAAGATATTTCTGTCCCATAACTAGGCCTGAACCCAGATTGAATGGATTCAGGTAATCAATTTCATCCAAAAAAGCCTGGAGTTGTGATGCTACCACTTACTCTAGGACTTTACTAAGAAAGGGGAGATTAGAAGCTGGCTGATAGTTACTTAGGGGGATGCTGTTCAATTAAGGTTTTTTTCAGCAAAGGTCTTAACAATTGCTTCTTTTAAAGAGATTGGAACATATTGGTCTTTCAAAGTAGCACTTACAACCTTTACCACTCAGTTGGTCAATCCTCTCTAGTGGCTTTAATTAGCCAGGATGGACATGGGTCTAACAGACAAGTGGTTGTTCTCACCTCTCCAAGCAATCTATCCACTTCATCATTTTGAACATCATGAAACTCAGGTTTCCTTTCCTATTATTTCTAAGTTATGACTTTCTTCCTTTCTTTTCAAAGAAATAGGCTTGTGCAACACACATCAATTTCCAAATGTCTATTAGTTTTGTTTTTGACAGATCTGTCCCAATAAAAAAATTGGCTTAGACCAGCTAAAAAAAGTACAATATTCAGAGCCACAGTTGAAATGTCAAAACCAACAGTGCATTAATAGTTGCAATTAAAATGTCACAATTGGTGAAGAGAACAGCATCAGCCAGTGAACATGTGTTTTGTTGCATTTTCACTTAGCATATGGAGGGAATTCCAAAGAATCTTGAGAAGACTAGCACATTAATCGGTGTGCGTGCGCGTGCATGCTGTTCATAAATGTTTGGAAGGAATCAGTTGGAGCATTGGGTTTTGTTTTGTTTTTTAAAACAAACAAACAAACAACCTAAGAATGCCAGAATTACCCAACCATCATGACCACAAGTTTATTATCATTTCCCTATTTACTATGCAACTAGAAAAAAATATATAGAATACTGACTGGCTATAGAAAATGAGCAAGATCCCCTCCTCCTTCATCCTGCACTAAATAGATTATCTGTTTTCAGGACATACACCTGAAAGTAAATTTATAGCTTTTGTGAAGAAATGGTGTTTCTTTGCTGAAATATTAAAATTAAAATATCCTGCCTTACATCCAAAAATCCCACATGCATTCTGTAAGATAGGTTACAAACAGTACAAACATTTCAGTATAATGAATGGCACAATGTTATAAACACTGATAATCAAATGTGAGGATAATTACACATCCATGGACCAACCTGTCAATCCATGTGCAACCATTATCCCATAGGACTAATCAGCCACTGATGTCTTTTTGACATTGCTCATGCTTTGCCTGGCAACAAAATGGAAACTCTTACCAGTGGCCTCTTTCACATGACACAATTAGAGCACTATGGTTCCACTTTAATTGGTATTGCAGTACCCTGTGGAATACTGAGATTTGAAGGTTAGAGGCATTTATAATTTGCAGGCAGGTAACTCCGCTAGTGCCTCACTAAACTACAAGCCACAGAATTCTGAAGGATTCAGCCATAGCAATTAAAGTGGAATCATAGTGGAATCACTGATAAAGTGGAATCATTATGTAGTTCAAAGGGGTCCACTGTCAACTAACCTAAGAATCCTGGAAGAGTGCTGGGATAAACAAATGGAAAGTGCAAGTAAGAGTTAAAAATGTATCTTACAAACACTTCCCAATTAGCTTTGATGCTAAGGCAGTTTATGCTACTCAAATTTCTTTGTGACCTTCAGATGTGAGATTCATTTCTTACTATTTTAGTCATACTTTTCAAACTTGCAATGAGAATCATGGGAGAGATTGTCTGTGAGCATGGCAAGATTTAATTTGGGGGGTTGAGGGAGCTGGGGGCTCTCGAGGAATGATGACTCTGACAGACGGTTTCTGTTTGTTCACTTGTGATTACTCTGAAATGCAGTATTAACCAAGCAGACATGTAATAATTTGAAAGAAATGAGTCAGTGGGGAAGAATGCTACTAATACCTGGCAGCAGCTCTTAGAGTTCAAATGGGTCTTAGAAGTGTCACTGAATGGAAGAGAAGCTGCAGTGCCAGATGTGACTAAGTTAAACCGCATATCCTGAAGCATTTATAGCTCTCTCTTTTCCAATGACCTTCTGTGCAGATTAACTGCAAAAATTCTGCCATTCCCACATTGTGGCCCAAAATGCAACATGACACTATTTAGAACGTGGATAAAGTTTCTTGTTTACTCAACAACATTGCATGTGGGTAAAGACACATTGTCAAGACTGGGAAGCTAGATCATGTTGAAGTAACTGAATATTCCAGAGTATGTTTCTTTTTGTTTCTAGTCAAAAGAAAAAGCAAAGCAAAACAAAGCAAAACCAAACCAAACCAAACAAACAGTGACAAAATGTAACACTTCTTGTGTACTTTAATTTATCCTATTGTTAATTAAAATAATAATAAAAGAAAAGGAAAAGTGATAAATTCATGCCACCTCTCCAAGTAGACAGAAGTACTGGGATACAGTACCTACCTTGATTTGTTCTCTTTGGGGTTTGCACTATTTAAGTCTCTCTCTCTCTCTCTCTCTCTCTCTCTCTTTGTGTGTGTATGTTTACAAATATTCTGGATGGGTTTTGGTGGAAGACACTTAAAACAATCCAACAAGTAGGAACATTCCATTGTTGTCATAGCACATCTCAAGGGAAACATACAAGATACCTAAAGGAGATCTCTTCAGATAAGGAAGGGGAAAAGGGTAGACAAGATAACAGCTGCAGTCACCAGTTTCTCCCCAGCAGGCCTCCATGCTGCCCCTTTCCTCACTGGATCAGGGCCGCGGCAATTGCACGCTGTGGCGCTGATCTGACCTTTGCATGGCATAAAAATAAGCCACGCTCCTTTTTGTACTGTGGAAAGGGCGCCCCAGCCACTGCAGTGGTTTTTCGCAACTTCTTCAATGCAGCGCATGTAAGCACTGTACTGAAGACTGGCATGATGCCACCAGCTGTCTGTCAGGTGAGCAGCATGGGGTGGAGTCATGATGTCTGGCATGTGGTTGCCACACTCCCACGCCATCCCCCACACTGGCCTATAACGCTGGTCTGTCGAGCCCCTTAGTTCCCAGCTGTCCTGTTTGTTAGACTTTATACATACATATTAAGCAATTATGCCTGATATTCAATATATAATGCTTAGTGATATAGCTAGGGCCCTCCCATTGTCACATCACTCATGATCATCCCTAGGTCTCAGGTTCAGTCCCAGACATGTCAAAGCCTGGTATGCTCATGACATGGCAACTCTATTCAGGTGAGGACTTTTATCACACCATCACCCTGTCTCATTCATTGACTTTTAAGGGGCTTCAGTTTGTCACTCCATAACCCTCCATTGTTTCTTCCACCATTTACTCTATCTTTCTGAAGAGAAAAAGCTGCATACTGCTTTTTAAGTATCACGAGGAGCCCTCTGTCTGCAGATGCTTAAACTCCCTGTTCACCTCTAGTTCAAATTGCTCTCTATTGTTCTCATTACACACAAACACTTAGGTCACATTATCCTTAGCTGGGATGGAAGAAACGCATCCCCCTTTCAGGCATGATCTAGTCATTTGGAAGGACAGCTGTTGAGAACAATCTTCTAGTCTCTGTAACAAAGGAGAGAAGCTAGCAACTTTGCTATTAAGACACTTTCCCAGCAGTACTTCTGACTCTGTTAACCCACTCCTGCCTATACATCTAATCACTGGCACAGCATTAAAAGGAAATGGTGGTAGAAAGGAATATAAGCATATAAGTGTCTCCATCCCAATCACTATCCAGAGAGATCTGTATTTCCCTGGATACAGGTGATATAATCCCTGGCTGATAACAATAATCTTGGGTAGAGGACAGTAACTTACTGGCAGTAAGACATGTTGGGATGGCTGGGAATCTCAACCAAAATAAGACTCCTTGTGAAATCTCAGCCAAGATCCTGCCATGTGGCCAAACCTCACATGATTGGAGCAGGCTTTATATAGGTTGGCTGATCCATCTTGTGGCTGTTAATCAGTGTGATTTGCTCATCCAGTTTACCCCCTGTGGCATCTCCACTGGCTTCCTTAGGCTAGTGATGTCCTTCCACTTCGAGTACAGAAAATAAATGTTCCCCAGGTCAGTATGGCTCATTTTTACACTTTCTCATAATTGTTATCCTATGAGGCTATATGAAGACCTCTTAGCATTGTTCCAAATTCTCCATGCTATGTTGTCACAATTGGGAATATACAAGGAATAGTCACAGATTTCTCAACCTCAGTAAGGAAGCATGCTATCCACAAAAGTGTGAGTCTGTTGCCCCAGCACAATTAAAGCCAATGTCCACACAGGAGGGAGGAAAATCTACAATTTTATATGCTGCAGAAAATAGGTGCCAGTGGCCTAATGACCCAAAGATTGACATAAAGAAAATATATCCAAGCATATAGACATAGGTATAGTATCCAAACATCTTCATGTAGGTATAGTGTCACTAATCGGCAGGTTGCATTTCTGGAGCATGTATACTAAACAGATCACATACTACTATCTCATAATGACCCCTTGTTGCCTGGTAACCCCAAAATAGAGTTTATGTATGAGAGCTGATACAAGACCTCAAGGTAGCGAAGAATGACAAAGGAAGGTGAACTACACCTAACAAGAAGATCCTGCTGTCAAATACACCAAATCTACACACATGAGAGCTAATGTGCTAGCAGACTAGTAGATCAAATAGTTTATGATGCCTTGATTGTTTGTAGAGCTACTTTTCTCACTCTTTCAGCTTCTACAATGTGTTCTCAGAACAAGTATGTCTCAGTACATTGTGATATGATATATGAAAATGGACAATCACCATGAGATTTTTTCCATTTCAGAACTATTGGGGGCAGACATGGGGGTCCACAAAACCAAGGAGTTTGCACAACTGCGATTTTTTTTGTGTGTAGAAAAGTCCTGAAGTGTGAAAAAAAAATCAAAATTTCACAAAAAATTCTTCTGATCTTATACAGCTTAGAGAAAACGTTTGAAATCATGTGTTCTTGTGTATGATAACCACTACCATCACAACAATAGAAACTCATTTCCCGTGTCTTATTGAAACGTTTCTGAAAATGTTTCACTTGAGGACATTTTTGTTAAGTGCACTGAGTGGTTTCTGGAGTGTTTTCTGAACATATTGCAGGGTATAAAAATACCTTCAGGATTGTCTGTGGGTGCAGAATCAAGGACTTTACCCTCCCCCCCTCTCTCTCTCAGACACACACATACACACACAGACACACAAAACCCAAAAATCAAAGCCAGAGCAGTATATGAAGTGAAAATAATAGCTACTGTTAGGTATGCTAAGTTGCTACTCCCCCCTTCCTGCTTTCATCAGTGAAAACTGATTTATCTCACCCTCCTACCACACTATGAGTTAACATGGGTTTGTATTAATATCACCAACCTACCATGATTGCATTTTCTTTTCTTTTTTAAAAATCTGTACAAACACACAATAACTGTTGATGGTACAGCCGTGGATGTAGGATCCAGTATTATCTAGATGTCTCTGAAAATCATCATTGCCAATGTTGTCCTTGGCCGCAGAGTTTCTGATCCCATATCATGGTCATCAGAAACAGGACACTTTGCAATATTAACAATATGGGAAGGACTATTTATCATTTGACTGTTCATACTGCCTTCTGCTGCCTGTTGTGCCCCCCAAAATGGCAAGATAATGTTTTTTTTTGTTTATTTATATTTTTGTTGCAATACAAAAAAGTAGTCCAACAGCGAAATGCAATATATTTGTTAGGACAGCAATTTCTTATCCTAGCACACTTTTTTTTGTCTTTGAATGAAACAAATGATCACAGGCCTGGCAGGTGGCTGAAACCTGGACACATTTTTTTACAACTTCTCAGATGACAATACTGTAAAATATCTTCCATTTAGGTTATGTTCTGTGTGAATTCTGCAACAAAACTGGGGAAGTGAAATGTCATGTCATACTGAGTGAGTGTTAAATATTGCTTTTGGTGGCAGCTCACCTACTAAACTTGCTTCTTTTGTAGAAATTAGGCAGAAAAACTATCCCCTTTATATACAGTCTGTGCAGTAGACCATGAAAATGAAGGCATACCTTCACACTGTGGTCAACTAATCACTTATATTTATAGTGATCATCAAATGTATTATTCTAATTCATGAATGAGCACCTCTGAAACAAAGCAAAGCAAAGCAAACAAAAATGGGATGTCAGAAGCAAGTAATTCCAGTTTTTTTGTTTTGTCAGAAATTTCAGAAACTTTAATGTCAGCATCCAGTTCCTCAGAAGGTTTCTATCAGCTAACTTGTTACATAGATATTTATATTTTTTAAAGATCAGCAAATAGAGAGATAATTTCAGTGTCTCTATTCAGCAACCACTTCTTCAGATTAAAGTAGGAGAAGGTGAATGAGAAGGAAGCTTTTTTTAAAATTCATCTCTTGCTCTTTGCTCACTGATCATTTGCAAAAAACAAACATTTGCCATGAAGACGTAACTGCCAATTTAGCCTAACGAAGACAAATGGGATAATGAGCTGGATGGCAGCTGAGAGTTGAGAAATCCATCAGAATGCCCAATGCTAAGTGGAAAGCATCCCTGCCAGAAGGTCTATATGCTAATGCTTCCTTGATTTGACAGGCTTGGCCCTACAATGTTCAACAGAATAGTAGAACATTCCAGTGTTACTGAAGTGACAGTAATTTGGAAGTAAATGAGGACAAGATCCAATGATCTGGTTTTGCAGAGTTTAATTTAAATTGAGATAAAATTACACAGTGTCTTTCAAAAGTCTCATTAGAGATACACTTTACTGAGGTCACTAAAAACACACCTGAGATAGCATGCGTTTGTTGTTCATTATGGTAGCTTTGACTGCCTATCTCAGTGTGTGTCCTCCAGATGTGTTTTTTACTGTGACTCCCCTCATATTTCACCATAGTTTATTTTGATGATGAGAATTAGAATTCAACAATATTTGGGAAAGTCCTACATTCCTGACTTCTGCTCTGTGCTCTATACACTTTCTCATTTCCAGGGGATGATAAGAAGCTCAAATGAAGATGCATATGTATCGTGTCCCTAATATACATACAGAAGACCACATGTCATGTCCTAGAGATGTAAGGAAAATAAATTCCGGGCAGCAGCAAAGAAATACAGTAAATACCACAATTTTATTTAATTGTGTATGTTTATAATGTGAATATAATACAGTCACATTAATCATATTATTAGTCCACTTCCTTTATTGATTCTGCTTATGTTCACATTTTTGAAGATAAAATTATTATTATTATTAACCTTTATTTATGAAGTGCTGTAAATTTACACAGTGCTGTACATACAATCTTTTTAATTAGATAGTTCCCTGCCCTCGGGCTTCCAATCTAAAAAGACATGACATAGAAGGAGAAGGGAGTGGTGGAGGGAAAGGGTAAGAGGTCAAGCAGTTCCTCTCTACCTCCAAGGCCTGGACCAAGGCAGATGGACCTTGCTTCTAAGTGATACATCCAGCATTGTACTTTGTATGAACAGTCTATATTGCATAACCCTCAGATACTGGGAATTTCTTTGTGATGAGTTGCTAATCTGTCTCTATATTCTAGAATTTTCTGAACTTATTTGCCTGTATTTTGCAAAATAACTTTTGGTCAGTGGAAACAGATTCACAATGCTATTTCTGTGTACTTGCATTGTATAAGTGTAAAAAGTAGGGGTGAAATTCTTCACTTATTTCTCTCTCAAAGGAAGCAATGAATAGCATTAGCAATTTTCTCCCTGCTTTAAAAAAGTCTTCAGAAAACTACACAGTGTTTAAATGCCATTTACAATTTGGGACGTATTGAGTGCAAAATTAGCATATGGTTGTTTTGTACACAAAACATATTTTTTCTGTCCGGTAAGCATTTTCTGTGCAGAAAATATTATTTTCTATTCAGAAAAGGCTGTTTCCTTTAGAAAAAAAAAAGTGTTTTGTTTAGGGACAGATTCTGAGCAAACTTCACACATGATTATTTGGAGGAAAGACAAAAACATCATTGTTATTTATTTATTTATTTATTTTTGGTACAGATAATAGCATTTTCTGCACAGAAAAAGAATATTTCTTCACACAAGAACCACATGAAAATTTTACACAAAATATATCCAAAACTGTAAATATTTCAGTCCAGGATTCTTCTTGGTTGTGATATGTGTCAGTTCTTTTTGTTTTTTTCCCCCTTTTGTCTCTTCATTTTTAATACGATTTTTGTACAAGAAAGAAAGAAAGCTCCAGAAGCATGTGGCAGATTTCTGTGATGCCTAGACTTAGGGAAAACTTTTATGTCTCAACCATGGATGTACTAAATCTCTATGAGATTTTCTTCTCCTTGTTTAGTGAAACTTTCAGAGGAAGGAACTAGCAAGATCACTTCTGAGTATCCCTTGTCTAAGAAAACTATGACATTCATGAGGTCATCATAAATTGACAAGTGATTTGAATGCATATAGACAAAGAAATCAGCTACCATCCAAATGGTTTGGTGAAACACCAAAAGATGTCTTTTAAACATGACTAGAACCTTGTCCTATAATCCACATTGTGTCCTTGTCTGTATTGTGTCCTTAGTATGTTTCGTGTGAGATAATGCAAGGTACACTTAGATAGCTGCCATGGGAATAAATAACTCAAGTGCCAAGAAATGCATTCTCTCTGAAAACAACATCTGACTTTTAAAAGATGACAGAAAAGACATTCCAAAATAAGTACTTCTGGTAAAATGAAAGTTTTATTTTCGTTTAACATTGTTTCCATAGAGAAGGTATAAAGAATGAACTTGAATTGCAGTCCCAATGCTGTTACGTCTTTACATTGTAAGAATATATATATATATATATATATATATATGTGTGTGTGTGTGTGTACTTTAATGCATTTGATGTTACTTGCAATTTCCCACTTTCACACCTTTATAATAACATATAAATAACATATTCGTAGAGCTTGGAAAGTCAAAAATAATTTAAATTGTAGGCCCCCAAAATATCCCTCTATATCCTTCTGTATTCAAACTGCTAATGCATCTTCAGGAGTGTAAAGGTTCAGATTTGGTCACCTTTAGCGGAAGCTCACTTCAATTTAGATCTTTTACCAAATCTGACTGTTTCCAGTAAAGTTTTTGCAGCAAGATTCACCTGAACATGAAGCACACATGAACTATAAGATTTTTCCTCAAACAGCATACTTCCTTAAGTGTTTTGGCAAGAAGGTGACATAAAAATATCGTCAATAAATAAAGAAAAGTAGTAGTGAAATCTTCTCTAAAAATATTCAGAAAAATAGATGCCTATGTTAATAAATGACAGCAGTTCACTGTTAAAGATGAAACAGTAGAAATGAGTGTAATCATCTTTGGGGCCATGTGTAGATGACTATATCAATTGATACTGTATATTTCCTTCTTGCATTGTTATAATTCTCCCAAAGCTACTTCATCCAATCTACTGTTTGGTCTAGTTTTCACTGACCTGGGAAAACTGTGTATGAGCTAATGTATATCATCCAAGACTTAAAATGTAGGCTATCATGGCTGGTTGGTTTTTACAAAAAATCTTGAAAGGTTGTGTGTCTATTTCCCTGCCATTTGATTTCTGGGTTGGAGGCTTCAGGAGATTGTTTCTTTGATATAGAGGAGCATTCTAGTCCTCAGCTGCACTCTGAACTCATGTAGTCTGGAGACAGATTTTATTTCCCCAGTGAAGAGTAAGACAAGACTTTAACTCCTTTTATACACTTCTACAACTGTGGTGCAGTTTTGAGTGTTGGAATATGACTCTGGAGAGCAGGGTTCAACTCCCTTCTTAGCCATAGAAACCCCCATGGTGACCTTTGAAAACCCCTGAAAACCCTATGATAGTTTTGCCTTAGGGTTAGGATAAGTTGGAAATGACTTGAAGGTACACCACCACCACCACAACAACAACATACACTAAAACTGAATGGCCAAGTTTTCCACCAAGATGTCAGAAACAGACTGTGTGCTCAACACTGAGGAGCACATTTAGACATGTGAAGAAACCGTTGTGTGTGTGTAATTTTATCTAAATTTTAACTAAATCCCCCCCAATCCATCCAATATATCACTACAGCAGAATCCTGTTGTTGTTATTGTTGTTGTTGTTGTTGTGTGCCTTCAAATAATTTATGACTTAGAGTTACTCTAAAGTGAACCTATCACACACACACATACGTATTGCAAGAGTAGTTCAAAGGAGGTTTGCCATTGCCTTCCCCAAGGCTGAGAGAGTGTCACTACACCACACTGGTTCTCAGAATCCTCTATATGCACCACCAATTTGGACAAAAAATTGCCATGACTTACAGAGGTACATTTCCAATAATGTTGTTTCTACTTCACATCAATGTCAATTATTTTTTCCAGTAAGTAGAAATTTAATTTTCCTTTCTAATATGGATTAGAAAAAGATTACTGTATTTATTCTGTTACTTCAAAAAATGTCCACACCATTTCCAGTGTGAGTGCAATTTGAATTTGTCAAGTAAATTAGCAATAATTTACTTGCTTCCATTTTTTAAGGCATCATTTCAACGTCAAGTAATTGCACATCAGACCAATCAGCTGAAATATAGTTTTCAATTGCAGTGCATTTGAAACTTGGTTTAAAAATGGTAGAGCTCCTGTATTTTTACATGCAAGTGTGTATGACTAACTATCTTAAAATATATCAGCTATTAAAATATGATAATGCAAAGAACAAATTCTTAATTGAGAATGACAGAATATAAAGTAATAATTGTTTAAAGAGAAGTGATTTCAATATATTAAGTAGACAGGCTTTATACATATCTGTTGAATGTTTAAAATAGATCATCTGCCCCTTCAGAGGGAGCAAAAAAATGGTATGAATGGACTTGACAAAAAAGTATAGTACTAAATTATAGACAAAGACTATCACCAACTCTAAAGTGTCCACTCTAAAATAAAAGAGGCACGTTGCAATTAATAAAAACTGCATTTAAACTGCATTTCTATTCATCAGGAAGTTCAACTTATTGTATGGTGGCTTGAATAGGGACTTTTAAAATGTGTTACTTGGTTCATTAATGCAAGAACCTATGTAGGAGTATTCAGGCATCAAAATGCATGTAGAGACTACACATGAAGTGGCAGAACAGGACAAGCATATTAACTGGTGCTGGTTTTGACTTATAAAGCCCTATTCAGTTTGGGTCCAGGTTATTTGAAGGACATTATCTCCCATTATGAGCCAACTACAGAACTGGGATGCCTCAGTGGTGCAATGGTTAAATGCTGGTACTGCAGCCACAACGTTGTAACTTTGAACCTAGAGTAGGGTTCCAAGGTCCACTCAGCCTTCCATGCTTTCATAGGTCGGTAAAATTAGCACCCAGCTTGTTGAGAGCAGTTGACTTACACATTTTAAACTACTTAAATCTACCCCTAAATTTAGCAAATTTGCATTTTCAAAATTTTAATTTATATTGTTATTTAATTTTTATTTTTATTGCTTTTTAGCTGTTATTTTTTTGATGGGGAGGGTTGGTGTATGGGACTATTCATAATTATGAATTTAATTATTTATTATATTTTATTGTTATATTTGTTCTGTAATCCGCCTTGATTCCCTCGGGGAAAGGTGGAATATAAAATTATTATTATTATTATTATTATTATTATTATTATTATCATTAGGACAGTGGTTCTCAAATTGTGGGTCATGACCCCTTTGGGGGTTGAACGGCCCTTTCACAGGGGTCACCTAAGACCATCGGAAATCACATATTTCCAAAGGTCTTAGGGACTGAGACACCAATCACACCAAATTACAAATCCCAGAATCCCTCGGGATGTTGTCATGGCAGCCAAAGGGATGTATAGCTCTGTAACAGTGTGGTAGTATGACAAGGCCCTTATAAGGAAGCTACACCCCCTTCTTAGGGCCTCAACCAATCAGAGCAACCTCTGGGAAGAGGTCTTTGTTGATTGGCGGGTGGCTCTTTTCTGCAGCCTTTGTTTAGCAGTTTCATTGGAAAGCTACTGGAGCGGATGGAGAAATGCAGTGGAACTCTTTGTGCATGAGTGTCCTGGACTGTGGCCAGCACACACAGACAGTGCTAATAAGGATGTCTCAGCAAGGTAATTAGCAAAGCAAGCAACTGAAACAGTCCACAAACCTTGCCAAGAGTGAAAGAGAGAACAAGCCGAAAGCTGACGTCAGAAACACAGAGATCACCGTAGTCAGCCCAGTCCAGGGTCAGGGCAGCCAGAAGGTAACAAGAGTCCAGTCCGTTCCAAAGTCAAAAGTCAGGGCAACAAGGAGTCAGGATACACGAAGCCAGTGCCAGCAGTCCAGGACAGTTTCTGTCAGTAAAACATAGGCCTATTTTATTTGTTTCTTTATTCCATTAAATAAATAAAAAATCACACACAAACACACATAGGAAAAAGAAATCATTTATGATCAAGTAGCTAAAGTGACTATAACAGAATCTCAATGATTCCCAAAGTGGGTAATGCACCCCTCCTCGGGGGTGGTGGAAATATCCAGGGGACAGTGAAGGGAAAGGGGGCAGTAGAAGGAAAACAGGGGAAAATAGGGGCTTAAGGTGTGTGGGGGGGGATATCTCAATCAACATATTAGTGTGCAAGAAAGAAAAGAGAACAAGTGGCCATTAGGATCATGGTGGGGATGAGGAATTAGGAGCACATGGCAGTGTGAGAACAAGCAGAGGTAAAAAGGAGTTTTCACATTTGAGACACTGTTTAAGATTTGTTGAGCATTGCCAGGACTTGAATGATAGATTGGAGTGCTGTGTAACCAGGAAAAGAATAGCTCACTCTAGGGGAATTAAATACTAGTTCAATGAATGGCTGGGTGTTCAGCCCTGGGATCGTCTTCATGTATACCAAGGTCAAAGGCACAAAGAACTGCAGAGGGAACGCCTCAATGAATTGTCAGGAGAAGCTTTTCCCTTTGCACCTGTCTGGTTTGAGAGCAGCAGCTGAGCATTCAGTCAGCCAGGCAGACAGCCTTCCTTTTGCTGTAAGGTCAGTGTGGGCAAGAGAGAAGAGCAGGCCTGGACAACTGTTGCTGTTATACTGACATATGATAGGGAGGCAGTGGCAGCAAGATGGGCATAGGTGAAGTAGATGGTAGGCTGACTGCTGCACAAACAGCAGACCTAATATCAAGAGATAATAAGTGAGCACAAAGTAGAAAGGGGGTGGTAGCCCAAAAAAGTGTGAGGAACATTAGAATTGATGTTATCAAACAGTGATAAGAAAATGGAAGCCATAAAAGGAGTACTATTAAACAGTAAGGGTTAATGATCTGAATATTTGAAACCAATTTATCACACAACCAGACTGAAATCACTTTAGCACACATATAATGAGTCATCTGGATCAAGTTGCCATGTTGGACAATTGTAAAAACATGTGAGCCAAGAGAGGATTGATTTGCATTGGGTTGGGGCATGGCATGTGGCTGCCACATCCCCAACCCAGCCCTTCCTGGGTGGCACAGAGCTGCCCCTGAACGGGCTGTCGGTTGAGCCCCATAGTTGCAGTAATTCATGTACTTGTAACTTCCTGATTAGACTACTGCAAGGCTCTCTATGTAAAGTTGCCCTTGAAGAAAACTTGAAAGCTGCAGATAATGCAAAATACAGCAGCTCAACCACTGATTAGGCTACTAGATAGACAAAATATAGAGCCAGTCTTTAAAAAATTGCATTGACTGCCAGTACACTTCTGATCTGAATTCAAGGCACTTGTGATGACACTTAAGCCCTAGACAGCTTGGAATTACAGTACCTGAGGGCTCTCTGCTCCATATGTAAACATGCTTGAGGACTGAAGTTCATGAGGGAGGGCTACTCGGTGTTCCATCAGTTGGGGGGGGGGATTACCTGAAGTTTACATCAATAAATTTTTATTCATTCTTCTTGTGTTCTGATTAGAAAAAGGGACAATTATTTTACTGTATACCAGCCCTTTCACTTTTGGTTGATAATTTGGGACACACTATCTCCCTTTGTTTCTACATCTCTGTAAGGTATTTAACAGTTGTGACATATTTTTCTCTATATAAGATTTGGAAGCATGGTTCTACCAGGTTTTGACCTAGGTCATGATGGCAAGCTCCAGGCTTGGACTGAAAATAAGTATATATTGTTTTGATTTTGCTACACCTATAAATATGTAGTGGAATGTACAAGAAAACCACTGCCATCATTCTAAAACACAGTTGCACTTTTAGTGCTTAGTTGTGGATTGTGTTGTCAACAGCAACAGCCTTCAGCAAAGAGACATAAACTCAGATGTTTTTGTTCTTGCCAATGCAATCTGCATCTAACAAGATAAGAGATCTTATGACACTAGTCTCCTGACCCAGCCAAGGGTCTCCTCCTCCTCTGCTTGAATCCACCCCTTCTTCTGGGCTGCTCCCCAAATCTGGAATCTCCTCCCCACACAATTAAGAACTATTACTTCCATGTCTAATTTTAAGGCCGAATTGAAGACGCTTTTGTTTAGGGAGGCATTTCAGATTATTGGTTGTTAATCTACTGCTTACTTTGTTTTTATTGTATATTAATTAGTATTATTTTAGAGATATTGTAATCATGTAATGTTGTTGTTTTAGACTGTACGCAGCTTGGCAGGTTTTTAATCTTTCCCCCTCTTACTATGTAAAGTGCTGTGCAAACTTTACTGTGCTCTATAAA
>NC_056524.1:131311114-131338379 GCF_019175285.1 Sceloporus undulatus | reverse complement strand
TACATGTTGATAATAATAATAATAATAATAATAATAATAATAATAATAATAATAATAATAATAATGGTAAGGCACTAGAGCTCTCTTGCTGAAAATTCTAAGTGCTTCCATGATTCCATAGAATAGAACCATGGTAGTTAAAGTGAAATTATATAACTGTAATTGCATAGTGTGAACAGCCCCCTGGACTATGTCAGCTTTAGCCTGTGTTTGCTGTTTGCATTAAAGCATGTATGCATCATAAAGGGTCTTTCTCTGGCATTTGAACTTCCCCTGAACAAACACCCATTGCTCATCCCTCCAAGTGATTTTTATTGTATAGGGATAAAGTCAGAAAAGCTAAAATGCAGATTGAACTCAGGCTTGGTAGTGAGGTTAAGAACAATAAAAAAGGAAATTTTTTTGCTTATGTCAATAGCAAAAGGAATGAGAAGGCAATTGAGAAGATGGCAAACAGGGACAGAGAAAAGGCAGTATTACTCAACACTTTCTTTGCCTCAGTTTTATCACAAAAGGAAAAGAGTACTCAACTTGAGGAAAATGGAACAGAGGACAGAATAGGGGAAATTCAGCATAGAATAAGTAAAGGGATAGTACAGGAATATCTGGTTAATCTAATTGAATATAATTCTCCAGGACCAGATGAACTACATCCAAGGGTATTAAAAGAACTGGAAAATGTAGTATTGGAGCCATTGGCAATAATCTTTGAGTACTCCTGGAGAACAGGAGAAGTCCCAGCAGACTAGAAGAGGGCAAACGTTCCCATCTTCAAAAAGGGGGAAAAAGAGGATCCCAACAATTATCGTCCAGTTAGTCTAACATCAGTACCAGGAAAGATTCTACAGCAGTTCATTAAACAGAGAGTTTGTGAACATCTACAAGACAATTCCATTATCACAAAAAGTCAACATGGGTTTCAGAGAAACAAGTCATACAAGACAAATCTGATCTCTCTCTCTCTCTCTTGATAAAATTACCAGCTTGTTAGATGAAGTGAATGCTGTGGATATAGTATATCTTGACTTCAGTAAGGCCTTTGACAAAGTTCTGGAAGCCAGGTGCACTTCCTCAATTGTTAGGGAATCATCATTCCCTCCTTTGCATCCCTGAATCATTCCAGGGGTTGGATTTTGTGTTTGTGTTCATAGGAAATCCACTCCCCTTGCAATGATTCAGGGATGCTAGAGGCAGCGACAATTCCCTGACGATTGAGGAAGCGCACCTGGCTTCCAGACACGAGCGCTTCCTCCACATTTGAGTGATGTTTCAGGGAGGTTTTGGCAGTGATGCAGGCATGTATGGAAATCTTCAGTCTTGCAAAACAGTCTTGTAAAATGTGAGCTAGACAAGGTAACTGTTACATGGATTTGTAATTGGTTGACCAGCCGAACCCAATGGGTGCTCAACAATGGCTCCTTTTTATCCTGGGGAGACGTGCTCAGTGGGGTGCTACAAAATTCTGTCCTGGGCCCAGTGCTGTTCAACATCTTTATCAATGACTTGGATGACAGAATTGAGGGCATAGTTATCGAATTTGCAGATGACACCAAATTAGGAGGAGTAGCTAGTACCCCAGAGGACAGGATCAAAATTCAAAATGACCTGAATAGATTAGAAAGCTGGGTCAAAGCTAACAAAATGAAATTCAACATGGAGAAATGTAAGATACTGCACTTATTGTGGAAAAAATGAAATGCACAGATATAGGATGGGCAACACCTGGCTGAATGAGACTAGGAGTCCAAGTAGATCTAGAAGCCCAAGTAGACCACAAGTTGAACATGAGTCAACAGTGCGATGTGGCAGCTAAAAAGGCCAATGCAATTTTAGGCTGCATCAATAGAAGTATAGTGTCTAGATAAAGGGAAGTAATAGTGCCACTCTATTCTGCTCTGGTCAGGCCCCACCTGGAATACTGTGTCTAGTTCTGGGCACCACAGCTAGGAAAGGATGTTGATAGACTGGATTGTGTCCAAAGGAGGGCGACTAAAATGGTGAAAGGTCTGGAAACCATGGCCTGTGAGGAACGACTTAGGGAATTGGGATGTTTAGCTTGGAGAACAGAAGGTTAAGAGATGATATAACACCGTTTCAATATTTGAAGGAGGGAGCAAGCTTGTTTTCTGCTGCTCCAGAAAACAAGACCTGGAACAATAGCTGCAAGGTATAGGAAAATAGATTCTACCTCAACATTAGGAGGACCCTCTTGACAGTAAGGGCTGTTTGACAGTAGAACAAACTCCCTTGGAGTGTAGTGGAGTCTCCCTACTTGGAGGTCTTTAAACAGAAGCTGGATGGCTATCTGACATATATGCTTTGATTGATAGGTCCTGCATGGCAGGTGATTTGACTTGATGGCCCTTGTGGTCTCTTCTAACTCCACGATTCTATGATTCCAATAGTAGCTGGCAGGCTTTGTTCATTCCAGAATGTCTTAGAAATGTTAGCACAATCAAAAACTCGGTTTGAACATAGACAGCGTTTATCCCAATAACCCTAGGTGCTTCAGTGCTCCAGGGAATACACAAATTATGGTTGTATTATCAATAACTGTTCTTTGTAGTGAGAAGAATTTGATTGTTCATTTATTGATATTATTTAATTCCCCACTGTATTAGAATGTGTGCTGTTATTGCTTGGGGAAAACCATTACCTGAAGCATCTAATAACATGAAGCTTTATAAGAGAGAGAGAGAGAAAGAGAGAGAGAGAGAGAGAGAGAGAGAGAGTTCTGGCTTCCAAACAGTTAAACTGGTTTGTATGATGTGGAAAGAGCACAGAGAAGTGCTTAAATAAAACATCAGCATTGTCTTTTTTAATTATCTCTATACTTTGATCGTACCATTTGGAGACTTTTTATCGAAGCAGGAAAAAAGTCACATAAAGCCTGAACTGTAGACATTGTGCAAAATAAATATTAATATTTTAAACAGCTTTGTATGAAAATTCTTTCTGATTGGCTGGTCTGATTCTGAAAGTATAAATTAATTTCAGTAAATATCTTTCCTAGAGCAATCCAAAGTGTCAGCTCACACAGATCCGACTTATTTGTTTTAAATAATTTATCCACATATAACACTGGCATAAACTTCAGACTAGCAATTAGAATTGTAACAGTAAAATAGTCCCATTGTTGTAGTGTCGCCTATGTTCACTTGAGATCTGATGGGTAATACTTCTGAATGGAAGATACAGGAAGAACAAGTCTTACTTGTTCATAAGCAGTTCATAACACATGCACATCATCAGCTTGTTCTGTACTTGTCTCTATTTGTTTTCTGTTGCACACAATTAGTACTGGTTCAGACATGCATGCACATCATGTGATGACTCTTACATCAAGTGATGCCCTATGTCTGTGAACAGGCCACTGCAGATGAGTCTGTTCACAGATTCAAATACCAGTTAAGTGTATTAAGTGTACACAATTACATCTAGAGTAAAGAAGAAAAGGAGGAAATTGTCTCTCCTTCTCCCACCACTGTACCACCAGGTTGTGGAGATATACATACAACAATGCTTCTACTAGAGAGCCAGTGTAGTGTAGTAGTTTCAGTGTTGGGTTGTAACTCCGGTGACCAGGGTTCAATTCCCTGTTTGGCCACAAAACACACTTGGTGACCTTAGGCAAGCCACATTCTCTCAACCTCCTACCATATATACACTCAATTTATCATACCAACCCTATTTTTGAGGTGTTATTATCTGATTAACTATACTGAGAAGTGATGACTCTTAAATAAGTGCAATGTTTTCATATGCACCTATCTTTCTGTCACATGCAATGCTTTTAATTTGTTCAATGATCTTTAATTGTTTCTATTTTCAAAACAACCCTACCCATGTTAGAGTCTTAACATAAGCTCTATACAGGTTGATGCCACACTGCAGAATAAATGCATTTTGACAGCATTTTAACTGTCACTACTTCATCCTATGGAATCTTGGAATTTGTAATTTGTTGTGGCACCAGAGCTCTGACAGAGAAGGCTAAATATCTCACAAAACTATAAATTCCAGAATTCCATGGCACTGAGCCATGGCAGTAAAAGCAGTACCAAACTACATTAATTCTGCAGTGTATTTGCAGCTGCAGTCATTCACAGTAAGAGCTAAATCCAACTTTTCAAAAGGAGGGAAAGTATCCAAGCCATGTTCCCACTCCATTGCTGTTCTCCTCACATGGAGAGCAATAGTCTGAGGAGGACCACCTCTGTTATGCACTGAGGTGTAAATGGAAACCTGGAAAAAAGTCAACACTACCTGACTATGTGCGGAGACTCTATGTGTAGAGGATGCTTTTTTATATATATTCTGCACATAGTGAGCAACAAGAAAAGAGAGGGGCTAGCACTCTCCCTTCCATGCATGGGTATTTTAACCCTTGCTGTATAGTCCCCCAATGGGGCTATCTCATTCTAACAAAAATGTATTGGCTGGTTTCACATTTCTCTGACTCTTGAACATTCATAGTTATGATGGTATTCCCCCCCCCCCCCACACACAAATACGCATGCCATATGTGGCTTTCAGCATACAATGAAAGCTGCATTGGAAGAGCCTGTCACGCACCCCAGAAGAACTAATGCAACACACACCCATGGCATGCGTGCACTGCCGTGCTGCCATGTGCCACAGGCGTGAGCTCCATTAGTTCCAATGGGGCTCCAGCATAGGTGGATTTCCCCTTACGTGGAGGGATCCAGAACAGATCCCCGTTTAAGGGGAGGGCACATTGTATTCACACTGAGTGTGAGTATTTAAACCTGGGAGCTTGTTTATCTAAACTGGGGGGGGGGGGACTTGTCATGCAATTTGGAACCCTTACAAATGAGGTTTTGGAGTGTGTGGAAGGTCTATGTATACCAACTTCCCTGCTCAGATATCCATGCTCAGTGTATTTACTGGGAAACTGGGAGGTCCAGGAAGACAAATAACATCAGGGTGGGACAAGCTGTATGGCTCTGTTGTCATTCTATATGTGAGCAATTCTTCATATGGATAATGCATGCAGAGGGCTCAATAAATATTTAAGGAAGAGCTGGAGGAACAAAGGCAAACTAGCAAATATATATGGACAACTAAATAAAGTGCAGGTCAGGTTATGGAGGTCCGTAAAGGACATCAGTAAGTTTAACTCTTCTTTAAAGGAAGAATTACTATATATTTCATGCAGAACTGAACATGAAAGTAGGCTAAGGACTTAAGACATTGCATCATATGATCTGAACAGTGAAGGACATGAATAAACAATTTCAGCAGCAAGGTTTCACAACTATACCTCTGTTTTCTACAATTAGATGAAGTCAGAGCTATTAAACTGGATTTGTCCCAATTTAATTCAAACCCAGACAAAATTGACTTTCTGGACCAGACTCCTTGCCTGACATTTTAATTCAGATTTTCAAAAGCTCAAAACAACAGTAGCATACAAACTGTGCCTAATGCAGCATATCTGATTTGTGTGCAAGAGACACCAATTAGAGACTGTTGCTTTAGAAATTGTCCCCTTCACTAGATTTGCCACAGAAGACAGAAGTGGACTTGTTCAGTTCTGATGGCTAATGACATACTTTTACGCATGTTTTGCATTAGTACCAAGCACATTATTTCTGCTGCTGCCACTACCTGTGAATTGTTCACGTTATTGGTTCAGTCTGCTGTTTTCTTTCCCCCCCCCTGTTTTGTCAGAAAATGAACAGTGTGTGTCCCCTAGGAGGATTGGATTGGTGCAGTGGTGACTGCTAGCTTCCATGGCAGTGAGGAAAGGAATCTATTCCATGTTTTATTCTGACCTTCAAAGGAATTACATCCATGGTTAGATAGTTTATAACTATGTTGCTGTGCTATTGACAAGGATGAATTTATGATTTTTTAACTGAGGGGGAAAGAAATATTGGCTTATTACTATAGGTCATAACCAGAGAAGGTACGCAAAGTTTAAATGTTAGACTGATTGTTTCCTATTATTATTTAATATTACTCTCCTATTATTAGTTACAATAATTTCCTATTATTACTATCCTATTTTTAGTATTATATTCAGGGGTAGCCATGTTGTCAATATAGGAAAGTAAAGCAACATCCCAAATCCACAAAACAGTGGGACTGTTCAGACCAGCTGTTTGGACCAACATGGGGGTGGAGTCAGGGCGCAGTGTTTCCATGATACACACCCCAGCTCTCCAGGATGGCATGACACCACATGCCGCACTACATGTTGTGCAGCATCACGGTGCTCCTCCGGCACTGCATACATATGACGCAGTGCCAAAGGAATGCTGCCAAGCTACGGCAATGCGGCTATCACATCCTTTGTAGGGCACAAAAAGAAGCCACATTTGTGGCTCCTTTTATGCACCCTGCAAAGGCCAGATTGGGGCCACAGCGTGCAGTTGCCATGGGCCCAATCTAGTTGCAACAGGGGTGACTGCATGCCACCCCTTTGGGGCTGTCTGTACAGCCCCAGTAACTCCTTTATTCAGACAACCAAAATCCACAAAATACATGGTGCAAGGTTTTGAAGCTTTTGCATCAGGCAAATGTGGTAAAAATCATACGGGAGGGAAAAATGGGGATTTTAGTTACAGGTCTGTATTTTGTCAAGATGTTATTGTTCTGATGTTCTATGCTGAGATAGTATGGAGGGATATATATGCAGACAGGCCCCACCTCCTTGTTGCCATGTGACACTGGGAACAAAGCATTCCAGACCTTTTAACACCTTTGCCTGATGAAAAAGCCAATGGAGCTTTGCAAGTTTGGATCATGTATGTTGTGCATTTGGTTCTCCAAATAAAAGTATCACTGGCCCGATTTAGATGGGACTTTGCGCCGCCCCCTTCACATGCTAGAGATTGGCCAAGGACGCACCATCCATACCAGCCTCACCCCTAGCACATGACGGGGGCATCAAAATGGTGGTGCACTGTACACACAGGTGCCACCATTTTGACACGATGGGCGCATCGCGTCCGCGCATCCCGTTGTGCTTGCGACATCATGAATGTGCCATTTGTACACTCGGGCATCATAAGTGTGATGCAAAAAGAACCCGTTTTTTGTGGGTTCTTTTTCCGCTGCCGGGAACCCTCGCCGTTTGGCAGCTGAGGCTTCCCGCCGGTGGAAATGGAGGTGGTGGCAGACCGCCCTTTTTGGGCAGTCTGTATCCCGCCACTGTGGAATTGGGATGTTAGTATTAGTACTTATTACAATTGCGTACCAAGGAAATAACTATATCAAGAAATTTCCTAATTTCTGAGGTATGAGAAACACTCAAGTAAATTGATCAACTGATGAAGTGTCAGTTTGTGGTCATTTGTTTTAATACTATAGTCCAGTCCACAGAGACCATAATAAAACTCAAATGAGGTGGTTAGCTGGAGGATCCTGGTGGTGGGGATTCAGAGTAGATTCACCACAAGCCGGAAGAATCAGAAGGCCCTGAATGAACTATGCATAAAAATGGTGAAGGTTTCAAGATGCATGAAGGAGACTATAAGAAGCTTGAACCCCCAGCCAACCCCATCCCACCCCAAATGCACCTTAGTGAGCGGGGCCAGCTGTGCCCAGCCAAGCTGCTTGCTCAACCAGGCATGCTATTAGTGGTGTGGAGATCTCAGGATGGCCAGTAGCAGGGATGTAGCCAGGGGGGGGGATCTGGGGGTCCGGACCCCCCTTCCATTAGAAAAATGAATGGTGTGTGCTGCTGCGCCGCCACACTCAAGTCCCATTATAATGGTGGCACTTAGTCTGGACCCCCCCCCCTTCCTAAAATCCTAGCTACATCCCTGCTAGTAGTCAATGCAATCAAGAGGGCACATGGGGGCCTTGTTTCACAAAAAAAAAAAAAAAACCTCTCGGATAAGCGAAGGTCTGAACGCCAACATTCAAGCAGAACCTAGAGTAGAGGCATCCAGAGCCTCCGTGGACTCCATTAAACTGGATCGGTTTGAGTTGGTAAGTACCGATGATGTGGACAAGATCCTCGGAAGTGTTCGGAAGACAACTTGCTCTCTCGATCCCTGTCCCTCATGGCTAGCGGCCCAGGGGGGACCGGCGGTAACTTTATTGCTACGCCGGATTATTAACACATCTTTGAGGGAAGGGCAATTTCCATCTGAACTAAAATTGGCCATAGTAAAACCTTTATTAAAAAAGCCCTCCCTCGACCCCCTGGTACATAACAATTATCGGCCAGTTTCGCTGCTGCCATTTTTGGGGAAGGTGATCGAGAGGGCGGTTGCAATCCAGCTTCAGGCGGTCTTGGATGAAACGGATTATCTGGACCCATTTCAAACTGGCTTCCGGGCGGGTTACGGGGTTGAGACGGCCATGGTCGCCTTGGTCGATGATCTCCGTCTGGGCATCGACAGGGGAAGCGTGTCCCTGTTGGTGCTCTTGGACATCTCAGCGGCTTTCGATACCATAGACCATGGTATCCTTCTGGGACGCCTGGCAGAGGTGGGAATCGGGGGCACTGCGCTCCAGTGGTTCCGGTCCTACCTCTCTGGGAGGTCCCAGATGGTGCAGCTGGGAGACGTGTGCTCCGATGAGAGGGCCCTTATAACTGGGGTCCCTCAAGGAGCCATTCTGTCTCCCATGCTATTTAACATTTACATGAAACCGCTGGGAGAGATCATCCGGAGACATGGGGCGCGGGGTTATCAATACGCTGATGACACCCAAATAATTTTCTCTATGTCTCCGACTGATGCAGTGACCGGGGATGGTGTCTCTCCTCTCGTGGCCTGTCTGGAGTCAGTAATGGGCTGGATGAGGGAAAACCGACTCAAGCTGAATCCAGAGAAAACGGAGGTACTTGTGATAGATTCCCCTGGTCCAGGAATGGTAGTAGTTCCACCTGTCCTGAACGGGGTCTCGCTCCCTGTGAAGGACTCTGTGCGCAGTCTGGGGGTGCTTCTTGACTCGTCGCTTCACCTGACTGCTCAGGTGAATGCGACGGTCAAGAACACCTGTTATCAGCTTCGACTTATTCGCCAGCTGCGCCCATACCTGGCCCAGAGAGACCTTGAAATGGTAGTACATGCTCTGGTAACCTCGAGATTGGATTTCTGCAACACACTCTACATGGGGCAACCCTTATACCAAACCCGGAAGCTACAAATGGTACAGAATATGGCAGCCAGGCTGGTCACTGGAACTTCCAGGGCCAGCCATATTACACCGGTGCTTAAAGATCTGCATTGGCTGCCTATTCGCTTCCGGGCACAATATAAGGTGTTGGTGATGACCTATAAAGCCCTAAATGGCTTGGGCCCAGGATACCTGAAGGACCGCCTCTCCCCGTACATTCCGTCCCACACCCTCAGAATATCTGGGCAGCAACTACTTAAGGTGCCAGGGGCTAGGTTGACCTCCACCGCGAGGAAGACATTTTCCATCGCCGCCCCGGCCCTTTGGAACACGCTGCCCACAGAGCTCCGCTCGGCCACCTCCCTGGCCCAATTTAGAAAGGACCTA
This sequence comes from Sceloporus undulatus, assembly GCF_019175285.1. Lineage (NCBI taxonomy): Eukaryota > Metazoa > Chordata > Lepidosauria > Squamata > Phrynosomatidae > Sceloporus > Sceloporus undulatus. The sequence goes on along the minus strand of NC_056524.1, from coordinate 131,328,893 downwards.
AAAACCTTTCTATTTCAGCTTGCATTCCCCGATTAAAGTCCAGTGGGCCTCTCTTCCTCTTCTGTGGCAAAGAGGACTGGCTAACGGGGGTTTTATTCTGTTTGTGTGTAATTGTTTTTAACCCTGATGTATATGTTGTTTGATGTTTTGCTGTCAACCGCCCTGATCTATGGAAGGGCGGTATAAAAATAAAAATTTTATTTATTTATTAAAATGAGTCTTGTGAGATTTTATGATCAAATGAGAGGGCCTTCTCTTGTGAGAATTTGTGCAGTCTATATATTAACCTCTTCATCTAAACCTGGTCTCTTTCTGCCCATACCATGAGCTTCAAATTGAATATCTTTAGGCTCTTCTAGTCATCCTTGGGGGCTAGGAAGGATTGGTTTCTTGTCATTGTTGCATGTTTTTCACTTATCCTAGGGACTACTCATGGGGGATAGTCATGGGTGGGATAATGTTAGGGCATCTGTACATAAGTTGTATCATTAATATTGTTGGGCATTTTTTTGACTGTTTGTTTCATGTCACAGCTGGCAGAAATTAGAATAAATGAGCAGAGACCTGAACACTACAAAATACTGGGGATATGGCCATGAGTGGAGAAGAGAGAGCTGGGCCTGGCTTATGGATTTGGTCAAGCTAATGTCTTGACATTACTCTCTCCTATTCACCTTTAATCTTGCAATAGATGGCTCCAGCAAGATGGTCCAGCTGCAAGGCTGCAGCAAGATGGTCCAACAAAAAGAAGGAATCTGAAAGACCAGTACTGCACACACAGGATTTTCCTTCACATCTTCATACTATCTAATAATTTATGTAGCAGTAGCAATAGCACTTACATTTCTATACCACTTTATAGTGCTAGGGATTCTCTAAGCAGTTTACAATATGTAAGGCAATTGCCCCCAACAAGCTGGGTACTCATTTTACCGACCTACAAAAGGATGGAAGGCTGAGTCAACTTGGAGCCTTGCGAGATCAAACTCACAATGTTTTCACTGCAGTATTGGCATTTAACCACTGCACCACCAGGGCTGTTATAAACTAAACAAAATTATGGCCTGTTTTTATTTCAACCATGGAGTCCAGCTTCTATAGCAACAAAACATTGATCATCATCATCATCATCATCATCATCATCATCATCACCACCACCACCACTACCAGTAGGACTAGCAGCTTCTATGAGAGCTGAAGGAAGACCAAAGAACCAATCCAGGTGCTAAAATCCCATGAAGCAAGTGACTGAGAAGATTTGCAAATAAGAAGTGTGAAACTTTTGAGACAGCATGTAGCTCCAAGGAGGAACTGAAGCTGGAATCACATGAGGTTTCAGTTCAGATGTACAAGTAAGCTAAAATTAACAAAAGATAAATTAGAAACAGTTTTTGAAAAAAATAATAATGATAGAAATGAGTTAATTTATGAGGAATTAATTTTTAAGGAACTAATTAACTAACTGGGCATGAAATAGTCAAATAGTAAGGAAAAACATTAAATCAGATTAAAAAAATAACATTAAGTAAAGGAATAGAACTTTGGACTGAATGTTAAACCAGAAAAAATAATAATAATAATAATCATAATAATAATAGAATAATAAGACATAATAACCCGTTACAACAGACCCCACCTAATTGTGTGGACTTTTTCAATGTGTGGTGTGTGCACAATACGGCTTTGGATACAGTCGTTGCATCATACATCTCCTAATCTAGCCTCATGGTGTTGTTGTCTGCAACCGGCCGTCTTCAAGGCTGGGGGAGGGGGGGAGATAACCACAGATGGATCACTGCTGCCTGGGACTATGTTCTGCCTATATATATATATATGAGATATATGATATATATATATATCCGTAGATTTAGGAATGTGTGATGTAAAGACGATCCAAAGCCTTATTAGTGCCCCAAAGTGCTCCCAGACAATGGGGAAGATGTGTATGCCAGCCTTGGAGATGCAGGTACTTTCATTTTGATACAATTTCTTTTAAAGGAAGAAAGGAAGAGAAGAAAGAGATGAAAGAGAAGAAATTGAGTACTCACTTTGGAGTGGTGTGAGGAGGTAGCCTCCTTGCTTAGACTATAAAGTCTCCTGATTCTGTGGAAGAGGCTCATTTTTAGGAGGGATATGCAGAGAGAAAGATAATTCTTTGAGAGCTCGGGATAGCTTTTGGCAAAGCATGAGAAAGATAGGTCACAGGCAGGAACATACGAAGAGATAAGGACAAAGGAGGAGGGCAAATAAAACCTGTGAAGAGCTTTGGAAACAACCATAATGAGTTTGTGATGTTCAGGAAAATCTTATCGTTTTGAGATCCCAAGCAATAGTTCTTCATTGCCATGTCCTGCCCTTGGCTGGCCTCTTTATCTCTAGCTATGCTGTTATATTTAATGACAATCTTTGAAATAATAGCAACAACACAGAGGATGCATATATATGTATGGGAAGTGAAGGTATCTGTAGGAAGGCAGACTTTTTTTTCCAGTAGGGGCCTCTGGACTTTAAAAAGGTCTTTAACATGAGAAGCTGTGTTATACCTTTCTCTTGACCTTTAGATGGTTGTGTCAGGTCAATTTATTCAGAAAGAGCCTTAGAGTGTTCAGTAATGTTGGCCATTTTCCAAACTGCTTGGGATTGCTGAAGGCAGGAAATGTTTTTACTGCTATTTTGCAATACAAAATCTTAGTTTGAGATAATTAATTTCATTTTTCTCCCGCTGTAGTTTAAATATTTTGTATACTGTGTGTTTTAAATACATAACATTTAACCAGACCATCTCTTCTGCACCTTCCTGCCAATTTCAGTGATTTGAAATGACTAACCAAAACTGTCTATGTGACTCCTCCTGTTTTGTTGTATTCACAAGAGAGTATTTTACCTTTCTACACATTGTGTGTGCGTGTGTGTGTTCAACATACCTTCTGGCTTATGTTGATCCTATGAATTCCATAGAGTTTTCTTAGGTAAGAAGTACTGAGAAATGGTTTTGCCAGTTCCTTCCTTGGAAGCAGTGGTGTGACTAAAGTGGTGCGGGGAGTACAGACTGCACCAGGTGACATCTTAAGATGGGTGACAGCACAGGTCCTCAAATATTTGCTTTTGGGCAGAAACAAGCTATAGTATTCACCTGTATCCCTTTAAAATGCTGAAGAGAATGTGTGAGTGGGTTGAGGCTCAGTGGAGGAGAAAAGAGAGGTCCCAGGTTTTGTTTTCTTTTAAAAAATAAAATTTCAAAAATTAATTTTTAAATTATGTGTGTGTGTGTGTTTATATAAAATCACATCTTCCCAAATGTTCACTTTAGCCACATGAAACTATGGAGGAATACAGATGGGTGGTTCCATGCCACCTGTCTTCCCCCCTTGTCTGTGCCGCACCAACCACACCACACAGCACTGACACATGCCCTAAAATGAAGCTGTCTAGAGTGGCTTCTTTTTAGGAGTGCCATAATGGTGCTTGCGCACATTGATGCTACCACTTCTGGCAAGCACCATTTGGATGTATGGATGCCCGCATGTCATTGTTGCATGCCCCTTGTGGGCAGGGTGCTGGCAAGATGGTGTATGTGCGCTCTGCTAGAACGGCTGGACACGTATGGATGCTCAGATCTCTGGAGCCCTAAAATCATCCCTGTGACAGTGCTTTTGGCCATTTATACTGTACAGGATACTGTAATTTAAAGATGTAATAATTTACATTCAGTTATATATGGGAATTATGATTTATGAGTAACATTAGTACAAAAAACATTAAGGATTCTGTATGGTGTGATATGGGAGAAGGTCAATGGGGGGGTGACACCATGGGTTAGCACACCAGGTGACACCAACCCTAGTGACACCACTTCTCTTAAGTATAGCCTACAGCACCTCATATTTCTTGGAAGTCTTCTATTCAAGTAATAGCCAGGTTTGACTCTGATTAGTTTTCAAGGTCAGACAGGATCTCATGCTCTTAGATTATTTCTGAGTCATAAATCTAAATGGATACTATAGTCAAGGTTTCAGAAGAGCAGGATCTGGAAGGGCAGCTATAAAGGAACTAGACAATGTCCTCAAGTATAAAGATATATCATTAAATACCAAAGGCAGAATCAACCATGCTATTGTATTCATGATTTCTGTGAGTGGTCATGAAAGCTGGAAAGTGAAGAAAACTGATAGGAAGAGAACCATTCATTTGAAATGTGGTTCTAGAGAAGAGTTTTGTGAATATCATGGATTGCCAAGATGACCAAAATGGCCATATCATGAGCTAACATGATTCCTTAGAAAAGACACTGATATTTGGAAAAGTGAGAGACAGTAGGAAAAGAAGTAGACCACATTATAGGTGGGTAGAACTAATCAAAGAAGCCACAGCCCTGACACTGCAGGACCTGAGCAGGGCTGTTGATAGGGCTTCTTGGAGCTCTCTCATTCAAGGAGTTGTCATCAGTCAAAGCTGACTTGACAGCAATTAACAATAAGAACAACTATTTTTCTGATTCTAAAGCTTCAGAAATAGTGGCTTTACACAGGTTGTCCCTAGTCCCCCCAAAACTGCAAGTTGCCATTCAGTTACTCCTGGTTTGACTTTTTTTTTTTCCAAAGTCTGCTTATATTCTGGACCTAGCCTCCAGAAGATTGTGGGGGTGGGAATTTAAGTCCATATGCTGCTTCTGTAGTGGAACAGAATTGGATGCTTATATTGGGTGCTTTCCTTCTGTCTGCAGTTTTGGTACAGCTTTAGTAATGATTTTACATATACTGGATATATAATGTCACACACACACACACACACACTTAACAAATTATAAAATCTATCACGTTTTTCTACTGTATACAACCCTGAAATTCTTTAGAAGAAGGGCAATCTGGAAATTCTTGGAAAACAGATTTTAAGAATATGAGCTTTACTACTACACAGAAGGGCTTGACAAACCAGCTATTAAGGCTGGCCTGGTGTGTGTGTGTGTGTGTGTGTGTGTGTGTGTGTGTGTGGAGTCAAGGCATAGCATCCACATGACATACACCCTGACTCTGCCCCCAGGCTGGTGTGACACCATGCGTCACTCCACATAGCACATGGCATTACAGTGCTCTTCTAGTGCTGTGTCTACATGACACAGTACCAAAGGAGCACAGAAAAGCCGAGTGCCGGTGGCAATGGGACGCTTTCAAGGACACAAAAAGTAGAGATAGTGGCTGCGATTCTGAAAGGGGTGGCTTCAGGTCGCCCCTTGGGGTGGTCTGTCAAGCCCCAAAGTAAAGATATGCTCTAACATACATGCCTTTCAGCAATGATTTACAATTATTTATAACAGAAAGGTCTTGCATGGCTACCTGTCAAATGGGAACTTGCATGTGTGGAGGCAGTATATCTGAGATTATAAAAGGCTGTGGCCAGACACAATAATGGTTGGGTTTTTTGTGGGTTTTTCGGGCTATGTGGCCATGTTCTAAAAGAATTTCTTCCTGAAGTTTCGCCAGCATTTGTAGCTGGCATCTTCAGAGAATGTTTGCCTGGAAAAAATATATACTGTGTGAGCCTGGGAATGCAGGAGTGATTTTCATGTGTATTGTTCTGTGCTGATGGCAGGCCTCAGGCTGGGAGCCTAATGCAAAAAAGGATTAATGTCTGCTAATTGGTGATCATTATCTGCTGGGAAAGCCCCTGACTCTGAGTGATTTCCCATTTGCATTTGCCGAGTTCTATTCCTCAGGACTGGCAGCCAGATTTTGTTCACTTTAAGGGTTTCTTCTTTCTGGTTGAAATTATCCAGATGTCTGTGGATTTCAGTGGCTTCCCTGTGCATCCTGACATTTTAGTGGTTGGCATGGTCCAGAATTTCAGTGTTTTCAAACAGTATTTTATGCCCAGGATGGTTTGTGGCATGTTCTGCTACTGCTGACTTTTCTGGCTGGCCCAGTCTGCAGTGTCTCTCGTGTTCCTTGATTCTTGTTTGCACACTGTGTTTGGTTGTCCCTATGTAGACTTGTCCACAGCTGCAAAGTATGCGGTAAACTCCTGTATCTGTGAGAGGGTTGGCTCTTTCTTTTCCTTGTTTTGCAACCTCTCAAAAACTCTCAGGTGTTTCTACAGATGTAATTCTTCAGTAAGATTTGGGATTTGGTGCCACCAATGTGCTGATGACTCCTAACTCTTTCTCTTTTTTCCATCTGATTCTAAAGAAGCTATGTTAGTACTAAACTAATGTTTGTTGTCAGTATTGGAATGGATGAGGGCAACATAATTTGAAAGTTAATTTAGACAAGACAGAACTGCTCCTGGTCTGTTGAAAAGCAGATTGGGGAACATGGACTCCACCTGTACTGGATAGGATTATACTCCTCCTGAAATATCAGGCTGACAATTTGTGTGTTCTGATGGACACAGCTCTGATTCTGGATGTCCAGGTTTTAGAAGTGGACAGGAAAGTATTTGTACACCTAAAATTTATGCACTAGCTGTACCTGTTCCTTAAAATGTCATATCTGGCTATGGTGGCATATGCCTTGGACTACTGTTAGACACTCTATATGGGTCTGCCTTTGGAAATTGTTCAGAAAAATCAGTGGGTCCAAAATGCTATGACCAGAATGTTGATGGGTGTCAGTTATAGGGAATATATAATTCCCTTTTCAAACTAACTTTACTGGCTACCAGTCCATGTCCAGGCACAATTCAAAGTGCTGATCATGATATATGAAATCCTATATACGTCTTAGGTATAGACTATCTGACATACTGAATCTCCCTGTATAAACATTCTAGAATCTTAAGATCTATATGGGAGGGCTTTCTTTTGGTCCTGACATCATCACATAGAAAATAGCCACCTCAGTGGCTGCTTCCACCCTCTGGAATTCCTTTTCATGGGAGGCTAGTTTGGCCTCCTCCTTGCTCTCCTTCTTCTGACAGGCAAAAAACTTTTTTGTTTAAGAATGCTTTTAATAAATAACCACTCACAAGGAGACTTTTTATTGGGGTGGGTGCTTCACTTATTGATTTTTGTATGACTTTTCAATAATTTTATACTGTTTTAATGTGATTATTGTTGTGTTTTTTAAATGGCTGGATTTTAATTGATTTGTGAGCCATATTGAAACCTGGAGCGAATTCACTGCCCCACTGACATCACTCATATACCCCACAAGCTTCCAGCTCACCTGGATTTTAATGTAGCAGTTGTATATTTCATTCCATTTGTTCCAAGTTACCTAAGGAATTTTTAGAAATCTGTGTGCTGGGAGGTAAATTATTAATTAATTTAGTAGTTACAAACCATTTTATGATAGGATTCAACCCAGAGGGGATGTCCAAGTGAGTTTAGGGGCAATTAATGAACAATCTATTAGACTGATGAAGTCCTGTTGGTACAGTCCTGGTTCTGAATAGTCAAATGTGGGGGATTTTTCATTTAAAAGTGTTCATTTTCAAAACAGGAAGTGACTGTGACAAAAGGGTTAAAATCCATCAAAATAGAGGCAGCTTGTGATATAGTTACACAGGCCCTATAAGGTAAACTGCATTCCCTTCTATCTAATTTCTTCCAGACCTGCATTTCACCCTTTTATATCTCCTGAAATTCACCTGTGGGCAAGCAGGATAAGAAGCACTCTGACTGACCCCATTACTGGCAAGGTATTAAATCACACTTTATTAGTGTTATCAGCTTTTTAACACAATACAACAGGGCAGGAAGGAAAATATTTGGGATTAGCTACCTGCCGACCTCTCCCACTGCACTGTGGGACACCACTGGAGTTTTCTTTTCCCCCCCATGAAAGTAGGCAGCAGAATTGAATCATGACAGTACTCTTGTGGCAGAATATCTTTCTGCCATAGATTTTTAATGGTCCCAGCAATGGGGTAGAAATTCTGGTACATGAAGGATGCATTTCATTCTTTTCTGTGATCAGTCCCATGATGTCTCAGCAGAGGAGAAGTAAATAAGCAGGCATGTCTCAAGATATTTTGTTGCATGAGTGGAAAGAGAAGATGATGTTTCCTTCCATTTCTTGTACTGAAGCTGACCGGACTGGAAATTAAATCCTACTTCAGTACTGGCAATAGACCAGCATCTTCCACTGTGCTTGAAAACTACAGGGTAGCTCTGGGAATATGGCACAGCCAGTGTGGCACACAAATTCTTTGCCTCCAGTATTTTGCAGATGCTCTCCATCCCAAGCATCTGCTTCTTTAGGGAGCAGCTTCCCTGAGACGAATGGCTGAGCTGTCTCTGTGCATGAATACAGGATATGTACATTTATAAAGTGTGCATCTGTGGATTTCCTCTCATGCCCAATTCCAAGTCAGCTTTGTGCCTCTTTCTTTGTGTTCTGCAAATATGTGTACGACAAGAATAATCCTTTGCTTTGTTTTTTCCTTAAATATCTATGCATTGTTTGAACTTGCATCCTCCATTGGCAAATATATGTTAAAGCAGTGTGTGCATGAATTTGAAATTTGTACTCTTTTCAAATGTGCACATTTTTTCCAGCTACATCCTCATCCATCCATTCCTGTGAGGACTGAGATGCACAAATAATGCTCTCTGAACACATAGACCAAGACATGCAATCTAAGACAAAACTGTCAAATTGATAGAAAAGGGATTCCTGGCACATTTCTAACAAATCATGAAGAAGAAACAGGAACATATTTGCACAAACACACACACCAATAATTCAGAGCATATTAAGAAGATAAATGCTAATGTGAGGGTCCCCATCATAGTTCTTAAATTCTACACTAGTAATTCATAATACACAAAATACCTCACTTTGAATATCTCATTATGGTGGACTTGGCAATATAAATGGTACAATGCCTAAGCAAGTGTTCAGTTTCAAATGAAATATAACGTTATTATGGTCTAATCTGCACTGCATAAATAATACAGTTTGTCACCACTTTCACTGCCATGGCTCATTGCTATGGAATTTGAGATTTGTACTTTGGTGGAGCAAAGAAGGCTAAATAACAGGAGCCCTGGTGGTGCAGTGGTTAATGCCTGTACTGCAGCCAGTTACTCAAAACCAGCAAAAGGGCTCAAGCTTGACTCAGGCTTGCTTCCTTCCGCGGTCGCTAAAATGAGCACCCAGATTGTTGGAGGCAAATTAGCTTACAGTTGTAAACCACTTAGACACTGCTTAGGTGGTATGAAGCGGTATATAAATGAAGCTTGTTTTTTTTTTTAAATATCTCACAAAATAAAATATTTCACAAAAGTGGTGTCTAGCTGTATTATTTCTGCAGTGAAGGCTAGACCTCTATAATTATGTAATAGAGGCTAATCATAGTCTTTAAAATTTGAAAGCGCATATATTCCAAAGTACATCCACCCTCACCCACAGAAAAGAAGAAAAAGGTGAGACTGAGTATGGGTAGCATAGAATTGTACCTAGTAGGAGAATAAAACAATGACCTTATGCAATGAATTGAATACTGCACTATGATTCTGGAGACCAGAGTTTGAATCCTGGTTTGGCCATGTAAACCCATTAGGTGACCTTGGACAAATCACACTTTCTCAACCTCAGAGAATGGCAGTGGAAAACCACCCTGTGAATAAACATCATGGTAGGTTCATTTTAGGATTTTATTGCATGCCATTTAAAGTGTCTTGCCCCATTTTCATTTAATTTTAAAGCTGGATTTTATCACACGCACTGGGGGCTGAGCAAGTGCAACCCAGCTTCAGCCTGGATCCCAGCTGCTCTTATCCAGCATCTTTTCAAAAACAGCAGACTCTCAGTTTTTAAAAGATGCTGGATAAGTACCACTGGGACCTGGGCTGCAGCTGGGTTGCACTCGCCTGGCCCCAGTGCGTGCAATAAAATTCGACTTCAAAATTAAATGTTAATGTGATAAGTCGCTTTAAACGACATGTGATAAACTCCTTAGAGTCACCATAAGTCGGAAAACACACAAAGGCACATAACAACAACTTATTCCACTTTAGTCAGTTACCAGTACAACTTTGGAAGTGACAACGAAGTACAGTGGTGCCTCGGGATACGAAATGATCGGGTTACGAAATTTCCGGGATACGAAAAAGTTGGATTGGCAAAAACTGTTTCGGGTTACGAAATATTTTTCGGATTACGAAATTCATTTCGGCGCGAAATTCAAATGCTGCAAAGTGCAGCTATAGGCTTTCCAGTGCTAACGGAAAAGTGTTTCGGGTTACGAAATTTTCGGGTTACGAAAGAAATGGCGGAACGAATTAATTTCGTAACCCGAGGCACCACTGTAACAACTATGCCATTCCCATAATAGAAAGGCCCAATGAGTCATGAGCTCCTCTAAATATTATTCCATTAAAAATAAAATGTGCTTGTTCTTTCTTTAATCTCCAGCAAACATCTGTTATATTGTCCTTGGCTCCCCCCTTCCCCTTACAGTCTTCTGCTCCTGGTTTTTTTTGTTTGTTTGTACAGTATCTAAGAAAATAAATAAGGGGGGGAAAAGACAGATTTTTCATAAGGAACGGAAGAATAGGATCATTTATAATTAACTATTTAGCATTATGTATGTCACATATAATGTACAGTGAAGGGCCACATATGTAATTCTTTTTCTATGACTAGAGGCTGTTGAAAACAGACACCATTCAAAAGGAGTATTTTCCACTCCTTGCTTATGCAAATGAAGGCTGCTGAGTCTATAATTTTTAAATTTCATTTCCTCCCTGTTTATTTTCACAGAACAAAACTCAGGAGAACACTGGATACTTTGATCAGGCCTTGCTGACAGGCAGCTTTTGTTTCTGTTTCCCTTGGAGCAAACATATTCTGTTGTGATATGTCACTACTGGTTGCATCAATCACACGACTCTGCTCTGCCGTGAGAAGAGGATTGAAAAAAGCAAACCCAATGACAACAACTGCTTAAAAGTTTACTGTAAAACAGTATACGTGCTTCTATAAAACAATGACAGGTTATGTTGTGTAACCCTGATGGGATGGGAGAAAAAAATTACATTGCTTGCATATATACAGTACTTGCACTGATTAATTTGAAATTCAAATACTGCTGTTCACACCCATTAGCAGTGGCAGATGTTGCAGCTCCAAAGGTTGCCTTTTTATCTGCCCTTTTCAATGTGGGTCAACGTGCTAGAGACATGTTTTACACAGAGCACCTACAAACCAACATTATACAATTGGTATAATAAATAATATAATAATTATATTATTTTCCTCTTATTTTCAACATTTTGCTATCTTAGGCACTGAGTCTCTAATCTAGGAAAAACAGATGAAAGTGAGCAAAATTAGAAGGATGTCAAATCAAGATTAGGACTTTGGAAGGGAAGAGACAAAAAACATATATGAACTGGATTATTTTGGGCACTTTGGCACTATTTAAATGGGCGCAATGAGGCACCCCATCACGTGCGAGGGGCGGCGCTTTCAAACGCCCCTTGAATGTGACGGGGCGTAAAAATGGCGGTGTTTTATGCACATGGGTGCTGCCATTTTGACATGATAGATGCCTAGTGTCCGCACGTCTCAGTACCTTTATGACGCTGCAAGTGCGCCATTGGCACCTTGCAGCATCACAACGGCGCCGGAAAAAGAAGCCATTTTTGAGGTTTCTTTTTGCTGCACGAGGGAGCCACATGGTTTGCCTGCTATGGCTCCCTCGCGCAGCAAACAAGGGCGGCGGCAGACCACCCTTTTGGGCGGTCTGTATCCCGCCTTAGTATCTTATTGTCCCAGGAACCCAGTGTGTTAGAATAGGCCACTCTAGCCAGTTCCTTCTTCCCATCTCCTTAGTCTTGCTTTAGTTAAAGGCTGTTCAGGAGGGCCATGAAAGACTTCCCATAGTGACAATGAAGCTTGGTACATATAGAAACCCTAGAGAGTTTGTTCAGTCATTGGGACTGGGTGAAAATTTATTGTTTCCTTTTTGACATGAACTTAATTCACTTATTTCTTCATACATTTGACAAAAAGAATTTGATGTGGTTTTTTTTAATTAATGCGACAGTAAATGAAACTGATATGTTTGTCCATGGCAGAAAGATTTTAGTTCTTAGCACTTAAAAATATGGATTTAAATCCCCCTGGATTCAATCCCATTTATAATGAATTGCAGTAGCCATTTCTTTTTGTTTTTTCTGGCATGCTCCTCATGTTAATCAGATACGCAGCACAGGGGCAAAACATAGCCCTCTCCATACTAGGAATAGTGTACCTACTGAACTGGTTAAAAGGAATTAATGTTGTTCAGTTTGGTTTTGATAAGGACTTATCCAGATGTTTCTTAACAATTTTGGTGAAAAGAATGGGAAAGTTTTAAAAATTGTGACACTAAAAACATGAGAGCAAATGACTGATGAATTCATTCATATTTGCTATAAACATCTACTGATTATTCCTGCAACCAGACTCCTGTATACATGCATTTACCAATGAGGCTTTCATCATAAAATTGTCTTCCCTTATTAATGGATCTTTACAGAGATTCAAGATGCTATTTAGTTCCAGTTTCATCTTTTCACCTATTTCACCTCCACCCCAACACATCCACAAAATCATTAAGTTGGAAAAGTATATTTTGATAGGTATCACTAGGAGTTTTCCAGGGATGAAGAAGTCTTTAACTATCATTTAAAAATATGCTGTCTAAAAATGAGAATTGAAGGAAACCCAACCATGAATACAAGTGCCTCTCATAGGTAGCTTGTGACTGGAATGAGTTGAGATATTTAGTTGAGGGTCCCAAACCCTATATGGTTAATTCATGAACCACCTCAGTTGTCTTCTGACTCCATGAGGAAGATTTCTGTTGAAACCCATTGAAAAAACCCTATGTTCATTCCACTGCATGAACCAACTTGTTTCTGAAACCAGTAAACTTTGAGCATGTCCCAAGTAATTAGACCTGCTTTCATTCCCTGTAAACTAGGATGAGGTGTCAGTAAACTTTTGAATTGTCTCTGTGGTGCTTTTTATTTTGTGTTTGTGTGTGAACAGAATGTATGTAGTAGCAGCAATACATCACCAGAATTTGTTTCCTGGGATTAGCATAATGTTATTCTATGAATCCTCTTCTCCATTTTACTGTTTCTGTGTAGCCGTTTGCTTATAGAAAACCCTATCAATCATCTGGGTTCATTAAAGGACTGCCTAAACAGCAGAAGTTTGTATTTTTATTATTATTTATTTTAGCATCATTTTTAAAACTGTGTATGGGAAAACCTGATCCAAAGCAATTTTTTTATTTAGTAAAAGCCTCTTCTTTGAGAGACAGACTATATTTACACCGACTGATTAAAACAAGTTATGATCCAGTGGCCATAAAAATGTGGGGAATCATCCACAGAGTTTTCATTAAAAGGGCTCATTTTGATTCAGAAGAATTGTTTTGGTATAGGACAGCCAAACAAAATTTTGCCAAAGCTATGCCCATTTAATGACATTCAAGTACCACTTAACAATCCATTTCAATATGAACTTCTGGAAGGGTAATATATCAGAGAAGATGGCTTCTTTATATACAGTGTTAACAGGGCAACACCTGGCTGTTTCAAATAAAGCAGGACCCATAGGTGAAAGCAATCTCTCCATTAAAGTAATTGAATTCATGGTTTTCACCTGTTGTGCACTGACACCCATTAAATTCTGGCCTCTTACTAAAGTGATTCAGCTATCTCTTTGATTTTGAATTAGCATGTCTTTGAGGCTGGGTTTCCTCCCCCCCCCCAAGTTTTTAAAAACTATTCGGTGACTTCTTTTAGCACTCTGCTGTTAACATTGTTACTGAATTATTGTGAAGAAATATGTTTGACTCTATTCATTATATTGTTCAATTTTTTTAGCCTTCTATGGTTAACATGCAGGCAACTTCAAGAGCTTCAACATCCATTATCTATTCTCATGACCTATCCAATTTGCCTAAGGCAACATTTCAAGGTGAATCTGGAGATCATTGTCAGAATGAAATATCATAGACATTTTGAAAGAAGAAAGAGTTTCCATAACTCCAGTGAAATTTCATAGGGAGGTTCCATACAGCTGGGAATATATTTTTTCTTCTTCTCAGTTTATGTAAATAATGTTGTCTTCCATTATCCGATCTGGATGTCTTGCGGGCTACTTTGGCCTTGTGCAGACATCAAGAATGAAACTGAGAAAGGCCTAGGATTAATGTTATCTCCAGGTTTCGTCTACACTTCGGAGTTTAGGCATTCCTATGGCTGAAAAGAGATTGGGTAAAAACACCCAATACAATAAACAGACAGCCAGATGGCAAAGCAAATAGTAAAGCAGATAAAACAAACAAACAAATTTGTTTCTGTTGGGCAGAAGGACAGGCCCTGAAAGATGTGTTTTCTAGAGGAGGGAGTGAGGTGAACAGATTCAGGAAGCCATCCCTTGGAGTCATAAAGGGTAGAAAGAGATATGAAGTGGAGACTTTTACAATATCTTGGAAGAAGGGAGTGTGACAAAGTGCCTATTGCACCCCAGCTGTCTCCCAGGTCAATAGCATGGGGACAGTCCCCCTTCCCCCCAGAAGTAAAAATGCTGCTATTGAATACTAGGTTGGTGAAGATGAAAATAAATGTCATTCATGATTTCATTCTGAATGAGCATACCAATCTGGCCTGCATCAAAGAGACATGACTGGATGAGCCTGTGTTTGTGTGTGAATTTCTCTGTGTTCTGCCTGCCAGGTATTTCTGTGCAGCATCAGGTGAGACCTGGGGAACTGGAATTACAGTGCCCTATCAGGATTCTGTCTCCCAGACCAGGTGCCGTTTCCCACAGTCTACAGGTTTTTAGCATGTAGACCTAAAGGTGAGAAGCCAGGATAGACATAGGGATTCTGTTGGTGTACTGCCCACTCTGATGCACAACAGACTTCCTTCTTGAGCTAGCTAGGGTGGCCTTGGTGTTGCCATTGGAGTCTTGGTGGCTTGTATTGCTGGGAGACTTCAGTATCCATGCTGATACTGCCCTATTGGGAATGGCTCGGGATTTCATGGCCTCCATGACAACCATGGTTCTATCTCATGTTTTATCTGGCCCTACTCTTTCTGCTGGACACACTCTGGACCTTGTTTTATGTAGTGTTGATGATCTTGATATAGAAGAACTTTCTGCATTTCTGTTGTCATGAAGGGATAATTACCTTGTCAAATATCGACTCAATGAGACCCAGCACCTCTGCAAAAAGGGCTAATTAAGATAGTCTGCCCCAGGAGACTGATGGATCTGGATGGATTCCTGAATGGGTGTTGGGGAGTTTACTGTCACCATAGCAGGTGATTCTGTTGAAGCTCTGGCTAACCTCTGGAATGGGGAAATGGCCAGGATAATGGACATAATCACTCCTGAGTGTCCTCTCTTACAGAGTGGAGCCAAACCAGCCACCTGGTTTTCCAGGGAGTTGGTGGAAATGAAGAAAGTGAGATGGAAACCAGAGTGACATATGCAGAAGGCTTAGAACAAGTCTGATCAAACAGAGGCTAGATTTTATTTGAAGATCTTCTTCCACGGCAATGTGGGCAGTAAAGAAAATGTATTTTGCTGCAACCACTGCATCTGAAAGAAGCCATCAAGCAGAGCTGTTTTGAGTGGACAGAGATCTATTACATCCTGGCCCTCAAGCAGAAAATTCAGACCACTCAGTAGCCCAGTATGAAGAAATTTCTGGCACTATGCAGATAAAATCATTCATATCTGCTCTGACTTCAATGCCGTACTTGATAACAGTTCCAGCAGATGTATCCTTGGCTCCTAGTTGTTCAGTGTTATTGGATACGTTTCAGTTTATGGAACTTGATAAAATGGACAGGATTCTTGAAGAGACGAGAGCCAGTACATACGTAGCAGACCCTTGCTCTTCCTGGCTTATGAAACAGGCTAGAAGAGGGTTGGCTGAATGAGTGAAGGGAGTAGTAACTGCCTTCTTTAAGCATGGCAAAGTTCAAGTGTGCCTTAAAGAGGCAGCATTGAGTCCTTTGTTGGAAAAGTCGTCCCTGAATCTCTCAAGGCTAAAAAATTAAGCTGGTGACAAAACACCACAGCAGGAGCAGCAGCAGCAGCAGCAACCACCTACAGGGAAACAAAGACTGCTGGGCAATAAAAAATATCTTATAAAATGAAAAATCAAACAAATCCAAGGGTCCAGAAAAAGGTGTACAGAGAAATGTATGAGAAATGACGGCCTTTTTAGTCAATATGTTAGTACGAGAAATATTCTATGGAAGATAGCACATATAATGAATAAGATTACATTTGTGAATAGCAAGCCTGTTTCAGGAATAAAATGCAAATTGTCAGTTTCAAAGGAGGACTGCAGCCATATTATTTATTTGTTAGTAATAAGTCCAGTGATGAAATTATCTTTCTACTTGTTTAGTTTAGCCAAGGAGGACTTTGCATTTTGTGTTCTAGAGGGATAGCCATCAGTTCCAGGCTACATAGAAATGGGTATCTAAAATTGTTGGGAGTCATAACAATAGTTTATAATATAATGAGATCTATTGAAAGGTCTATGTCATTGAAAAAGCTGGATTAGAACACAGTTGTGTTCTAATCTAGAGCCCTGTACAGATGGGCCAAAAAGCACGTACTCAGATGCTCCCTAACCCTAGTATGTACTCAGTACTTCAAAATGATGACACCCTGTCTACATGGGCACTACCATTTTGACGTAAGGGCCGCGTCGTGTCCAAATGGCGTGGCGTGGCACGGCCATTACGTACTGGTGCCACTGACGGGCATGTGTGGCACCCTTTTATATAAAGAACATCATTTTACTACATCACTTTATTTAATAGGACTTGAACATCCATAGATTTTAGTATCCACAGTTCTGGAACCAAATCCCAGTGGATACCAAGGCTCCACTGTATTACTTTGGGAAATACCCCCATAGAAAGCATCAACTAGTCCTGAACCATTGGGACTTCATGTTCCCTACTCCTCATTGTCACATACCCATTGTATAACTATATGATTTTGATTGTGATAATTGCATTAAAGTTGTGACCAATTTTACAACCTATAATATGGCATCTTGCATCTTATCTTGGAGCAAAAAGAATTTTAAGATCTCACGTGCACATATTGTTATGATATAAATCTACATTGCTGCTATATTTTAAATGTGCTGCACATGAAAACATAAAATATTTAAGAAGCATACTCAGTGGGTGTCACCCAGTGTGTGTATGTGTGTGGGGGGGCGCTTCTGGGGACAGAGCTTCCAGGGGTGGGGCCAAATAGTCACTCCCTCATCTCCCTGCTACAGCGCTTAGAATGGCACCATGGCAGCAAAGTGGGGGATACACTCGGCCCTCTCGCCTTTCTGAGTCCCATGTGGTCATGCGTATCCACCCAGGCTTTCCAAGTCCTGCATGGCCATGGCAGCTTTTGACTCAGAAAGCAGCTGCCTGCCTCCCTTAGGTGTACTATCCCACAGGGTGACAACCCCCTCTGACCCAGTGTAGTCTGCACCATTGTAGCCCTGCCCTCTAATGACACCACTGAACATAATGGATCAGACTTAATGCCTATATAGCACATAGTGGCCATCAAGTTACCTAAAGGAAGTTGAAAAACAGGTCAAGAATCGAATGGAATCTACACCTCTTCCCAGCACTCACTACCCAGTAACCGATATGTACATTGTCTCTAGTAATGCAAGGAATTCTTGCTTCAGCTCCTACACTGTTTTGAATGATGCTTTGTTGCTATTGTAGGTTGAACACATATTATTGTCACCTGGGCTAATACTGAATGTGTGTGTGTGTGTGTGTGTGTGT
>NC_056524.1:131289519-131311089 GCF_019175285.1 Sceloporus undulatus | reverse complement strand
AGTAATGTGGTCAACCTACAATAGCAACAAAGCAAGCAATTCAAAAAAGCGTAGGAGGGGGGGCCCCTGAAGCAAGAAATCCTCGCATTACTAGAGAACAATGTACAGATCAGTTACTGGTAGTGAGTGCGGGGAAGAGGGGTAGGTGCCATTTGATTCCTTGACCTGTTTTTTCAAATTCCTTTAGGTAACTGGAGGGCCACTAGTGTATATAGGCATTAGGTCTGATCATTATGCTCAGTGGTGTCTTTAGAGGGCAGGGCTACAATGGTGCAGACGACACTGGGTCAGAGGGGGTTTGTCTCCTTGTGGGATAGTACACGAAGGGGGGCAGGCAGCTGCTTCCTGGTCAAAAGTTGCCATGGCATGCAGAATTGAAGGCCGGGGTGGATAGGCATGACCAGTGGTCCTCAGAAAGGTGAGAGGGCTAGTGTAGCCACTACGTTGCTGCCATGGTGCCAGTCTAAGCGCTGGCAGCGGGAGATGGAGAGTGACTATTTGGCCCCACCCCTGGAAGACCGGTTCCCAGAAGCCCCACACACACACACACACTGGGTGACACCCACTGAGTATGCTTCTTAATGTGTAGGTTTTCATGTGGGGGCAGCACACTTAAAATATAGGCAGCATGTAGATTTATATCATAACAGTATGTGCACGTGAGTTCTTAAAATTCTTTTTGCGCAAGATAAGAGGCGAGATTGCCATAGTAGAGGTTGTAAAATTGGTCACAACTTTAATGCAATTATCAAAATCAAAATCATAGAGTTATACAATGCGTATGTGACAATGAGAGTAGGGAAGAGTCCCAATGGTTCAGGACTAGTTTGATGGCTTTCTATGGGGTAGTTCCCAAGTATACAGTGGAGCCTTGGTATCCACTGGAATTTGGTTCCGGAACCCCCCTGTGGATACTAAAATCTATGGATGTTCAAGGGCAGATAAATACAGTGAAATGTGGTAAAATGATGTTTCCTTTATATAAAAGGGTGAAACCAATTTTTTTCCCTTTTTTTATATTATAGATATATATATATATATATATATATAGATATATATGAGAGAACCCATGGTGATTGATCCATGGATAAGAATCTGTGTATGGAGAACCAACTGTATTTACTTCTTCGGGCATCCATCACATTTCATACATTCAATTGACTTGACACATTGCAGAAACTCAGTATGGCTAGCCTGAGCTGACAGAGCAACCTAGGCAGGATATGGCTTGCACCTGACCCTTTCCGCGATGAATCGGGGCCTGAGCTGCCCACCACTGTAGCCCCGGATGCCCCAAATCCACCGCTTCCCTGCAGCCTGGAAAGGGGTGTCCTTGGGGCTTCATGCCCAAGAACACCCTGACAGCGGGGGGGAGACAAGAAAAGGGGCCGCTTGTCCCCCTTCTCTTCAGTCTCACTGGTTGAGGTCAGTAACGGCCACAACAGTGATACGTGGCATGAAAGGAGCTCCGTTTTGGAGCTCCCTTTAGCCCGCGGAAAGGGGCCCAAGTTCCCTGTCAGTGGCGCCATACGTAATGGCCCACCGCGCACTTGGACGCGACATGGCCCTTACGTCAAATGGTGTGCCCATGTAGACAGGGGTCAATCATTTTGAATGTACTGAAGTACATACTAAGGTTAGGGAGCGCTGAGTACCTGCTTTTTGGCCCTCGGTACCAGGGCTCTAGATTATAACACAACTGTGACTAATCCAGCGTTTTCAATGACATAGGACCTTTCATAAGATATCATTGAATATCATAAACATTGTTATGACTCCCAGCAATTTTAGTACCCATTTCTA
Source organism: Sceloporus undulatus (assembly GCF_019175285.1). Classification (NCBI taxonomy): domain Eukaryota; kingdom Metazoa; phylum Chordata; class Lepidosauria; order Squamata; family Phrynosomatidae; genus Sceloporus; species Sceloporus undulatus. Next base: position 131,309,286 of record NC_056524.1, on the reverse strand, counting down.
TGAGCCTGACTGATGCTAATTCCCGCTAGAACCAAAATGCAAAGTCCCCCTGGCTTAAACTAAACAACTAGAAAGATAAGTTCATCACTGGCGTATTACTAACATAAATAATATGTCTGCAGTCAACCTTTGAAACTGACAATTTTGCAATTCATTCCTGAAACAGGCTTGCTATTCACAAATGTCATCTTATTCATTATATGTGCTATCTTTCCATAGAATATTTCTTGTGTACTCACATATTGACTAAAAGGGCCGTCATTTCTCATACATTTCTGTACACCTTTTTCCGGGACCCTTGGATTTGCTTGATTTTTCATTTTATAAGATGTGTTTTATTGCCCAGCAGTCTTTGTTTCCCGGTAGGCGGTTTGCTGCTGCGCTGCTGCTGCTCTCGGTGATGTCTTGGCACCAGCTTAATTTTTTAGCCTTAGAGATTCAGGACGACTGTTCCAACAAAGGGCTCATGCTGACTCTTGTAGGCACACTGGAAACTTTGGGCATGCTTAAAGAGGCATTACTACTCCTTCACCACTCAGCCAACACTCTTCTAGCCTGTTTCATAAGCCCCCAAAAGGAAGAGGCAAGGGTCTGGTATGTATGTACTAGGCTTCATCTCTCAAGATCCTGTCATTTATCAATTGATAAACTGAAAAGGTATCCAAGACACTGAACAACTATGAGCCAAGGATACATCTGCGGAATGTTATCAAGTACAGCATCGAAGTCAGAGCAGAGAATGAATGATTTTGCTGCATAGTGCCAGAAATTTTCTTCATAACTGGGCTACTGAGTAGGCTGACTTTCTGCTGAGGGCCAGATGTAATAGTTCGCTGTCCACTCAAAACAGCTCTGCTTGATGGCTTCTTTCAGATGCATGGGTTGCAGCAAAAGACATTTTCTTTACTGCCCCATGCCGTGGAAGAAAGAATCGCAAATAAAATCTAGCCTCTGTTTGATCAGACGTGTTCTAAGCCTTCTCCATATGTCACTCTAGTGGTCCATCTCACTTTCGTCATTTCCACCAACTCCCTGGAAACCAGTGGTTTGGTTTGGCTCCACTTCGGTAAAGAGGACACGCAGGAGTGATTATGTCCCATTATCCTGGCCATTTCCCCATTCCATAGTTAGCCAAGCTTCAAAGAAATCACTGCTGTGGCGACAGGAAACTCCCCAGCCACCCCACCCACTCAGTCAGGAATCCATCCAGATTCATCAGCTCCTGGGCAGAAAAAAAAAACTATCTTAATTAGCCCCTTTTGCAAGGTGCTGGGTCTCATTGAGTCTATATTTGACAAGGTAATTCCCGTCATTCAACAGAAATGCAGAAAGTTCTTCTATATCAAGATCATCAACACTACATAAAACAAGGTCGTAAGAGTGGTGTCCAGCAGAAAGAGTAGGGCCAGATAAAACATGAGATAGACCCATGGTTTGTCAGGAGGCCATGAAATCCCGAGCCCATTCCCACTGGGCATTCAGCATGGATACTGAAGTCCTCCCAGCAATACAAGCCACCAAACTCAAATGGCAAAACCAAGGCCACCCTAGCTAGCTCAAGAAGGAATCGGTGTGTCATCAGAGTGGGCAGTACACCAACAGAATCACTATGTCTATCCGGGCTTCCACTTTAGGTCTACATGCTAAAACCTGTAGACTGTGGGAAACGGCACCTGGCGGGGAGACAGAATCCTGATATGGCACTGTAATTCCAGTTTCCCCAGGTCTCAACCTGATGCGGTCACAGAAATACTGCAGGCAGAACAGAGAGAAATTCATACACAACACAGGCTCATCCAGTCATGTCCTCTTTGATGCAGGCCGATGGGTATGCTCATGCGAATGATCATGAATGACATTTATGGTTCATCTTCAACCAACCTAGTATTCAATAGCAGCATGTTTACTTCTGGGGGGAAGGGGGACGGTCCCCATGCTATTGACCTGGGAAGACAGCTTGGGGTGCAATAGGCAGCTTGGTCACACGGCCCTTCGTCCAGTATTGTAAAAGTCTCCACTTCATATCTCTTTCTACCCTTATGACGCCAAGGATGGCTTCCTGATCTGTTTCACCTCACTCCCTCCCTATAGAAAACACTCGTCAGGGCCTGTCTCTTGTCACCTGGGCTAATACTGAATGTGTGTGTGTGTGTGTGTGTGTGTGTGTGTGTTCCACCCTTAACATTGGTACCTTTTGGTTCTTGTTTAGCCAGTCCACATGGCCAACTTGGAGTTTCAGTGTACGCTTTGTTGGTCACTTAGGTATGGCCAGGAATTTTTAGTCCAAACTCTCCTAATTGGTGCACTGAATAAAAAGGGCTAGATTGGAATCATTGGAAACAATGATGGGCACACAAGAATGCAAAGACATATTGAATAGTTGGTCATATGTGTTAGTGTGTTAGGCATTAAAATAATAATAATTTTGGTGAGCATCCACCTTTGTGCATTTTTTAAACCTGCACCACATGATTGAGGGGCTTGTGTGGGCCAGTATGAATGTCATCTTTTGAAGCCTTATAGCTTAAGGGGCCAGGAATTGGATAGGAAGATGGCTGGCTGGTTAGATATCCATCCGGGCAGTGGATTGATTTTTGTCACTGTTAAAGACAGAGAAGGTGGTCTGGTTGTGAGCCTTGCATTTGCCTGATATTCCATACTAGATAAGGACCCTCTCTAAGGTGGTCAGGTTTAGTAATTTAACATATGCATGTAGGTTGGGCCCTTAGTTTACACCTTGACCATGTCTTGTTATTCTGGCCAGGGTTCTCTATGTGCGTCACATTGGCTGGATGGGGTGCTGTGTAGCTAAATGAATTCTGAACAGCTGCTGCAAAATAATAGCTGGGAATAAACATACAGAACCCTTTCAGGAAATATAAAATTCTGTTCCTCATATCTTTACTGAGGAGAAGCAAATGGCTAGATTCAGCCATCACCAGCTTTCTGTTCAATCAGTCAATCAGTGGACTTTTAAATCCTTTTGAAAGCATAAACCTGGCTGCTATGAATGTTTTTTCTTTCCATCAGAGTATTAGTTAAGAATATAAGAGAAAATATGATGGATCAATCTAGCATGTGGGTCACTAAGGCCAGCATTATGCTTATGGGGAACCCACCAGCAGGACTGGTATGCAGAAATATATTGTTTCTCATAGTTGAGATTGCAGATAACATATTGAGTAGTCACTGATAGCCTCACCCTCCATTAATTTCTCTCCTTTTAAAGCCATCCATGCTGGCTGCCATCATAACATTTTAGTAGTTGTTTCCACCATTTAACTATGCACTTATGAATTATTTTCTTTTATTTGCCCTAAACCTCCAGCTATTTAGCTTAAGTGGATGACCCTGTGGTGACTCTCTAGTATTATGAGAGAGGAAGAGAAAGTTCACCCTATCTGTCTTATCTACACAAGTAACAGAATTTGGGCAATATTGAAACTGCCATGCTTTAAAATACACCAGAGACCATTTTGTCACCCGCTGTCAGTGTTTCTAACTTGGACCACTTGATTGAATAGCCAGATGTTTTCCCCAAATTATTAATCAACTGCATAAAAACAGGGATCAACTACTCGGGCTTTGAAATGAACAACAAAAGATTATCTGTGGAAAGAGAAATTTGAATTGTAAACCAATATATTCAAATTCATTGATCCTGGAATTTTGTCTGAAAGTGCATGTAAAAGGTTCCAAGCAAAAATGACATCTGTTAATTTGATTTCATACTTGAAGTTGGCTCTTAGGTGACACTGAACAAATTTGGTAGCTGGGTATGGTTGCATTGCCCCCTAAAACCACTGGGGCACATTTCATGCTGCCACTGAATTTCAGTGGCATGTTAGTATAAGATAATTCCTCTATAAATATGAGGTGCATGAATTTCTTGTTTTCAGACTGATTACCCCAAAACTCTCTTTTTTTCAACAGCTTTTCTTCCTATCTAATGCTATACCACAAAAAATTGGCAAGGTAGTCCAACTAGCAGTAAATGCAAGGACTTTCCTTTAAAATAAGGTATGCAGGGGACATGTACCTTGATTTCAAAATGGTTATCACTTCTGGGAAGGCTTACAGGAGTGCTAATCATCTTAAACACAAGGCAGACATTTGTTATAAAGCTTGGTTTTTATAGGGGGAAAATACATTCTCTGTCCCTCTTATTCTATAGGCGGTAGCAGCGATGGTGGTGGACATCAGGGCCACCAATAATGGAATGAAAAGTTCAAACCACATGTTGCCTATTCTTATTCTCGGATTGAAGGAACCTTTTTAAAAACTTTCATAATTAAATGTGCCATTTATGCTATCTCCCCTCTCTCATCTTGGCAAGAAAAAAAAATCCCTCACAGATACAACTGTTATGAATAGCCTATATACTCTGAGCACTCAGGGTGCATTGGTGACAGCTATACCCTCTACCAGGAAAAAGCTGCTGCTGATCAAGGTTTCTAAACTAGCACTTTGAGCATTCCTCTCTGCTTTTGCCCCACATTCCTTGATGTTTATCACACTATGCTCTTAAAGAGGTACTATTCCAGTGTGACTCCTCTAGCAGCCTCCTGTTGCATGCTGGGATTGGCAGTTTTAATAATAATAATAATAATAATAATAAAATTTTATTTATATACCGCCCTTCTATAAAATCAGGGCGGTGAACAACAAGAATAAGAATACAAATTATCCAAAACCCGATAAAATACATGTAAAACAATTCAATAAAAATAATAAAATAACATGTCGGCAAAACAATGCTGACATGGGGGGGGGGGGAGAATTACTGGTCAGGGTAAGCTAGTTCAAATAAATGGGTTTTTAACCCCTTCCTGAATTGGGCTAGGGAGGTGGCTGAGCGGAGCTCGAAGGGCAGCACGTTCCAGAGGTTGGGGGCTGAGATGGAGAAAGCCCTCCTGGAGGTGGAATTATATTTCACCTCTGGAACTCTTAACAATAGCTGCCCTGAAGATCGAAGTGCGCGGGGCGGATTGTACGGAGAGAGGCGGTCCTCCAGGTACCCTGGGCCCAAGCCATTTAGGGCTTTATAGGTCATTACCAACACCTTGTATTGCGCCCGGAAGCGAATAGGCAGCCAATGTAAGTCTTTAAGGATTGGAGTTATATGACTGGCCCTGGCAATGCCAGTGACCAGACGGGCTGCCATATTCTGCACAAGTTGCAGCTTCCGGGTATGGTACAAGGGTTGCCCCATGTAGAGCGCATTGCAGAAGTCCAAACGAGAGGTTACCAGGGCGTGTACAACAGTTTCAAGGTCTCCCCGGTCGAGGTAGGGACGCAGCTGGCGTATCAGCCGAAGCTGATAACAGGTGCTCCTGACCGTCGCATCCACCTGAGATGTGAGGTGGAGCGACGAGTCCAGGAGCACCCCCAAGCTGCGTACAGAGTCCTTCACGGAAAGCGTGATTCCGTTCAGGACAGGTGGAACCACCGCCAGCCCCGGACCGGGGGAACCTATCACCAGTACTTCCGTCTTCTCTGGATTCAGTCTGAGTCTGTTGTCCCTCATCCAGCCCATTACCGACTCCAGACAGGCCACGAGAGGAGAGACGCCAATCCCGGTCACTGCATCAGTCGGAGACATAGAGAAAACTATTTGGGTGTCATCAGCGTACTGATAACACCGCGCCCCATGTCTCCGGATGATCTCTCCCAGCGGTTTCATGTAAATGTTAAAAAGCATGGGAGACAGAATGGCTCCTTGAGGGACCCCAGATGTAAGGGCCCTCTCATTGGAGCGCACGTCTCCCAGCTGCACCATCTGGGACCTCCCGGAGAGGTAGGATCGGAACCACTGGAGCGCAGTGCCCCCGATTCCCACCTCCGCCAGGCGCCCCAGAAGGATACCATGGTCTATGGTATCGAAAGCCGCTGAGATGTCCAAGAGCACTAACAGGGACACGCTTCCCCTGTCCATGCCCAGACGGAGATCATCGACCAAGGCGACCATAGCAGTCTCAACCCCGTAACCCGCCCGAAAGCCGGTTTGAAATGGGTCTAGATATTCCGCTTCATCCAAGATCGATTGAAGCTGGATTGCAACTGCCCGCTCGATCACCTTCCCCAAAAATGGCAATAGCGAGATTGGCCGATAATTATTATGCAACAGGGGGTCGAGGGAGGGCTTTTTTAATAAAGGTTTTACTATGGCCAATTTCAGATTAGTTGGAAATTGCCCATCCCTCAATGAGGTGTTAATAATCTGCTGTAACAACAAGGTTACAGCCGGGCCCCCCTGTGCCGCTAGCCATGAGGGACAGGGATCGAGAGGGCATGTTGTCTTCCTAACACTTCCAAGGATCTTGTCCACATCCTCGGTACTGACAGGAGCTGAACTTCTCTGCCTGAGAATTCTAAATACCCCTCCTTAAAACTGCCAATCCCAGCATGCAACAGGAGGCAGCTAGAGGAGTCACACTGGAATAGTACCTCTTTAAGAGCTCGTCTGATAAACACCCTTGTAATGCTCCATGGGTGCTCATAATATCTAATCCTGTTATTTCCTCAAAGTTGCCTGCATGAATTTGCCAATGAATAAAAAGCTTCCTACAGAATTCAAGAAACCAGAAGAGAAATTCATTTGTATCTGCTTACAAGATCTTAGATCAGGCGCAACAATAGGCAACATATACATTGTTCTGATGCATTTCATCTATTCTTAGTTGCACTCATTTTAAAAATAAAATAAAATGACACGAACTAGGGATGGGACTAACTTCACTCTTTAGTTTACATCTAGATCAATAGATCAATGGATTATGTTTCATCGTCAGCAGACTAAAGTGGAGTGATTTTCTATCCCTCACAATACCTATGTTTCCTCAAACCTGTTCTAGAGATCTCAGAAACCTTGTTGGGGATGGTTTCCACATGGCCCAAAGGACTGCAAAATGGAAGGGATGAAAGTCACTTGTGTGACATTGGATTTAGGTCTTTTTCATGCTTGGAGTAGACTCATTTAATCAATGTTTGTCATGTTAGTAATGACTTAAATCCCATTAAATCTATTAAGTCTGACTGACATGTCACCAAGACTGTATCCAACCGAATGACTTTTAGGGCTGACCCTATACTAGCAAGATTATATGTCTTCTTTCCACCCTGCTCAATTTCATTCCCCCACCCTTGATATGCTTCTACAGAAGCACCCCCCCCCCTCCTTCTTTCTGGTTTCTGTTTCTTTCATCTTCTGAATCAGTCTAAGCTACTCTCACCATATTACAGCTCAAACAGTAAATGAGAAAATATCCCTGAATCATGTACTCAACCTGATTTTATTAAATAATACCAGTTGGGGCAAAGGAGGCCAATTGAGAATGAAAATAAGGGAATGTAATAAAAAAAATAAGCAAATTTATTTTGCTATCATTGCTGAAAAATTGCCAAGGGAGCACTTTTTAGCACTGCCCAACTTATTCTTTAAAAGAGAATAGCTTTGATTCAATCATAAATTCTTTCCATAATCAAACCAAAGCCTGCCTTTCTTACGTTATAGACAACATTTTATTATATTATTGTCTTTGCTTTCATTTTTTGAAACAAAATAATATGTATACTGCTCCCAAATGCTCTATAGAGATACTACCTCATGAAGATCTATGGCAGATTTTATTTCATAGTAAAACATTAGAGTTGAAAAAAAGCCCAAACAGCACCCTCTCCTGTCTTATACATTCTACCACCTTTGCTCTCTGCCCTCTGTCCTCTCTGACACTCCAGGGTATTTTAAATTATGTTTGCATTGTTAGTTATTAGGATTATCATTATTCCATTGTGTTCCTGACACAGTAGCATGTCCCTCAGCTTTTCTTACGTCTTGCTCTATTTCAAAGGAATGCTTTAAGGAAGAGAGAGTGCAGTAATAAACATAACAAATTGCAGATAATTTTCTGTCCAGTAACTGCTAGTTCTAAAGTTGTGCCTATGGATATGGTCTTATCCATAGGCCAAAGTTCTTCTCAGTGACTTTGGAACATCTCTGCAATTATCTTTACCAAGCACTTGTTTTAAAATATAATACATGTGTGACTTATGACTTGGGCATGCCAAATGAAGACTTATTATTTCTCAGTGAGAGTTATTAGATAAGGAACATTTTACACAATGTGCTCAGTATTGCTAATTGTTGTGCTGATATGACTGTGTGTTTTTTTAGTGATATATATTTAACATGATTTTATTTCTTTGCTCTGATTGTTTGACCGTGTTTTATCTTTTAGATTTTGTGGATTTTTAATTTATTTATTTTATTGTTGTAAGCCACTTTGACTCCCCTTTGGAGGGGAAATGGGATAGAAAAATATAATAAAATAAATAAGTCAACAAACTAACTAATATTGGAAACGTTTCTTCAAAGAGTCCAGTAAACATTATTTGCAAATTCACAGCCAGCCTTGAAAGAAGGAGAAGAATGAAAGATTTACACCATAAGATAATATGATACATAGCTACATCTAAAAAAAGTGTGTTGATGTCAACATTATGAAGTATGTAATAGTATATTATAAAGAACATCCTCAACTGTGTGCGTGGGCCAATGGTGGCTGGGCCAAGGTAGTAAAGATGCAAAATGGCCCACTGAACAAGAAGCAAGTTTCCAGTGCAGGATAAATGGCAGTACCATTTGGTTTACATCTAGATCAATGTGATGTTGACTTTCATATTTTGTAGCATTCTCTCTAAAAACAATTTATGGTGTTTGCAGGCTGATTAAAGAGCACATATGTTGCTGAGAGTGGCTATACTTGGGAGAAAAGAGGGGGGAAATGAAGAAAATAAGCAAAACTCATTTGCCTAGTTGGTATTAGCATAGTCTTTCCCACTCTGACAATTTATAGATGTATTGGAATACAAATCTCTCATAAATTGAATTTGTGGGATTTGTACAAATCTTGAAAATGTCAGGTTGAAAAACGTGGCTCCAGATGCTGGACCTTCTCTTTCAACAGGGATACCAAATTGCACTGAAGTGAGGCCTCTAAGAACTTCTCTAAAATGGAAATTATCCTTTGGGCTGTAAGTGATTTCACTCCCTTGAAGTAAAGTGTTGTTTTGGATCTAAAATTGCCTGGTTGTTTCTAGGCACAAGATAAAAGTTTCATAGCTGTTTCTGGAAAAGCAGGTCTTTGGTGGGTAAGATGTCCAGCTTTTGAGAGTACCACTGTGACATCATTGCCCAGTAGATCATCTTCCCACATTGCATTTACATGCAGAAATAATCTCAAGTACCAACTGACAAAAGTGAGATTAATAGTAATAGTTGCTGGTATCACAAAGGAACTGCATTTCTACTAAATCACATTGACACAGAATGAGCTACCATTGTACAGGAGTGAAAGGAGACAGTACCCTGATTCAGATGAATGGAGAACAGAAGAGCCAAAGGGAAGAACTGTGAGCTGAAAGTGGTTAAGAAGTTCATTTACAATGCATAGTTCAACATTTGTCAGTAATATGGATAGAAGCAAAAGGCCTAAATATGCTAAAGGGCCCAAGTCCTGTCTGTTGTTGGAAGCTAAGCAGGATCAGCTGTGGTAAGCACTTGGCATGGCAGACCAAGAGTGAATTCTAAGGTGCTGTGGGCTTTACTTCCAAGGCAAAATCACATTCCTTGTCTAAGAAGTCCACAGGGTCATGATAAGTCAACAGACACATACACACGCACATGGGCAAAAATTTTAAAAAAGGCAAATTCAGTAAAAGTTTTCCTGATCACATACTCTGACATAGTGGGGAACCTGTGTCCTTCTGAATGTATTTGGCCTTCATCTCACATCAGCCTGCATGGACAATGGTGAAGGATGATGAAATCCAGCCCTTTCTGGAGGTCCAGAGTTTCCCTGCTCCTGCACTAATGGTTTCCATTGCTCATTCTTGCACCTTAAGAAAATGGTTTAGTTTCATTCTTTCTAGATTCTGCCACTCTTAGATCAACCTATTAACAAGTTGTCAGTGTAATGATGGCCTGTAATGATGAATCACTCTAGTGTCATTTCCACTGTCACACAGGTGGCTTCTCTGATTAATTTCATCAAAGTAATGGCTCAAGGTGATAATGCATTACTCTGAGGGAGGTGATTATTATTAAAGAGAAGAATGAGCTTCAGTCAGGATTTTATAATCATATGTTTAATTGGATATTCTGCAGTTTCACATAAGAATATCGTGGGAGGGAGAAAGAGTTGTCAAACGAACGTGGAAGTCCATACGTAACAACATGCATACTTCTTAAATTGTGGGACTATATGTCATGAGCAATGCTTGGATTTTCTCTTGATACATGATGTGTGTTACTGATGGAATGAATGAATGAGGGGATGAACAGACCATCATAAAGAATCAGATACAGGGTGGTGTGGGGATGTGGTGACTGCCCACCACTCACCCCAACTATGCTTCCAAACCAACGTCATGCCACCTACCAGACCAGATGGTGGGCGGGCGGTGTCACAATGTCCCTGCAATGAAATGTTTACATATGCTGTGCCAAAGAAATGCAGAAGATCCACCACCATGGTGCAAGGGTGGCTTTTTCCTGCCCCCAAAAGGAGCAGCATTTTGCCCCATCTTTTGAGGTTGGAAAAATGCCTTATTGGGGTGGCAGCATTTAGTTGTCGTGGCCCTGATCTGGTGCTCAAAGGGGTGGCACAGAGCCGCCCCTTTATGGACATCTGTTTCAGCCATGAGTTACCTGTAAAGGAGCATTATATGATTTACATTCAGTTTTTTGTGTTCATATTGTACTATTGTATGACTTATGACTCAGGCATTCTATTTGAAGACTTATTATTTCTCCACAAGTGCTATTGGAGACTTTTCTTCACCCAAAGAGGCCAATAAACAATGTTTACTGAACAACAAGCAAACCAACAAGCTGGATAATAGCAAAAATGATTCACAGTAGTCGAAGTCCTCAGTCTATCTGAATGAGGAGTGAACACCTGTCATTTTCTCAAACACTTTCAGTGGTAACAAAATAATTGCTTCTCCATTGTCCCCCATCTCCTCCTCTCCCTTGTAGGAATGAATATCTGTCCTGCATTGTAGATTCAAATATGGAATGTTTTTTTAACATTGCAAGAGATTACAATGAGCGAATAATTAGATTTTGGCTGGAAGAAGTCAGGGTAGGCTTCTAATCTTGAGGAAAGAGCTGGGGAATTGATTTCACTGTTAACTTGCCAGGAATGACAGCATTCTAGCTGTAAGTACAATGTGAAGCTGTGGTCATCATGCCAGGATACTATGAGGAATCAGGTGAATGAGCATCCTGTGGAGGCCTGTAGGTGCAAACTGAACAAACCTGCCCTTAACTCTTTCCCTCCTCCTTCAGAGGCTATATCCATCATGTATGCATGTAAAGGCAAGGGCAAGTGGCAAAATCTTTCTTCACCATGTGTAGACACCTCTTGTAGGACATCTCCACTGGGCCTATTCTTGGGGATGCCTTCAAAATTTCTACTTAGCTGCAGATTTGAGAACTGGAAATCCTGTGCTCTCTCTTAGAGGTGAGAAGATGGGTTGATGCTTGAAGATGCTGTGCTGGGTAGGATCGTGGCTACAACCCACAACAGTCCCTGTAACTCATTGGAGGGTCTCATGAGCTGTTCTGCTTTTGCATGGGAAGCAGTCTCAGCCTTTCTGTCTTCCTCTAAGGGGAAAAGGAGAGCGATCTTGTTTCCTCAACTAAATGAGAGGAGCAGCATTAAGAGATTTTACCATTTCTTTCAAAACTATTTTCTTATGTATTCACATTCATTTGTCTGAGCTGATATTGTCAGGTAGACAATATAACATGTCCTGTCAACCTACAATTTCATTGCTAAAATCCTGTGACATGATGACTCACTTTAGGGAGCATGATCATTTCTTAAGGATGAGTATTTTTGGGTGATGGAGAAACTTATTTTCTAAGCATGACAAGACCTTATTGAGAAGGGCAATAGATATTGATATCGAGGGCTGGTACTGTAGCCCTTCATGGCTTAAATGTAGACCCGGAGTTTAGCTAACTAGTACTGTGGTTTCTATATATTCCTTAAGTTCCCTCCCTGCTGCCATGTTACGGCCACTACTATCTTGATACTCAGAGGAGAAAAAAGAAAAGTATAATGCTTTGTCTCTTTTGAGAATTATCAGTTGCCATGCATAAGCTCTAGAGACATTGTTTCTGAAATCCAGCAGTTGATTTTCAAGATTCTGTAATATATATATTACATATTTATTTTATTCTGTTTAATATAATAATTCTTAATTGATATATATTATATATACAGCCTGATAAAAGACACACATGCACATTGATGATTCTATAATTAAGTCTATGTCTTGTTTGTAATTACTGCATACATATGTACTGTTCCTGTGTCTTTTAACAACCACCAAAGAAGGCATGCAAATATTTCCAAACTGAAATACATTGGTATTGTTTGAAAAATCAAATACTTTACACATTCTGAGACTGTCGACTTCACATTCTGAGACTGTCTTTCTTTCACATTGGATTTAGTGGATGTTTTAAGATCCTTCTGTTTTAGATGATGGTTAGAGTCTGAATGCTATAGGTTTCCAAATACTCCAGCTAGACTAGACCCATTTACTCAATGAAATTTACCTATGTCTTGACTCACCATTCAACAGCTGATTCAGTGGGTCTACTTTAGTTGGCATTAACCAATAAGATTCAGTTCATTGTGACTTCATCCTATTCACTATGGCCTGTTACAGACAGTCCCTAAGGACTGGAGCGTGGCTTTGGTGCGACTTCTGGATTCTTAGGACGCGTGCATAATTGAAAAACCATACCTCCACTGTGACTCGAAGCAGCTTTATTTTGGCTGTCTGTAACAGGCCAATGTAATATTTTGCTGTGTAAAATAATCTGTCTCAAGGATGAAACTGTAATATCATGGAAATGATGTTAGTGATGGGTTGTGTGTATTTTTATATGTGAAAACACACACATGTGTATACAGAGAGAGAGAGAGTTGAGAGGAAGAAAATGTGATTAGATACATGTATACAAATGTATTTTCTATATTTGTTACAATATAATAAAATAAATGAAATTAAGTGAATACTTTGTATAGTCATAATTTAGAAGGGAAGGTACTAGTGTATGAGAAAATCTGAAGAAAATTGTGGTTATGCATTCCAGGAATCTCCAGAATTAACTTGAAGGATTAACTGTTAGTGCTAATTCAGTCTGAATGTCAAACCCTATGTGATAGAAGATTAATATGAAATCCTATGATGTATATAACTGAGTTGTTTTACATATGAAACTCTTCCGTTTCTATTACTATTATAATTAAGATGCTGCCACTCATATAAAGCTCCTTGTTTTCAGAAGGGACCCCTCATTATGGTTCGAGTATTGTCATTCAACTTATTGCTCTATAATTATGTTGTAAACCAATATCACATGTGCAAGTTTACTTAAATCAATCTATTAATATTATCTACTTAAGCTTTCATCTGTCTGTCTGCCTATCTTAATACTAATATTTATTTATTTATTTAGTTAATGTACTTATATCTTACCTATCTCCCCCCAAAAATGGGATCCATTTATACAAGATTTTTGTTGTGCAATGGTATTGTTATATAGGATTGATGTATTTAGCATAGAAGACAGCAATTTTGCACACAAACAAATCATCACCGGTGGCTGTTGGGAAACTTTTTTGTCTGTATCAAACCCCACAGCTCTCACTAAAAAACAAATAAACAAACAAAAAAACCTACATTAAATTTTGTGCAGAATATTTTCTGCAAATGCTTTGGGATATTTGAAAACTGGGTGACAAATGCATAGCACTGGGCCCAGGACAGAACCCTGTGGCACCCCAATGGTCATTTCTCTCCAGGATGAAGAGGAGCCATTGCTGAGTACTCTTTGGGTTCAGCCGGTCAACCTATTAAAAATTCATTTAAGGTTGCATTGACAGGGCTGCATTCTATAACCATATCTGTTCAACTTGTATGCAGAAAACATCATTTCCAAGCAGGATTAGACTCAGACCAAAGAGGTGTGAAAATTGGTGGAAGGGACATCAACAATCTAAGATATGAAAATGACGCTATGTTAGTAGAAGAAAATAGCAAGGACCCGAAACATATACTGAAGAAAATCAAGGAAGAAAATGATAAAGCTGAACAAAACAGAAACAATGGCCACAGATTATTCATATAATCTTAATGTAGACTAAGTTTTGCTGTTTTCACACAAAGAATGGCTTACTGAACTGAAGAGAATAGGCAGATTTTGACAGTCATTAATCAGAATGAAGAATGAAGTCAAGAATTAAGAAGAAGTCTAGGACTTGCAAGAGCAGCTGTGAAGGAACTTGACAAGATCCTGAATTGTCAAAATATTTCATTGAATGCTGAAGTTAGAATCATCCATGCCATCATATTTACCATTCTTATGTACAGTAGTGAAAGCTAGATGGTGAAGAAAGATGATAGGAAGAAGACCAACTCCTTTGAAATGTGGTGCTGGAGAAAAGTTCTTCAGATCATGGACTAATAATAAGACAAATAAGTGGGTGGTAAAGAAAATCAGTCTTGAATTCTCCCTTGAAGCCAAGATGACTAAACTGAGACTGTCATGCTTTGGACATATTATAAAAGATATGTATCACTAGAAAATACAATACTGTTTTACAAGGTAGAAGGCAAAAGGAAAAGAGAAAGATTGCATTACAGATGAATAGACTCAGGCAAGGAAGCAGGCAAGACCTGAGCAGGGCTGATGACAACAGGATCACTTGGAGGTCTCTCATTCATATGGTCATCACAAGTTGAAGTCAGCTAGATGGCAGGTAACAACAACAACAGTACACACAGACTAGTGCAAGTATATCATCAGTGTTACTTGCATTATGTGTGATAGTCATTCTGCTACTTCTTGCAAAGCCTCTACAGGAACAAAATATTTCCTATTAGCATAACACTGGGTGCAGTAGAATGTTTTTATTGCAATAGTGGTGTAGTCCTCATTATTTTTTTATTTGTACGCCATGTCTCCTTGCATTTTATTTACCATCTGAATTCAGACTTAATATAACCCTGAAGTGAATTTTCAGAAACCTTCAAGTTTGGATTTTAGCAAAACCAATATAGACTTGATTTTTCCACCTATTTTTATGATTGTTCAGGAGTGTCCTTGCTTCCTTCCTTCACAGCCACCTCTGTGACCTTACTGTAGTTCAGATATCAGAATAAATCTAAAGTGAATAAGCTTATTGTTTCTAGAGTGTTGTACATAGGAGTATCTGAAAAGAAATTAATAAAACAATTATCAAGAAAAGGTTGATGACAGAGAAAATAATCTAGGATACCTGCCACTTCACTTGGCTCAGACGTAAGCACTTTTAACAAAGGTAATCAGGCAAAGTCAGTGAATAGGCTTATACATGGTGAAATGATGGTTTATCATTATCATTTAGATAAATATTGTATTAAGAATGCATTGTCCATGTTCATATTCTGGGCAAAAAATAGCCACAGCCTTGGGCCAGATGTAACACATTATATGCAATTACATTGCCTGTCACACATTCTTTTGAAAAAGTGGATTTAATCTATTAATGCCAGCCATCCATTGAGGATCATGGTGGTGCCCTGCTTTGGGAGTGGGCTGTCTGGTCGCCACAGTCTCATGCTGAACAGCACTGGAGCAGCTGCTGGGAGCTCTGTTTGGCCCATCTACTTTGGCCCATTATTTCCTTTTTTGATAAGATTCATGTTAAACAACAAAGTAACTTTATTATTAAGTCTCTCTTCAGAAGATACACTTCATGAATTTATTGAAAAGATGGCATCACAAAAGTGTTAGAGACTATAAGTATTGTGTCCTTATGTAGCCATTGGTGTGTGTGTGTGTATGTGTAATGGTTGTTAAACCTCTTTATTGTTTCCCAGAGCATATGTTGATAACAGGCTTTCAGCCTTTCATTTTGAAATGCTTTAAAAAGCTGTTTTCTTATATGCTAAACTAATGCAGCTGCTGAAGTTACTTGCAACAAAATAATCCCTTTGCATATAAATATTATGAGATGACAAAGTTTAATTGTTTCCACTGAACCCAACATGTGGTTGCTTGTCAGTTTGAAATTTGTGCATCCTCTGGAGTGCAACTCTTCAGTTTTAAATCTGTTGCCCCCAATGCAGCCTTTTACAATGAATGATAGCATATTTCTATATATGCCTCTCTAGAGAAATGTCCCATTGGCTTCAATGAGCCTTATTCTGGTGTAAGTGAAAATGGGATCGTAACAAAAAGTATAATTCAACAAAAGAAAATTAGACATTGGCACTCCATAATGCAAGATTACTTGTTCAGTGTAGTTTGGATTCAGATGTATAGCTGAAATGTGATCAATCCAGTGCCTTTGTAATTTGGGGCAGGATACAATGGTGCTAGACACTTTGCTGTCTGAATTAAATTAACATCACTCATTGTTCTTTTGCCTTGAATATCTAAAGAAAATCTTTTTGACACTTTTAAAACTAATCAATAGAAATGTTAGCAGTGCTATATTTTTAACACTGATGTCTAATTTATTTGCATTAACGGGAAAACATTATTCTCTAAGAGCTATGATTACAATTATTAACAAAGTGATTACAGTGTTCATCTTTTAAGTTACCTGACACTTAGCTTTTGTAGCCAGCTCCATATCCACCAAGGAATAATTGTTAACTTGTTGAGAATACAATGCATTTCTAGTCATATTCTATCAATGACACATGTTTCAGATTGTTAAATCATTTTGGCTGGAAAAAAAATATACAGAGGCTAGAACTGAATATAAAAGGCACACTTCTTCATCTCTTTTGCATTATTCATAACCGCGGTGCCTTGTCAGCACTTAGAGTGTAATCAAACTATAAATGATGTAAGATATTTTGTGTTCAAACTGCATGTCAGATGTTTCAGGACTACATCATGCACTGATTTGTGTTTGTTAAAATGTACTGTCTTTTTGGAGTGGTGGCAGTGGTACAAATTTTTTAAACTCTGCCTGCCAAATCTTCTGTTGGGGTGAAAAATTCAAAGACTTCTGTTTTGTTTTCTGATCAGAAGTAATCAATCAACTCTTCTTTGTGCATGTAAAGATAATTACTCTATTATTTACCATCTCTCTAATTCCCCATGTTATTCTATTAAATGTTGCCTGGTATCATTTCCAAGCTCCTGTTGTTACTTGGTAATGTGACAGAGTATTTCAAGCCATTTAGAGATAAATAACACTATGAATAAATACACAGCAATGTGACAGGCTCTCCCCCCTTTTCTCTACATAGAATAGAAGGATTATCAAACATGACTTCTGGAATACAATAGCTCAGAATGTCTGCCTGCAAATTACAAGGAACAAAAAAAAACAATTCTCAAATGCAGCAGACACTGGGAAGAAGGAAGATTAAACAAGATTGCAATTATGTGTATTTACTTTTTTCCCTTGAGTGGAAAGTAAATCAGATAGAATCAAACAGAATGTGCAGTTGGGATAATTGTCCACACCAGAGGAATTGCAATAGACACTTTGGAAATCAAAAAAAGGTGGATTACTACAGTATCTCTAATTAAAATTTTTCTGACCTCCCTTAGAATTTGCTCAGATGTTTCACCTGGAGAAAATACCAAATTCAATCCCTTTCTTAGCTCCTGCTGAAACGTAGCAACAGCCAAGAAAAAGTGAAATATCTGGTCAGAAATTTTTCTACTGCTATAGAATTTCCTTGAAATGCCTTATACTTTCTTTACGAAGGGACTTTAAATGTTGTTTGTCAACTTTTAAAACCATGAAATTACTTTTAAAAGAGATTGAAATGCTGGGTTGGAATGTCACTTTTATCCACAATTTGCCAGTCACCAAGATACACACACACACACAAATGTAACAATGGTCTAATTAGTAAGGAGCAGAGAGTAGCATTCATTTGCCCAATGTGTTCCCAGATTGAAACCAGTTATGCATCTAATGTGCATAATTATTCAGATCACTCTGTCCTTTCAAATGGGAATACAGATATAATGCATGACTGAGCCAAATGAATGTGCAGTGTATAACAATGACTTACTTGTCAGAGTACAGAGCACTCTGGACAGAAAATGTCATAGATGTGGCTATGGCCTGGAACTGGGACAAAAGTGACAAGGTAATCTGAGTTCAGGTGGCAGACATGATGGCTCAACATTTGGAGAGTCCTGTGTCACAGGAAGCTGATGACAGAGGGGCAGGAGGTGAAACCAGCAGGTTTCAATTCTGCAGAGTCACAATTGTCAGGTGACAGGGAACTGGGTGACGTACTAGGAGTGGGATGGACTCAAAACCCCAGAAGGGGATGTGTATATATGTGTGTGAGCTGAATGCTCAGTGTGGTGATAATTGTATGTAGGAGTCTGGCCAAGCACTTTGAGTCTATTGTAAATATTGGAACAAAGATAAAAGTCCTCTTTGTGAGTACTTGGCAGTCCAGCAGTTCTTTATCTGACCAGCAGCTTCTGCGTGGGAGGATTTTTCCTTTGCAGCCTTCACAGAGCTACACAGCAGAGACCTTCCAGTGGTGTTCCTGTTCCATGTGCATGTCTTCTGCATGTTTCATGTTGAATCCTGATTTTACATCCAACATTACTGACCTATGATGGTTTTATTCAAATATTTTTATTGTCTTTTTACACATCCGTGAGGGACATAAGCAAACATAGATTCTATCTTACCTTCCCTCTTAACATATACACAGAGACTATATACAGTCCACCAGGGAGATCAGACCAGTCCTCCCCCCACAATAACAGGACCAGCTCGGTGAGTCGTGTGGTCCCATTTATTGTTATGTGTTAGCATAAGGCCTCTTTCTTATTTAAAACAGTGCTACAGACTGTTCCATCACATGGGAATAAAACAAAAAAGCAAAGAGTATTTAAGAATGTGTGTGTGTGTTTGTCCCCATCTCAAGCCGTTAAAAAAAAAACCCTCAGGTTAGCTACTTTGAATCATTTATCTTTAAATAAATAAAAGGAAGCCGTGCCATGCTTTTGACCATAGTCTCACCCTGCGATTGAATTTTCTCCTCACCTTGAGTTTTATTAGTTTACTCACTGTGGGCTACATTTATTCACAGCAAATTGAGTGAATGGAAGGGGAATGAATTTGTTCCAGTGATTGTTCCACCAGGCTGTTTTTGGCATTACAGTTGAATTTCAAAGGCTTCTGTGAGATTTCATAGGAAAGCAGTTGACAAACTTGGTATCTTTCCTAAGATAATCTTATTCATAGGTCATCCAATGAAATTGGTAGATAGCAGATTTGGAAAGAGAGGGATAATGCAATCCTCACATAGAGGGTGCACTGCTGTAAGATGTAGCTATGGCTACAATTTTGGATAGTTTTTAAGGGGAATAGTTCAATGATACAGGTGGTACTTCAGAGGGGAATGTAAATAGTGAAGGAGGCAGGGTAGTGCTACCATGCCTAGTTCCCATTCCCCCTTATCATATATATAGGATTCACATATTTTAAATAGGCTAAAGGATGGATCTATTAATAGCTTTTAGCTATGATAGATGAACATTCTCCAGATAAACTCAGTTGCTGAGCAACAACAGCTGCAGAGGGCTATTGCCTATGTGTCCTGTTCATGGGCTTCCCATAGGTATTATGTTCCCTCTCTGGGAACAGAATGATAGATTAGACCAGTCTTCAGTCAAACCAGCAAGGAACTTTTATTGTGTTT
>NC_056524.1:131210739-131274519 GCF_019175285.1 Sceloporus undulatus | reverse complement strand
TTTTGGAAATTATTGCTCTAGATCATTAGAGGAGACATCTTTGGTCTCCCAGTTGTTTTGGATGTCAGCTCCCATAATCCCATAATTTTGGCCAAGCAGGCTAGGGCTTATGGGAGGTAAAGTCCAAAACACCCAAACGACCAAATTTTGAGAACTATTAGAATCATAGAATCGTAGAGTTGGAAGAGACCACAAGGGCCATCCAGTCCAACCCCCTGCCATGCAGGAAATCACAATCAAAGCATCTCTGACAGATGGCCATCCAGCCTCTGCTTGAAGACCTCCAAGGAAGGAGACTCCACTACACTCCGGGGGAGTTTGTTCCACTGTTGAACAGCCCTTACTGTCAGGAAGTTCCTCCTAATGTTGAGGTGGAATCTTTTTTCCTGCAGTTTGCATCCATTGCTCCGGGTCCTACTCTCTGGAGCAGCAGAAAACAAGCTTGCTCCCTCCTCAATATGACATCCTTTTCAATATTTGAACAGGGCTATCATATCACCTCTTAACCTTCTTTTCTCCAGGCTAAACATCACCAGCTCCCTGAGTCGTTCCTCATAGGGCAAGGTTTCCAGACCTTTCACCATTTTAGTCGCCCTCCTTTGGACACGCTCCAGTTTCTCCATGTCCGTTTTGAATTGTGGTGCCCAGAACTGGACACAATATTCCAGGTGGGGCCTGACCAGAGCAGAATATAGTGGCACTATGATTTCCCTTGATCTATACACTATACTTTTATTGATGCAGCCTAAAATCGCATTGGCCTTGTTAGCTGCCGCATCGCACTGTTGACTCATGTTCAACTTATGGTCTACTTGGACTCCTAGATCCCTTTCACACGTACTTTCATTCAGCCAGGTGTCCCCTAGCCTATATCTGTGCATTTTATTTTTCCGCCCTAAGTGAAATACCTTACATTTCTCTGTGTTGAATTTCATTTTTTTAGCTATGGCCCAGTTTTCTAGTCTGTTCAGGTCATTTTGAATCTTGATCCTGTCCTCTGGAGTATTAGCTACTCCCCCTAATTTGGTGTCATCTGCAAATTTGATAAGTATGCCCCCAATATTATCCTCCAAGTGATTGATAAAGATGTTGAATAGCACTGGGCCCAGGACAGAGCCCTGTGGGACTTGGTCACTTCTCTCCAGGACGAAAAGGAGCCATTGTTGAGCACTCTTTGGCTTCGGCCGGTCAACCAATTACAAATCCATGTAACAGTTGCCTTGTCTAGCCCACATTTTACAAGCTTGTTTGCAAGAGATATGGGACATATGGGGAATAGATCGGGGATTTCCAGTACATTGGTGGCATTCTTCCATATGGTAATATGCATGATTTACCCATTCCATTCCCTTCCTGCTCCCTTCCGTTCCATGACATTTCCATTCCCCAGGGCCTGTGCGATAAACTCCCGAGTTAATTCAACCAAACTTCACATTTCAAAGTACCTATCTTCAGGGAAAACATTGATGGCAATGACACTAACAACACTACTTGGAAAAGCCACTGAGAAAACCCACCCTCACAACCCCACCAACTCTGTCTCTGAGGAAAGGCTTCTACCAAAGATCTCAGAATTGAGATAGTTGTATATGGAATGCTATACATTTGCCTTTAAAACCTATATAATAGATTGGTGCTTCCAATTTTAATTCAGGGAAGGTATTAATTCAGCTGCTGAAAGTCTAGGAAATTATCATTTGTCAAATGTCATGCCAAGTGCATTTTCTTTTCTTTTTTCTTTTTTTCTTCCCCCTCCCTTTTTTTCTTTTTCTTGGGGGGAGACAGGCAAATGAATGTTGAATGTCTATTTTTCTTATAGATATTACATGTCACCCTGATAGCTTTCAGTGTGGTTTGTAAATATCTAAATTAATAAGTATGTCCTGTCAGGAGTTGAGTCCTTTGCCTTGCCTTTCATGGCTTAAGAGAGTTGGATTTGTTGGTCACAGCTTTCCTATGCTTGCTCACAGTGTATTATAGAGTACTGTTGCAAAAGGATGGGTCGTGTCATAGTGTGTTTATTACTAAGAATGTTGTCCACATTCCTTTATGGTTAATGGCAGGTGGTAAGGGAGGTTGGACTGTGTTGGGAAATCCAGTGTCAGTTTCATGAGAACAGATGGAGTGAAAGCAAAAGGGGGGGGCACCTAAAGGAAACTGGGGGACAGAGATTGTTTTGGTTTTGTGATGAATAAGATAAATAACTATTACCATGCTTTAGCTGGCTTTTAATTTAAAGCTTTAATAAAAGTTTTAACTAGGATTTGCTAATGCTGACTCTTTGGTCCTGACAACACACATTAGTGGTGGACATCAATAGTTTCTGAATAAAGCTTTTCTAAGTTATATACTGAAAGACTGGATTTCAAAAATAAAAGATCTCTCCATGTGACCTGCCCCCATAAATTCTTTCCTTTAATCAGCCCCTGTCTTTCTGCTTCTACATCCCATTTCTTTGTTTTCTGCATCTGGATCCAATCCTTTCTCCACTCCACCCCAACCATACATTCACAAATCCATAATTGAAGAATAGGCAGCAAGTGAAAGATGAAAGATGATGCTCCATATCCCCACTCTTTTACTTTGCTTGGAAGTCTGGATAGTACAGATATAAAGAGCAGCCAGGAGATGCAAGAGGATGCCCAGGTCCCAGAATAAGCAATCCCCCCCCCTCCCAAATAGCTGCAGGGTCTTATCAAGCCCCAGAAAGACCAACTTGTGACACCTATTCTGATCAAACATATTCACCTCAATACACATGGCAAAAGCCCATAGGCACACAACTTATGTTTTCTTTTGCATGTGGGTGGTTTTAAATGAATTCCAAGTGAAGTTAGATGAAAACAGGGGGAAAGTTTTGCTAAGTAAGCTTCTGGATAACTAAACTATATGCTAACAACACCTTCTTAATTGTCTGAAACTGGATCTCCTAATAAACTGCTAGGGCTCTCAAAGCACTCCTCAGATAATGGCTGGTCTCATTATAAATGCTGAGTTAATTATTAATATCTGTTGGGTCTGGGAACTCACTGGTTTCTTGCCATGGCACATTAGCCAAGCGTCTATGGCACAAAGGCAGATTAGACATTTTTAATGTAAGTAAATAATCAAATAATTGCTAGAGGCCTCAAAGCACGTGTTCTTATATTCATGAGCATGTGGCAGAGATCCCAGACTAATCATAGCATGTTTGGAAAGTCTCCTATGGGCCTCGGTTTTGAAACATAGTATTGTCTTTGTCACAAGTTGTATTTTTGGAATTTATATCCAAAGCAAGGGTTGTGGGGAACTTTTGCTCTGCCTAATGTTTCAGTCCCATTCCTACACTCCCTTGCCATTGGCCATGTTGGCTAGGGGTCCCAAACGTAGCCCAGAACATTAAAAAAAACCAAAAATTACTCTTCACAACGAACACATAATAGCCACAGTCCAGCACAGTGCTGGGCATATGCATGCAAAAAATAAGATGATGATGATGAAGAAGAAGAAGAGAAAAAAGAAAGAGAGAGAAAGAAAGAGAAAGAAGGAAGGAAAGAATGAAAAGAGAAAAAAGTGATCAAGCTAAGATCAAGTGTGGCTAAGATCAAGTGTAGAAAAAAGTGAATTTAAACGTTTCTCCAAAAAAAAAGAAAGAAAGACAAAGAAAAAGCAGGAGAAACTGAGGTGATTTGATATCTTGTTAATTAATGTAAGGCCTTATTCCCACTACATAATAAACCGGTTTTCAAACCGATCTGAACTGGTTTAAATGGCCCTTGTTCACACTTGCACAAAAATTCTGGCACAACTTGCCGAGGGGGCACAGCACTAAACCCAGTTAAACCACTTTTCTGGATCTGCAGTATTCCCTGATTCTTTTGAAATGAACCAGTTCAGCGCAAGTGTGACTACATTGTCTATTTGATTAGCTTCCTGTGGCGCTTTCCCCCCTGTGAGGCTGCTCCATGTTGAATCAATCAATTTCTGACTGTGAATGCAAAGTGGATTAAATTGAAATGTGTATGTTCGATCACGTCTCAAGTAGTATGAACTTCTATTTGGCTTTAAATCGCTTCATCGCTTCAACTCAAAAAACGATTTATTTTGTAGTGGGAATGAAGCCTAATATGTAGTTTGCCAGTGATCTCCTGTAAATTTAACAATTACTTGTGACCTGGCTTCAAGTAGAGAATCATTTGTGACAAGCAGAGTGACTCCTTTCATCAATGCCATCAAAATGTCTTTCTTTGCATTATGAAAAGTGAAAAACTATACCATAATAACAAATATGTGTGACCGATTTCCATTTATATCGATCTGGTGATTAGCTTATGAGCTAACAGATATTGCAAGTATGATAACAAGATCCAACTACCATAAAACAAGATTTAATATCATTTATGTGATCTTAACATGTCAGTTTTCAATGGCTAGGTCAAAGAAAAAATCCCAACTTTTAAAATTATATACCTTTTTCACTGTTAGCTAAAAACCACCTTTCTGTTTCTTTGAGAAAGACAAGTCCTCCACTTTCTTGGTCAAGTATGTTGCTTTATTTTCCATATTATATCTAGTTACCTATCTGTATACTTATGGAAGTATAACTATGATCCTTCTTTACAAGTTTGCAGATAGAGCATCATTTCTCTAAAGCTATCTGTCTCAGTATATCAGTTATCATTCATATTTGTAGCTGATGTAGAAAGATGGCTGTCTGCAGAAGTAGATAAAGGGCTCATCACATTCATTGGAAGGAAAGAAGGATGTGGGAGAGGAACATTAATTTATTACATGGAAAACCACAGGTGTCAGACAAAAGTCAAGGAAGAGGTGAAAATACAGTCATCCCTCCATATTTGCGGCTTTGATATTTGCAGATTTTATTATTCATGGATTTCATTAATATGTTCTCTCTAGGACTGTCTAGGTCCTCCAGTGCAACTTTGTGTTCAATTTTAACTAAAAGTTGCACTGAAAGACCATTTGTAGCTACTCCATTGCCATTCTATGGTCAGTGTATGTTGAACATTGACCTCAGAGTTGCACTGGAGGGCCTAGAGATTCCTAGAGAGGTGTCCTCTCACGTAAAAACAGTGTTTTTGTTATTTGCATTTTTTCCATATTCACGGGGGTCTTGTTCCCCTAACCCTAGCAAATATGGAAGGACAACTGTAATGTGGAAAAAGTTTGTATGGCCTGTAATAATTTTGGTAAAGTTTATGATCAGCTATAATCACCGGGAAATCTTTTCCTGCCAGCATTAAAAACTGCTGCACTTATTTATTGTAAATGAATCTCACCTACCACTGAGCACAAAAAATAAATTACTTTTTTTTCTCCCTAAAGGGCAATGCTGAGTTGTTTGTGTGCAAAAATCTGGGAGGTCAGCAAAAGCTGTAGCTTCCATGTCAGTGTGGTAGAGAATCTTCTATAGATTTGAGTCTGAATTTTAAAGAACATTTCCAATATGTTGTATTTATTTTGCAGATAGTGTCCAGCATATTGGGTGGCTACTTTAACATTCAGACTGAAACCTAAAGCAGAGTGACTGCCCCACTGACATGAGCCATCAGTGGAAAGGGTTGTAGGATTCTTGCATTCATCTAGTCATGAGATGGTGGAGAGTTACGTGGGAGCTGCATGACTTTCATGGTACAATCATCTCTTTAGGGGTTGGACCTTTCTGAGTCTGACGTGCTTCAATTAAAACCTGAGAGGAAAAGGTCAAAAAATAATTCCTCACTTGTAGATTTTTCAGATCAGAAAGTGTGGGCAGCTGGACTGGTTGCAGGGTGATGTGGAGAACAGTAAAAAAAAAGAAGACAAAAAACCAAATAAAGCACACTTTGCAACATTACAACAATAAGGTAAATTCTAAAACATCACCCATAGAAACTCCAAAATAATTCTTCAGTGCCCTAAAAATGAAACAGAAAAATACAATCTACTTTTGAGAGGGATTTTTTTAAAAAAGAAAATCAAGGATAGATATTGCTATGAGTTCAGATGTCTCAATAAGAAAAACCACTAATGGGAAAACGGTTAAACATTCTATTATCTTCTGCTGCTCCTGCAATAGTCAGTATTACAGAAGTTCAAGGCAAATTATAAAATTGCTTTAAAATAATTTAAAAATAAATTAAACAATAATGTGAATCAGTACTACATTTCTGTACACTGACACAGAATGTATGCTTTGTCCCTGAAAGTACCTTGGCAGATCTGTCCTTAGCATGGAATTGAAGCCAGATTAAAATTGATCACAGCTCACAGAAATGGTTAGCAAAGAGAGTTATCATGTTGCTGTTTTATACACCACAACTAAAGCAGACAAAGAACGGGGTAAGGAAGGGAAGGGTGGCATCTGGGGTGTTGTCCTTTGTCTTTGAATATATTTCATTTAGATGATGAATGGGCAGTCTATCAGATGCTTCAGATTGGGTAGAAAATTCATCTTTACTCTTGTTTACTCAGTGAGCACCTGAGAAAGAGGTCAGAACAAAGTCACTCTCTTATTTTCTTTCTGGGAGGAGTACTCTATGTCCTTCCTGATTTTGGCATATTTTATATTGGTGTATTGCAAATTCAGGTGAGCTTCTTCCTTATCTGTTTTGACAAGTACACATATTATAGGAAATGTTTCTTATATTTAGATATTGCATTATATAATGAATTAATTAATTTGTTTAAAAGCTTATTAAAGAACTCAAAAAGGAATGTGGGGCCATTTTCTCTTTTGTGTTTCTGTTGCATCCAAAGTGGCATACAATTCATGTTTGGATGAATCAGTTCATCTCCAGGCCATAACACTTTTCCGTATCTTAATTTGTGAACTGATGAAAATGCATGGAACTTTGAATTGTTTTTGAACACACACACATATATAGCAACAACATATGCATCATTGTCAGTATGAGATATAAAAATATATTTTGTAAACATTTCACATGTTTTTGTGCTGAGAAATGTATCTAAAATTAAAAGAATTGTAAAAAGTTGGGGGGAGAACTATACTGTAACTTTGGTATATAGGAATCAGACCCACAATAGAACTGTATTATCTCTATGCTAAAAAGTAATAAAATAGCAAGTTAGCCCTCAAATATTTGTAAAGGTGTACATTAAATACAATATTTTCTGCTGAGTGTGACCGCTAGATTTTGCTTATCAATTTTTAAAATAGCAATATTCAGGCATAGCATTTTAGAGAGCTCAGGTTTGGAAAAATCTGGGGATCCTACGCCCCCCACCCCCGAGTCACATTATTCCATGAAAGTTGCAAATCTATGCACATCTGGGTGAGCCCATTTGACTCTATGAGACTTATATCTTATTGCAAAGTGAATAGTATTCCATTCCATGAGGCATCACATCTTAAACCTGAGTGCAGGATGACAGACTCTTTATGATTTCACAGAGGCCAAACAGGAGAAAATTGGCAGGTGGGCCATTTCTGCTTCTGAGTTAGGTGTTTATAGAAATAGGCATGAGTAAATTCTGGTAAAAGGAGATACAATTTAGATAAACCCTGGCTAGCAAGGTAATATGGCAACTAAGAATCATGTGAGGAAGCATTTTCAGTGGCTAGGCAGGTGACAAAATTTGCACCAGTTGTTACTATTCCCAATAGGGCCTTCAATCTCTGTAGTCTTATGGACAGCATACTTGACATGTGAAGAGATTTTGAGGCCCTACACTACCTCTGGACTAGTGGAAGGCTCATTGCCAACTTTGGAAGAGTATTTCCTCCCACCTTCCCCCCCCCCCCACCCACACACACTACTGCACTAGGATTAGGATCTGTACAAGAAAGCACACAAATCATGACACTAGCACTCTACTCCCTGCCTTGCTCCAAAATCTGTTTCCCTTGTTCATTTTAGTGCACTCAAGTTGTACAAGTGCATTGAGTTTGCATACATAGACACAGTTTTGTATTGAGCTAGAGAGCCGTGGTGCCAACTGGAGATGGTGGAGATGGATGCCCAGATTATAAACAGATCACATACAAAAACCAAAATTCCTTTCCTATTCCTGCTTACCCTAAGATATCTTTGCCTCTCTGGAGCCCTGGAGAAACACAGCAATTCCCTGAGCCTGAGGCCTGGGAATCCTGCTCAACATGTGTATGATTCCAGTATAAATACGCTAAGCCATTAACTTGGATTTAATATGCACTCCTGAAATTAATGCAGTTTGACAGTCCTTTAACTGCCTTGGCTTAATGTTATGGAATTCTGGGATTTGTAGTTTGTTGTGGCACCAGAGCTCTCTGAAAAAGAAAACTAATTATCACAAAACTACAAACCCCAGAATTCCATAACATTGATTCATGGCAGTTAAAGCATTGTCAAACTACATTATTTCTGTGGTGTACTTCAGACCTTAGTTAGCTCATATAAAATCAGACAATGTAAAGGAAAACCTCAACTGCTTTGCTTAAATCAATACCTTACTGTCAGACCAGAATGTTAAATTAGAACATTTCCCTTAATAGAAATCCACTGGTGAGTTTGATTCTCTGTGAATGTAAATCCAGAAAAATAAGGTGAAAGGAAGACTCCTCATTTGGTCCTTAATGTCTGAAACATGTTTATTAAGCCCAGTTAATTACTACCGCTTTGGGCTTTCCAAAACCTCTGTTAAGGCTAAGCCTCTTCATCACAAATTCTACACAGCCATCAAAACATGTCCATCACATACAGTATCAATGCCATATGATACATAATTTTGAGATATTCAGATTGCTTCTCAGTATTCTTGTGAATACATGACCGCTAAACAAAATACAAAAAAACCTACTTTCCCTCAACCTATGCTGAATGTTTCTGGATTAGGGACAGAAACCAGATGAGATTTTATAAATTAGTTATTACTGTCATAAACATGAAAAGATAATTTGGAGACATTTGCAAAGCCAGCCCATACATTGCAGATCAGTAATTGTAAATACATTATCAGGAGGGTTTAAAGGAACTTTTATTCCATGGAAGAATATAGTGTGCACAATATATGTCTGTCTATGGTGTGTGGCACAAGTAAAATACATCCATGTATTAGTCAGTGGAAGGAAATCTAACTTCACATCACTGAATGTTACCACATTTTGCCCAAAATATCAAAGTGAGCCTGAAAGTTTGGGTTCATCAAATATAAGCACTTCTGTGAGAAACAGAAAATATTAGTATATAAGAAACATTTTTCACATGTGTGCATGTGCACCTCCTGTTAGAAACTTTTTAAAAATACACAGATGCTTTTGGAAATATCTGCAAGTTAAATCTAATAGTGAACATATTTTACTTTCAGGTTCTTGGCTCAGGCCTAGATTGTCCAAAGGATATATTATCCCATATAACCTTTTAGTCTTAACATCTTCCAGAAATGTCCTATTCTCTGTCCCACAACCTCCACAGGAACATTTGGTGGGAATTCAGGCAACAAACTTCCCAGTGGATGCTTCAAGGCTCTGGAACTCCCTTCCTTTAAAGGCTAGACTGGAACTCTGTTTACTTTCTTTCTGCAAGCCAGTGAAGCACTTTTTATTCCAATAACCCTTTGATAATTGATTTTTTTTTCTTTTGATAGGAGAAACAACCCTGATATAATCTGCTGAACTTTTATTTTTGTTATTTTTTTAATGGTTTATGTTTTAACTGATGTTATTTTTATGATAGTTTAATTCTTTGGTATCTTTAGTATCTTGTCAATTTTAACTACTTTTGATTGAATTGTTGCAAGCTGTCTTTATATTCTGGAATATAAAAGGAAATAAATAAACAGATCTCTCAAATAAGTATGTATAATTGCAGTTAAATTCTCTCACAGTAAAACACACCTGTTGAGCAAAGCATGAACACTGTATCAGGCTAAATAAAGAGTTAAAATGGAGATCACTGAATCCCACAGAATGCATATTCAGGAGTGGAGCTGCTATAATAAACTTTTACAGTGTTAATGACTGAAAAAGCAGAGAATGGTGGCTCTTCTCTATTATTTATTACACCAGGATGAAGCATTTTAGTCCTTCAGTCTTACATTTCATTGTACCTCAGACCCACATTTTATTGGGACTTCCAAGTGGGACATCATGGCAAGTTAAGGTCTGTGTGAGGGCTCCTCAAATGTGGAGAGCTTTTTGTAGCTAACACCAGCTGGAGGCAAGATCTGTCTAGAAAATCTTACCCTGGAGGAAAGTGACAGTTCAGAGACTGTCCATTTTAACTCTAAATCTTGGTTAATAATTAACATACTGCTAGAAATGTGGTGGTCAGGTGTGGAATGAGAGAGGGGACCCCGCAGAAACAAGAAATGGCTCAGCTGCAAAGAACAAGACTTTTTTTTAAAAAATGAACATTAAACTTGTATTCTCACTCTCTTAAGAGATTATCACACTAGCATCCCTAATGTTCTGATCATGTTCCAGAAATGCATGGGAACAGGTGTTACTGAATTTGACTCATGATGTTAACATGATGACAAGGGCCCGATACAGAACGCCCAAAAAGGGTGCTCTGCCTGTGCCTTATTTTGCTGCACGAGGAAGCTGCAGCAGACAAACCGTGTGGGTTCTTTTTGCGGCACCATTGTGATACCACAGTGTGCCAAAGGCACGCACTCAACATCGCTATGGCACTGTGCCATACGGACACTAAGCTCCCATCACATCAAAATGGCGGTGCCCATCTGTACAGGGCACCGCCATTTTGACACACTCATCACATGCGAGAAGCATGTGGAAATGTCGCCCCTCGCACGTGATGAGGGTGCCCTGTTGCGCATGTCTGTCCCGGGCCTAGGAATACTATCACACATCCTTTGCTGTTCTAGCTGTAGTGGCACTCAGGTTGTTTGTAATGTGTCCCTTTTTTGCAAATGCACACTGTTGCTGTGAGGTTTGTACTACTGCAACACATGCACACATACACTCATACACAATGTTGGCATTTGAAGGAATGCCGACAAAATATTTTGGTCATGAGCATGCATTGTTTTTTCTCGTCAACATGTTGCTGTTGGCTATAATGGCTATAAAAACTTTTTAAAAATTAAAACAATGGGGGAAAAAATAAAATTACCTGTGTAACAATTCTCATGTAACCACCAGAAGAAGAATAGAATTTGGGGTTGCTCTAGGATGGGAGGGGAGGAGGGGGTTCCAAACAATCAGAACACAAGGACGGATTGAGACCAGTGGGATTATTGAACACATATCACCTGGAACGGCCCAAAAGCAATGAACGGAATTTTTCCGGTTTTGAACAGGAATGTTAGAAGGCCAGACTGGGTGTGGGATTGAAACTGAATAAGAATGGGGCTGTGCATTAACATTCATTCCATTCAGGTTATATCCCATACCCAGACTGTTAGGAAAACACTGTGCAATAATCTCCTAAATTTCCTTTCCCCCACCACCTCCTCTGCTTCTTTGGACAATTTTGGGCCACAGGATTAAGATGCTTGTTGATTGATGGTGTGATGTGACTTCTGGGAACAGATTTCATTGTGTGAGAGAAAGATTTTGCTTAAAAATGTTTGTGGTTCACAGTGGAAATGTGCCTGAACTTACTGAATCTAAAAATAGTAATAGTGAGAAGAAAGAAGTTAATTATTGTGAGAACCAAAATCTTTTATCTGGCTGGAGAGAAATAATGCAAGGACAGTCTGATATACTTGGTTAGCTCATGGAGGCTTTGAATGTTATAAACAATCTTCCTGAGTAGAAGCTTGAAGGGGGGGGGGGAATCTGGTTTTCTTTATATTTTTACACTACCTTCTGATGACCAAATGGGAAAAAATTGGGGGGATAATTTTTTTTCTAAAATGTCAATATGAACTGGACTGAAGATGATGAAGGCCACTGAAACAAGAAGGCCATCTCTTCATTCTTAGCATGAAAACACAATTTTAACAGACATGTTCCTATTTTTTTTTTAGAAGAGATAAGATGGATGCAACAGGATATGATACAGATGCATCAGGATATAACACAAAAATGTTTAAATTGAGACAAGACATGAAACAAGATCTGAAGGGGAAGGGGAAGGAGATCATGGATTTGATTCAACAGTTGTCAGAGAAATAAATGAGAAAGTCTAAACTAGAATTTAAAACTGAGTTTTTTAAGGAGAGAGAAAAAGATTTGAACTATTTGACCTAAATATATGTTGAATGAAAAGGAGTCTTGTTTGATATTTAGAGCAATTTCAGAGGATCCTAAATAAGATATTAGAGGGGGGAAGGCTCAATGTTTTTGGAAGGGGAAATGGAGAAAGAGTAGGAGAAAATGGACTTTGCAGGCTGATAAAACCTATAGAATGAATTCAAAAATTGGTAGAAATAAAATATTCTGAGAGATGTGAGGATTAACATAACATGAGTGAAACCTTTGTCAGAAAGTTGTGTCTGGAGTCTTCAATTTTAGTAGGTCACTGAATCCACTCTAGAGTTGGAAAAAATATTCAGAAATATTTTTTAAAGAAAGGTTTAAAATGTGTTTTTCAAGTATGTGGAAATCCTGATGAGAAAAATCCTGGACTGATGTGAATATCAATACTTCAATACTTATTTTGAACCCATTGCTTTGTGTGTGTGTGTGTGTGTGTGTGTGTGCTTGCACATGCATGAAAACATATATAAAACAGCATTTTCTACACACATTTTCCTGTGAATAAAATGTCATTTCCTGCACAAAAAGTGAGAATTTTGTGCAGAACAAGTTCCAAACTATGAATAAAGTCCAAAGGTTCCAAATGCTTTCTCATAGTGGAAGTACAGTTTCCAAAGACTTTCTCACAGTACAAGGAAAAGTGCTAAAATTATTCGCTCCATCCTTCAAGAACCAATTTAGTGAAGAATTGCATCCCTAATCTCCTCTTTGGGCCTAAACAGATGAATGAGAAAGCACAGATCACAAGAAAAGACAATAATGCCAGCAAAGGTAGAGGGTAATAGAACAAGAGGAGGACTGCACACTAAATGGACAGATCAAATCAGGGAGGGCACAGGCATGAGTTTGCAATAACTAAGCAGAGCAATGGAGGATAGGGCATCTTGGAGATGTCTCATCCACAGGGTTGCCATGAGTCAGTGACAACTCAAGGACAGTTGTCAACAACAAATAACAACCTGAATAATCTTTGAAAACTGTGCAGTTTTAAAGAATTTTTTTGTAGTGTGACTAAAAATGTTTGTTTTGCCCGTGAGAACAAAAAAGAACAAAGACTTATATCTCTATGTGGAAACCACTGGCTGCCACTTGTGCCTCCAGTTAGAGCAAGCGAAAAAGCTTGCAGATGGTTTATGGCTTTCTAATGGTCATAGGCTGTATCCTATAGAAATTGCTATTATGTGTCTTATAGTTATGAGATCTAGCATGGTTACTAGAATATAACCCGCAAAGATCTGATATTTTAATCATACACACCCATATAAGATGAATGACGGAAAAGAATGATTGGTTGACCCACACCTTGTCACATCTTCCTGAACTGCTCTCATATATTTGCAGTATTGCAATGCATTTTTAGGATTCCTGCTATAACGAGGTGGCTATAGTGTTTTTTTTTCTTTTAAATCATTCGTAATTCATGTAAGTATTCTTTTCTTAGATTATAACATCTTGCTATATTTGATGATAGCAATAACCTACCCATAAGCCAGGCAAATGAGCAGTCATGTCAAAATTCTACTCCACACTGTTTAGGCTTAAATGACATTATAAAGTCATTAAAGTCTATCTGACACTGCTTGTCAAGAGATTAATAGGAATAAAAATGAGCAAACACTATGACCAGATGGTGCTCACCCATGGGTTATGAAACAATGTCTTTGTAAAATTGTTCAGCTAGTGCACCTTAAATGAAAGATCTTTGCATGGCATAATGTGCTGCATGCAAGAAACTGTATGAACACCCACTGAGCTGCTTAGCATAGTCATC
Organism: Sceloporus undulatus; assembly: GCF_019175285.1. NCBI lineage: Eukaryota > Metazoa > Chordata > Lepidosauria > Squamata > Phrynosomatidae > Sceloporus > Sceloporus undulatus. The sequence goes on along the minus strand of NC_056524.1, from coordinate 131,260,600 downwards.
TTCTGCTATTTCATTGTGGACTCTAACAGTGTGCAATGACTTTTATGCATGAACAAGCCATCCCAAAATAATTACCATAGATAAATACCTGATGCTACTTTAAACATAATATCTTTCAAAAGAGATAGTTCATATATTAAGTTAGAATTCCTAACAAATGGACAGATTTACTTAGGGCGCATTCACACTAACATTTTTGTGCTGAGTAGATCTGGGGAGATTTGATGATGCAATACCGAATCAAGGTTTCCACTATTGTTTACCTCAATTGAATCTCTCTATGGTAATTTAACCCCATTGATATTTACATTACCACTTGTAATGATTTAAAATGGAGCCACCATTTCAATCGTTCTCAGGATTTTTTTTAAACTGCCGATCAAATGATGTCCATCTACATCACATTGTTTGGGGGAATCCCCCCTGCCGCCAGCCTCTGAGGATGGCGATGGCAATCCCATCTGAAGAAACATTGCTGAAAAACCCTGGGATGGGTTTGCCTTGGCGCAAGTCACACACTCTCAGACAAGAAACCCCTATAGATTTAAATGTGGGGTATAAATGTGCAAGAGCTTTGTTTGCACCAACATGGGAGTGGAGACTGGTGTGATTTTATTTCTGAGGAAAGATGAAAAATTGACCCCTAACCTCCACCCCACTGATAGGAATTTTAAAAAATAAATAAATAAAATCATGTGCACCTTTGTCATATCAATGATGTGAGTATTTAAAGGTACTGTCTACGCAGCCATGCAAAAGCAAATATGTCGATTTTTATTTTTAAAAAATAAATACAGTTTAATGAATGTTCCCAGGAGAACCCCCTCCCTGGCTTTGGCTTTGGCTGGCAGGGAGAGAAAAATGGGGTGGGCATGATCTGCCCCCTGCACATTAACCCCTCCCTTCCTCTGCTCCGAACTGAATTGACAGCAAGTTCCCATTGGCGGCTACTAAAAAAAAACCACCAGTTCATTTGATAAGACATGTTAGAGGGGACAATGTTTACAAATGTCCACAAATCTTACTGTTTTTCTGGTTACTCAAAAACAATGTTTTATCCCCTTCCCACAACATTTTTTGGAACAAAAACAACTTTTGGTGTGATCAATTTTTCCCAGTTAAAAGTTTAAGTGATTATGATATATTCCCAGAAAGTTACATAGCATGCCTCTGTCAAATTTGGCAGTCTTTTTAATGCTAATTGATATCATCTTCAGTAGACAACATCTTGTTGTACATAGAATGCTAATGATGATATGCCATATTGCTCAAACCAAATTAAGATTTCCAGCTCTAGGGCACTCACATTTCTATTTACATGGCGGCAGGGAGACTGAGACCAATCAGACCAGGAGCACATTTAACAAAACTGATACAGCTATAGATCACTGGAACTGTTGGACGATGGTGAACTGCTAGACTTATTCCTTTGTGATTTATTCCAGGGGCTTAGCCAACCAATATTTATTTATTTACTTACTTACTCTTAGAAAATGCCATGTTCCAGTTCAGAATAACAACAGATACTTTCTTTGGCAATTTCTGGTCACACAAAACTACCCCCACTCTTTCTCCAATAAGTCTTCTTTCTCCAATTAGGCTGCCAAGTTTCATGATGACAGCTGGGGACAGAGAGAACTACTGTGTTGCCTGTTCTATAAGATGAGCAGGCAAAATTCAGGCACTGCAATAGATGTCTGTTTTTTGTTTGTGAGGTAGCTTTGAAGCAGACACGCATGGAGAGTCAGGGAGCCCTCCTTCCTGCCCTCACATGCACTGTATGCTGTCATTACCCCAAACATTGTCCTTCCACTTTTTTAAAAAAATGATTTGGGGCTGTTTCAAATTGGAGCAAAATAACAGTTTTTTTGAAGTAGAAAATCTGAGAGGTTTGAAGGCACGAGGTTCAGATGAAAGTTTCCCATGCTGTATATGCCCATGGGCTGCTAATCCATGACCTGCTTTAAAGCCTGTACACTCATATTTACTCATTCCCAGATAGTGCCACAGTTATATGGTATCTGTGGTGTGCTTGTGCAATTTTTATGCACCAAAAAGCTAGGAGTAAGAGGAAGGGGTGGAATAAAAACAGGTGGGTGAGTGCACTGGGGCATATTTGGGGCAAGGGTTATCAGCATTTCTTAATGTCTTGTTGCATATGCCCTGCCAGTAAGTGTCCCTATATATCATGTCTGAAAATTAGAGTGTGGACCCTAGGAGGAATGGTGGCATTGTTACAATTACTGGAAACATTTTGTTGCCTGTCAGGACACTGTAAAATGTGTTATTTGTTTGTTTGTTTGTTTGTCTATGTGTTTGTTTTCCTGGCTGTGGTTTGGCGTCTTATCAAGTTAGATGTATTTTATCCAAATTCTGGGCCCATTTAACCAGATTGCCTTTGTGCCCATTTTCACAATCAGAAGAACCAGGCCTTGTCTGCATGAGCAAAAAGACTCATCCCTCACCTCTATTCTGGCATCATTCTCTTTGGATGGCACATGGCTCAAGCGTCAGCTCTGGTGTGGGCAATCTGGACAATGTCTGGTACATCCTGCACCAAAAACAATTTATTTATCTTTGAAATAAATAAATAAATAAATAAATAAGGGTAACACAAATTTTACAGACTTACCTGGATCTTCCAGGAAGATCCAGAGCCCTCTGTTTCCACACCGTGGTGGCAGTCTGCACGGGTGTGCCACTGGGTCAGCTGGTGCATCTGATACTGCCATGGGTCACTTGTTCAGAGGTCAGGATGAGGCACCTTACATGTGACCTAGCATTTTCACCTCAGAAGCAAGTGACCCATGGTGGTGGTGAATATGCCAAGTGTTCCAATGATAAGCCTGTGCAGACAGCATAGGAATTGAGGCCACTGTAGCAGGGGCTGCCCCAGGAATATTCTGATTATTGTATGCAAGGACCTACAAATAGTCCAGGTGACCTGCCTGCCAACCCTTGCCTGCACTGCATTTCCCCCTTCACAAAGGCCAGAGGTTATGACATTTTAAGGACCTGCTCCCTGGTCTCAAGTTTTGGTCCTGAAATCTCAGGGAAAGGGATGCTGTTGGATGGCCGTCTCACATTCAAGGCCTGCCTCTCCACACACTTCTTTTCTACAAGATTTTCATACCAGCTTTTAAGCACTGGTAAATCACCTCTAAAACATTGAGGAAGCGTGTGTGTGTGAAAGCCTGGCACACTTCCTCATCGTCAGGGAAGCATCGGTTCCCTCTAGCATCACTGAATCGTTCCAAGAGAGGGAATTTTGTTTGAATGCAAAGTTTCCATTCAATGGGAATTCTCTCTCCAGGAACAATTCAGTGATGCTAGAGGGAGCTGATGATTTCCTGACGATTAGGAAGCTTGCCAGGCTTTCACACACACACACACACCCACACACACACTTCCACAACATTTTAGAGGTGATTTACCAGCACTTAAGAGCACGTACGGAAATCTTCCTATTTAGAGATGTTTAAAGATATATACATCACATGCTGACTTTACATTGCAGTATGATTTAGGCAGCTTCTAGTCTGAAAATCAATAGCTTGAGCTAAGTCATAATTTCTCAGCCTCTGCCCCACAGTCTCAATATAGAGATAATAATAAAATTGTATCTTGCACGTTTGTGTTAAGGACTCTAGTATGAGGTGATTGAACATTGTAAGGGCTATATAAATAGTATGGGAACTTTTTTTTACTGCATTATCATCAGACCATTGTACCATTAATACAATCTGTAGGGGGAAATGGTAGACACTAGGCAATGGCCTGTGGATTCCCCTCTCCCCCCAGTATAATGTATGTGAAGTAGCATGGAGTGTTCAATGTGTTTGTGAGCCCACATTCTTGACTTGTTTATACCAATGGGCATTTGACAATGTATCATTCAACAAAGGACGCACACACAGGGCAGTTTCCTTCACTACATGGTTTCCAATGAACCATTTGTGAAATAAGCCATAGACTTTTTGATATCCAGCCTCAACCAAGTCAACTACATTTAACCTTCTGCTTTGGACAGATAGAAAGTTGCACACACCCATAGGCTGCCAGAGCAGGACAGATAAAGACATATAATTGCAGATAGTTCTGGCTGCTCTTTCCATGAAAGCAGCACGTTCTGTCCTTTCTGTTCTATGAACACCAATTCACTGCACCAGTTCCTTTGCTACTTTTATTCTAATTTTCAATAAATGTATGCTCTGATGAATAAAAGATTGTGATAACATAATCACACCTTCTTCCCACAGAGATCTATTATTCCCCCTTTCCACTTCACTGTCTCATCATCATTCTAACTCCCCAAAGACTCTGAGAACTACTTAAATGAACATAAAATATGTTTTCTGTCTTTTAAACAATGTACTAAGTTCTGAGGACAATTGATATCAGCATGTCAGCAATGGTCAAAGCTGCAGTTAAAGGAAGCAGATGGAAATGCATTTCATATTAGCCTTTAGAAACAGTACAATTGATTTGGAAAGTGAGAAGAGGCAAAATAAACCTTGGGTTATGTTACTATTATATTAATAGGTAATAGGAGGAGATGCTTCATTTAGCTCAGCAATAACAACTTCCCCTCTTTGGATTAGCACACATTGTCTGGATCCTCACATCTTTGTGGAAGCAAGATTATTGATGAAGGGAAAATGGAATGCTCCTCAGCTAGCTCTAAATCACACTGTGATACTCAAACACTGTTGAAATGAGAACACTATGGCAAAAAGAAGATTTCACTGACTGATCCTGGGCTGGTGTAGCTGATTTCAGCTCAAGTCACTTTCCACAATTTCAAGAAGATGAGCTAAAAGACAGACTGCTTTTTACAGGAGCCTGGCAATGTGCCAGGATTTTTTCTTACAGCATTTTTCAAGTATCTAAAATCTCCCACACAATTTAGAAAGGGTGCATGGGATGAGCGAGTGTCTCAGATTTACATAAACAAAAACCCAGATCTTTCTCAGTGGTTAGAAATAACTAGTGATGAAAATGATGTGCTTGTAATTAATGTATTCAAAATAACTAGGACATAAGAAAGGTCTAATATCTTCATATTACGGTTATATAAAAGGAAGCTTCAGTCCTTTTATTTTGTAACTGTGGTAGTTTTTAGTTACTTTTATGATTATGGTTGTGATGCCTTACTGCTTAGGTGTGGTTTATACACACAGGACAGTGGCTTAAAGCACTGCTTTTTCCAAAACTGGTTCAAAACCCCGCTATCCACACCAGCCACTCCCAACGTGGCCCGCATGTGCATGGCCCAACTGCACAGTGCAGCATCAAACCATGCCACAGGGTAATTTTTTTTGTCGGCACCCCACCATCTATGCCAACCATCACAGGGGAAAAAAAAACACTACCAGGGATTGCCTGCTGCTTAGATGCCATCCCATGTGATGGCTGTCCCTTTGATTGGCCACACAGTCGCACCTGTGATCCTCTACCAGTACAGGGCATCAGAGCATCAGTGTGCTCAGTACACTGGCAAAACAAAATCATGGTGACCCTCTTATATGCCCCCTTCACCCCATGCCTCCTCTTGGACCGTCTGGTTTGTATATGTTGTAATTACATCCATCAAAGCTCTCATACTTTCTTTCTTTCTTTTTTTGCATTGCTGCCCCACTTGGGTATGGTAGCTCCATCTTTTTTAATGTGCACCTGCATTAAGGTGTATATGCAGCTTTAAGATTAAGTTCAACCTGGCATTGGGGTGTTTATATGCAGAGTCAAAGGTGCACATTTTCCAGGCTACGTCGGCATATTCCCAGCTTACAACATTGTGACAATAACTGTAATTTATCTGAGGAATTTTGAAATTGTTTGTATAAAATATATTTTTAGAAGTAACTCTTCGAACTCTGTTTTTTTTTTACCAATTCCATTATTTGAAGCCAAAAAACTATGTAGGGGAATTTTTACTTTAGCTCAGAACAGGTTAGGCTACATATAACCTTTGAGAGCGTTTCCCTCTTGTATACGGAGAGAAAGGTGAACCAAAGAAATTGTACAGAGGCAAACTTCTTATGAATTAAATGTTTCTTTTATTGGGGGGAAATCACACAGCAAGTCAGTATCATTCACACTTTCATTCAGAGGCTCAGGAAATAAGAGAGTAGGTTTGAATAGATGGAGGCAGAACTAATGGTTACATAAGCCGAGACTTGCTTCGGGGTCCAATTAGTTGAGGTAGTGTGGGACTCAGTCATTCTGCGAGCACTGAGTGAATGACTGAGCCAGAGCTAAATCAGAGAGCATAGTGACAAAGTGTCCCCATGAACTCCAAAATAGCATTCTAAGCAAGGATTTCAGGGGTCTTATAAAGATCAAATCTAACCTTTGGCCAAAACTGATTCTACAAGTATGGATGAAGTCACAGTCTGGCAGTATACAAAGTGGGAATGAGTGCTTGATTAAGCCCATCAGGTTCATCTGGTGAGACATCCTTCTGATAATGGAGGTGTTTAATGTCCCATTTAGCAGCTCCTAAACTACATGCTGGGCCAGTCCTAGGGGTATTGTTCCCAAAATGTCCCATTAGGTTGACCTCACCTGGGTGTAGTGTGTACATGTCCCGTCACCTTGGGAATTATGGTGGACTGCATTGCAGGGTCCATCTGGGGTCATGTGGAAAATTAAATATACCAAAAATCAGAATTATTCCATTTGTGGTAAGACATTCCATATCAGCCTCTCATAATATACCAGCCATGGGGTTGGTGGAAAGTTGTTTTGGTTCTTTGGATATTGTATGTGCATGTAAGTGCCTTCAAGTTACCTGCTGATTTATGGCAACCTCATGAATCTCACAGGAATTTTTTAAGGCAAGGAATATGCAAAAGTGGTTTTGCGAGTTCTGCCCTGCAAAATATAGCCTACAGTACCAGTCATTGGTTGACAGTCTTTCCCAGAGCTAATTCTGCTTGGCTTTGAAGATTAAATGGAATATGGTGTCTTTAGGGGATTTAGGCCACTTTACTACATGTCATATCCCCCAGCATTATCACATATTAACTTATGGTTATTCACATTATTTCTCCACTTCTGTCCCTTTCCTAGACATTGAAAAGATAACATGAAGTTCTTCACTCCATTTCTTTCATCAGTGAAAACAGATTGATTGAACTGGGCCTTAAAACAAATATATGATTCTGCATCTTTTCCATGGGCGCACTGTGGTATAGTGGCTTGAGTACTGGACTAGGACTCTGGAGACCAGCTTTGGATACCCATTGGATGACCTTGGGTGAGTCACATTCTCTCAGCCTCAAAGAAAAGCATAGGCTAGCCCCATCTGAACAAAATTGGCCAAGAAAACCCCATGAGAAGTTTGCCTTAGGGTCACCATATGTCGAACACAACTTGGATGCACACAACAACATCATTTCCCATATAGAACCCCATATAGGTCCTCTGGGTTCTTGTAGTGGTCTCTGCTAAATTGCAATTCTGGATTTCTCCTCACTTTACTTCCTGTTGAAATAAGATATATATGCTGTTCTTGGATACCTCTGTTACTCACCATTGTGGTAACGGGTAGGTACTGGTATTGGAGGAAACTCATCAGAAAGACCAGAGATCACCATAGCAATGTTTTCTTCAAATTCCCTGCACACACACACACACACACACACACACACACACTCCTTCCAGTGTCAAGTAATAGTTAACAGGAGGAGGATGTTTGGCCAGGAAAATAGCACTTGGAGTGGGAAGTGGATGGATTTATCTTTATGCTGGGACCCAGAGTGTAAACAGACATTGACAGAAAGAAATGCATGCATGCACACAAACACGAAGCACTGTGCCCTGCATAACCAGCCACAATCCTCACACACTGTAGCTGCTGAAGTTAATTTTGAAGTGCTGATGGCCTAATACAGTAATGGTTTTCTGGTTTACTGAAAATGACATATAACTTATTTATCTAAAGTGAGAGCAGCACAGCCAATTGCAAAGTAAATGAATGTGGTATATTGGATCAAAGGCTTTTGCAATATTTAACAGTGAAAGAGGTATTTGCAATTTTCCCTGCTGTCAAAACAGAGGTGTTTAATGTTACATGTGTGCACAATGATCCTTGTTTTTATCTGGGGAAAGGATGGAAGATTTTATTCCAGCTAGGAATGACTCTTAACATGTTTGTCAGAGGCACAAAATAGTCCCCTTCTTCTGTATGCAGAAGCTAACACTTGATTTACTTTTAATCTTATGTAGTTTCATCTTACATCTGTAAAAAGCAGGGATAGGCAAGATTAAGTCTACAGTCCCTGAAGCCTCATTTTGCTGTCCCTGAAACCCACACAGCCCCCATACCTCCAAAATTTTTGGAACAATGTGATTTTTTTTAGAACTCAAACTCATTCTGGCCCCAAAGAAGAAAACAAAGACCATTTGACAGCTCACTGTGAAAAATTTGTAAGACATTTTGCAGACAAAATCGCTTGGATTCACTCTGACTTGAATGATGTAGTTGACACAGGTCCAGTGGATGTAATCCTGGCACCTGCTTGTCCTGTGTTATTGGATAAGTTTCAATTTGTGCAGCCTGAGGATGTGGACAGAAGTGAGGGCCACCAAATGCATTCTGAATCCTTGTTTTTCCTGGCTTCTGAAAACAGCTAGAGGGGTCTGGCCAAGTGGGCAAGTAGAGAAGCGAGGGAGGTTTCCATCATGTTTAAGGGTGGCTGTAGTGAGGACATTGCTAAAAAAAGACCTCCCTGGATCCCACTATTCTCAATAACTATTGGCCAGTCTCTAATATCCCATTCCTAGGCAAAGTTCTGGAGCAAATGGTGGCCTCTCAGTTCCAGGGGCTTCTGAAGGAAATGTAATATTCATTAAAATCTGACTTCAGATTTGGCTATGAGACAGAGACAGCTTTGGTTGCCTTGGTGGATGATCTATCTATACAGGGAGCTGGACAGGGGGAGTGTGTCCCTGTTGGTCCTGCTGGATCTCTTGGTTTCATTTGATACCATCAACTATGGTATCCTTTTGGGCCACTTCTCTGAGATGGGACATGGGGGCACTGTTATGCAGTGGTTCCAGTGTTTCTTGGAGGGATGAACTCAGAAGATGATGTTGAGGGACTCTTGTTCAACCCCTGGCCATTGACCTATTGGGTCCCTCAGTATTCTATTCTATCCCCCATGTTATTCAACATCTACATGAAACCACTGAAAGAGGTCACCTGGAGTTTGGGGGCGAGGTGTCATCAGTATGCAGATGACACTCAGCTCTATCTCTCCTTTCCATCTGATTCCAAGGAAGCTGTCTCCATACCGAACCACTATCTGCTTTCAGTAATGGACTAGATGATGGCAATCAAATTAAAACTTAATCCAGACAAGACAGAGGTGCTCCTGGTCAATTGTAAGGTAGATCAGGGAATATAGACGGTGTTACACTCCCCCTGAAATCTCAGGCTTGCAGCTTGGGTATGCTCCTGGACTCTGAGCCTGGATGTCCAGATTTTAGTAGTGACCAGGAGTTCATTTGCACAGTTAAAACTGTGCCCATTCCTTGAGACGTCAGATCTGCCTACAGTGACAATCCCTTGATTACACCATGTTTGGACTATTATAATGCACTGTTTGTGGGGCTGTCTTTGAAAACTGTTGGAAACTTCAGTGAGTTCAAAATGCCACAGCTAGAACGCTGGCCAGGGACATTTACAGGGGGCATACAACTCCCTTGTAGAACAAGCTTCACTGCCTACCGGTTTGTTTCTGGGCACAATTCCTAGTGCTGGTAATGACCTATAAAGTCCTATATGGCTTAGATCCAGACTATTTGAGAGACTGTATCTCCCCATATGAACCTGCCAGAGCCCTAAGTTCTTCTGGGGAAGGCTTTCTTTTGTTCCTGCTACCATCACAGGCTCACTTGGTGAGGACACAAGAGAGAGCCTTCTTGGTGGCTGCTTTCACTCTTTGGAATGCCCTTCCTTGGGAGACTACCTGGCACCCTCCCTGCTTGCTTTTTGTTGGCAAGGAAAAACATTTTTATTCAAGCAAGGTTTTGAATTTGTTATTAAGAAAGGTGACTTAAATGGGGTATGTGTTTTGTTGATAAGGATAAGTCCATAGGATAAGTCCGGCTGGCTTCTGAGCTGAATATGGGTTGATTCGCCCTGGCATGGGTGAATCTGATAACACCCATTTTGAAAATTGAATGTGTCTTTATCCCGCTGAGGATAAGGCACTTTAAAACCAATGCACTAAACTCCATTGTCCCCAAAGCATGTACAGTCCTCTCGCAGTGTTTAAAACCCCCAAGGTCCTCCTGCAATTTTTGAAAGTTGATCAAAATCATAAGCAGATGTGATGTAATGCCATTTCCAGTTATGTCCAGTGTGGCATCTGCAGGGTATAATTAGTCACTACATACCACTTAGTTGCTCACTCAGTTGTAAGGCATGCGATAGTATCATTTACTATATATAATGACAGTACACTACTTTAAGAATGCAAAAGAGGTCAGTAAAGGGAAGCGTTTGGGGCTTGAAAGTAAAGCTGTGTTCCATGTGGGGATTCTTTAAAGAGTTTTCAGAAACTTCATTTGGCAAAGGAAGGAAACAACTCCCCTGTTGCAATAGTTCCACTGGCCACCAGTCTGTATCAAAGGACAATTCAACGTGTTGGTTAGGACCTATAAAACCCCATATAATTAATGTCTGGGTTATTTGAAGATGTTATGCTATATGAACCTGCCCATGCTTTTGAGTTCTGCTCAAGTTGCCCTTCTCTATATCCTACCATCTTCACAGGTACAGGCTTTCCCCCTGCCTGCTGGCACATTACTTAATATATTTTCACATCTAGGTGAAGCCTTTTTTTTTTTTTTTTTTTTGCCAGACATTTGATAATTGTTCTTTGTGGGAAATGGCCCCTGTATGATATGATGGATTTTTCTTTGATGATGATGATGAATGATGATGACGATGATTTTTTTTTTAAAAAAAACCCTAGATTTAATTTCATTTTTTAAAAATAATTAGTTAAAATAATTTTGTATGCTTGAATTTTTAACTAGGTTAACCTCTTTCTGTCATTGTCTATCACAGAAGATAGGAATAGGAAGAATATTCAAATATATTTCAACAAAAAAAAAGTGGAAAAATTGTGTGTTTTGGGTATACCCTGAAAGAAAGAATTTTGGACTGATGAGAATAGTTGCAGTTCTGGACTTATTCCATGCCCCATTCACATGTGATTTGCACAGAAAACAACATTTTCTACATAAGAAATATTTTCTGTGTGCAAAATAATATTTCAATGTAGAAAATGTGATTTCTTGCACAGAAAAATGATATTGTTTTTACAAAACAATCATGAAGAATTAAGCATAGAATAAGTCCTGAATTGTGAATTGTTGTGGATGTTAACTATCATTAAGTTGATTTTGACATACACTGACCCTATTAGACCCCCAAGTCACCCTATTACCAATAGATCTCCTCAGGTCCTGCAGACACAGGGCCATGGTTTCCATTATCGAGTCCATCCACCTGTAATGTTGTCTTCCTCTTTTCCTATGGCCTTCTCCCTTACTAATCTTACTTGTTTTTATAGTATTGTATCTTAACTATGTGTTTGTGTTTTTAATTGTTTTGTATTTTAACATGATGTACCTTGCCTAGAGCCCTAAGGAGAGTCAGGAAAGAAATCAAATTTATTTATTTATTTATTTATTTATTTATTTATTTATTTATTATTTTCTTTTCTAGTCAGTCATGTCTTCATTATATGTCCAAGATATGACAATCTCAGTTTATTCGTTGTGGCATCTAGAGAGAGTTCAGGCTTGATTTGAGCTCCCTGTATTTCTATGCCTAGTAGTCCACAATATCCATACAACTGTTCTTCTGCACCACATCACAATTCAATTGATTTTCTTCCTGTCAACTTTCTTCCCTGTCTAGCTTTCACACCATACATAGAGATGGGGAATGTGATAGAATGGATGATCCTAACTTTAGTATTTAATTATATATCTTTAAACTTCAGGATCTTGTCTAGTTCCTTCATAGCTGCCCTTCCAAGTCCTAGTCTTCTTTTGATTTCTTGACTGCTGTCTCCTCTCAGATTGATGATTGATGCACACAAGCAAAGGCTTTGCTATAATCTATAAAGCACTGGCTGACTTTCTTCTGAAATTCTTTGGTGTGCTCCATAATTCAACATATATTTGTAATATGATTCCTAGTGCCTCTTCTTTTACTGAACCGAGGTTGGACATCTGACATTTTTCACTCCATAGATAGCAAAATAATAATAATAATAATAATAATAATAATAATAATAATAATAATAATATCAATATACCCTTTGTTGTTGCAGTGTGCCTTCAAGACATTTCTGACTTATGGTGACTTGAAGGTGAACCTCATGGGGTTTTCTAAGAGTGTGTCCTGTGCCCAAGTTCACCCAGTGGGTTTCATGGCCAAGCTGGGAATTGAACCCTGATCTTCAGGGTCATAGCCTAACACAAACCACTATGCCACATTGATTCATTACTATTTATTTAGAAGAAGGACCTTACTCAAGCAGTGCCCTTTAGAATGTGATAGAAGAACTCTGGTGGTGTTGTGGTTAAATGCCTGTACTTCAACCACTCACTCAAAACCATAAGGTTGCAAGTTCAATACCAGCTAAGGGGGCACAAACTTGATTCAGGCTTGCATCCTTCCGATGTCTCTAAAATGAGTACCCAGATTGTTGGGGGCAATTAGCTAAGAGTTGTAAATTGCTTAGATACTGTTAGTTCTGTATAAAGCGGTATATACTGTAAATGAAGCTGTTTTTTTTCTTGTGATGCTTCCTAGGTCTGAAAGGGTGGTATCTATTTCCCCTGTGCACATCATTCTGTATGTAGGTTGTAGGAATCTTTCTGGAAGTGTAGGGTGCACTGTGAGTCTATTTATTTCTATATTTACTTTCTTTTATTTTCTATCTGAAGATATCTGAAGCATAAGTGAGCAGTTTATATGTTGGTAAGGGTGGGAAGGAATAAAATAAGGGAAAAGAGATATGAATAATAGAATTGGAGTTGGAACAGACCACAAGGGATAACCATGCCAACCTCCTGCCATACAGGGACACACAATCAAGGCATTCCCAACAGATGGCTATCTAGCCTCTGTTAAAAACCTCCAAAGGAGGAGACTCCACTGCACTCCAAGGTGGTGTATGCCACTGTCTAAAAGTTTCAGTGGAATCTCTTTTTCTGTAGTTTAAATCCATTGCTCTGTGTTCTAGTCACTGGAACAGCAGGGGGGGGGGAAGCTTGTTCTATCTTCAATATGACATCCCTTCAAATATTTAAACATTAAAATCACTTAGAAAACTTGGCTGAACACATTGTATGATGACTTCCTATGCTTTAATGGAGCTTTTTGAAACTTAGAACTTTCCAGACATGTTGGACTTCTGTCATTCTCAGGCTACAATAGTATTATGGGTTTTGTAGTCCATTGGGGTGAGAGAGAAAAAAACATCTTGGGTGAAGGGGAGTTTAAAACAACACAAAGAAAATTATTGAATATTCCAGTAAGTAAATGTGACCTCAAAGCCCAATTATAGTATTTTCTGTAAATCTTATAAACAGTCTTGAAAACTACTGGTTTAAAATCTATATTAGAGATAAATCAGATAATTAAATCATTACCATCACTAGTGTTAGCAGTTATGCATTGATCTCCTAACTTCTAATGCTTACCATTATCAAATCATTTTTTCAAACCTAATGTTTCATGTTCTGGTGTTCACCTTGGTGGCTTGTAGTGCTGGTGTTTCTGTCTCAAGCAGTAGGTTTTGAATGTTAAGAAAGTGCAACAAACTATTATTCTGATGTTACATTCTTATTATATTTTTACTGCCAGGCATGGGAATAGATGTTTCGAGGATTATCTGCTTTACGTGCCAAAATAACCCGTTTAGCTTTGGGTATTATCTACTTTGATTTTTTGGAAATGGTGGAGTTGTCATTTGCTCATTTCTACCTGTCATTTCTACCTCTGGCAGTGTGTGTGTGTGTGTGTGTGTGTGTATAGGCATAAACCTAGTGATGTAATCTGTTTAGGCAAAATGAATTAATTCATTGTATATTTTTTCTTCTCTTGAGAGTATAACAAAACCCCCAACCTCCCTCACATCCCTTAGATTAATAATAATATAATACTAATTTATTTATAGCCTGCCCAATCTGGGTGGGTTTCAACAGTAGAAGAATACAAAATAATACAATACAACAAATCAAACAAAATTCAGAAGAAAAAAGTACATTACAATTGAAATAATACTCATAACGAATCCCTTCCCAACCCCTGACATGACTCCAATCAAAGCAATGTTAAATAAATTAGAAATACAAACCTTGTCTAATACCAAGGTAAAAAGAAAAGGAAAAAATGCAAAGTATAAAATACAATACATAACATAGTATTAATTAAAGTATAACATGGCATATAATCAGCTAACAATAATCAGCTCTACCCTGGAAGAAAAAATTATTAAGATGTTAAGACAACACAATACAATTATAACAAAGGACTGTAGTCTATATACCATTACAAACATTGTAAGACAAAATTCCTCACAATTACAATAAAAAAGACAGTTATAATAGTTAAAAACCCAGAGAATAATCAAACTAGAATTCCACATCCGGCTGCCTCGCAGTGGACTTCCATGGGATGCAAATGAACATGTCCATGTTCCCTTCTCTAACTGGTGGTGGGATGATTCCAGAGGGAAGGTCGAGGCTTCGGGTCTGGCTATGGGTCTCCTCGGGGCCACATAGAAGGTCCCTGTTGGTGCTGAATAAAAGTCAAAGCTCTGGGAACATATTCCCCTCTCCAGGCTGATGACAAGTCTCAAAAGTCTCCTCCTCTGCCTGCTCTGTGGGTGACCGGTGTTGTGGGTGGGTGGGGGAAGACAGAGGCAGAGGTTTAGAGGCCTCTGCCACACCAACACCCCCAGGAGCCGCCTCCAGAGTCTCCTCCTCTGCCTCCTCCGCAGGTGACCATGTTGTGGCTGGGGAAGGGGAAAGGCAGAGGCAGGGGTTTTGAGGCCTCCACCATGCCAATACCCCAGAGTCTCCTCCTCCACCTGCTCTGTGGCTGACCAGTGTTGTAACAGGTAGATAACAGATACCTGCCAATGGAACCTCTCATGCAGACGGAAAGCACCAGTTGTCCTATTCTATTCAGGAGGATGAGGTTTAAAGGGATCCCAAAGAGTGCAAAGAAGATGAAGAAGACTTGGGCAACTCCTGTGCTGGGACTCAAGTTACTATAGCCAATGGTTGTTACTGCAGAAACAGAAAAGAAAAAGGAGCCAATAAAGTCTCATCTGCCTAGAGTTGCATTTCCTTTAAGGTAAAGTCCACTGGGCCAGCCTCTCCAGGGCCTCCTTATCCAGGCAGGTGAAATTCTCCAGGAGGTCCCACCACTCCTTCAGCAATGCCCGCGCTTCCTCCTTCTCTCCTGGAGATGCCAAAGCCCAGAATACAGCTCTACCTAGGAGCAGGTATCTCAGGTAAGGCGGGAGCAGGAGCGGAATGGTGGGGATCCTGCATCCCCAGCAGCAGCAGCCCTGCCACCTCCACATGCTCACCTTGGGAGCCATCCTCAGCCTAATGGGACTAGTCCTCTCTTCAGAGCCTGAGGGCAGAGGTACAGCTGGGTTCCTTGGAGGCGGGAGAGGGAAAGAGAGAGGGTGGCTCCCTCTCTGGCCTCAGGCAGGGCTTTCTCCAAACCCAGGGCCTCCATGGTCCCTGGATTTCAATGCCCAGAAGCTTCTGGAGGCCCAAAGGTTGAGGTAGCACTGCTTGAGAATTCTTAACTGTTGACCAATCTGGCTGAGGCTTCTGGGCATTGTAGTCCAAAGCACCTGGAGGACCAGAGTCTGGGAGCCAATGCTAGCTCAGGCTCAGCCAGCGGCTCCCAGACTTTGGGCCTCCAGGTATCCTGGACTCCAACTCCCAGAAGCCTCTGGAGGCCCAAAGGGTTGGGGAGCACTGCTTCAATCTTGGGAATTCTTGACTGTAGGGGAAACCTTGCTTCACATTCTTGTTTAAAACTCTGCCAGGGAACTGTAGATCAAACCAATCAAATTAGCAGTAACTGTGGAGTCTCATATTATGCATGCCTTCTGTAAATGAAAAAAAAAATGCAATGCACATACACATTCCTTTAAAAAACAATAAATTATACTGCATCGAGAGTAACTCCCCAGTCAATCTTTCCCTCACTTTTAACCCTTGTTTTCCCCTCTCTTTTTTCTTATCATGACTGTTTTCTCCTTTTCCCATTTTGATTTATTTCCCTCCTATGCCTGTTTTTATCCTGATACCGAAGCTTCCCCGCCTGCTCTCTAATCTGTAAAAACTTCCAACCAATTTTATGACCCTTTCCTGCCTCAGCATGTACCTTCCAGTTCTTTGGTTAAGTTGTAATGGTTGTTGTAGATGTTTGGGCATGTTTTTTAAAAAAGGGAAAGAAATAGACATCCAATATACTGTGGTAAATTTGTGAACACAACATTCCCTTTGTTCTCCACCCCACCTTAGAAATTGCTTTCAAGCATTTCCTGCTGAAAGGAAGCTCTCTCCGCCCTTGCTTACCAGTTTCCAGCTAGGAAACAACAGTCTCTCTAAGTATCCCAAAGCAGCAAGTTTATTTTTTTTCTTTAATTCAGCTGCTATTCTTCCATGTGTGGTGGTGACATTTCTTTCTCTAGAGTGACACCAGGACTTAGATAGTAATAATTTGTCTGGCTGAACAAGAAAATTTAGGTTCACATCCTACTAGCTGACAACTCACTGCTTTCGCAATATTGCAGTTGAAAAGGTGGGAAATCAGAGCCAGTGTAGTTGTAGTGGTTTGAGTGTTAGACAAGGCATCTGGAGATCAGGATGTGAATCTCTGCTTTGTCATGGAAACCCACTGGGTGACTCTGGGCAAGTCACATTCTCTCAGCCTCAGAGTAAGGCAAAGACAACCCTCCTCTAAACAAATCTTTCCAAGAAAACTCTGTGATAAGTTTGCCTTAGGGTCACCATGAATGAGAAATGAATCAAAGGTATGGCACAACAATAGGGAAGTTGGGAAAGAATCCTCTGTAGAGTCAACCATTGCTTCTTAATTGTTTTTAAAGATTACACAGCAAAGTAGCAAAAACATAGAATAGTAAACTGGAAAGTCAAACTATGAAGTTGAAATTATTTATCTCCCACACCCTGTGTTCTTATTGATGTCAGTATGAACACAAATAGGTGATCTTTCAGCTCAAATCATCTTAAATTATACTGCATTGTATGGTGACTGTGCTATTTGCCTTCAGATTAGAACCTGAAAATTATAAATCAAATTTTAAATTTTATTCATGAATCCCAAGCATCCCAAGATCAAGTCTGAAGTTAGAGTTTGAGTCTGTATCTTCTTCTCTGGTGAACTGCTGAGAAAAACAGCACTTCTCTCACAATACCGATGTGTAAACGTGATGAACAATCACAATACAAAAGAAAAATCTGATCTGTAATAAACAAACAAGTATGAAAATTAAAATGGTCAGTGCTAGCATTACAAGAATCAAAATGCACCTCTTCATACATGACTGGCATCTGTTTCTCTCTCCTCTCTCTTCATGGGGCAATGCTGTCAGCTGCCATTACTTTTTTGTTTTTAATCTGAAAGGGAACATTCCTGAAGCTGCTGTAAAGGTAGTTGAAAATACACTCTCCGTAAAAGAAAAAGAAGGGAGCAAGAAAGAACTTTGTTTTTGAGGAAGGGTGGTGCAACTTGAGTGCACATAAACTCACAGTGGTGCAGCTCACTATGCCTAGACCCCAAATGGTTTTGGGATTCCTCCTTCTCTTCTTTGAAAACTTGCCATAACCACCCTTTCTTTTGTCATTACTGGTTTAATTCCTTACTAAAGTTGTTCTTGAAGGAAGCAACATGTAATCTTGCAGAGGGGACTTTCTTCCCACTGCAAAATAAGTTAATAAACAAATTCAAAGAATGAATAGTTTCTGAAGATGTGTAGTTTGCCACTTTGTCTTGGAAACAATTGCACATGACATTTTATAAATGGAAAAAAGCATTTTCTATACAAGAAACAGTTTAGAAGCTGATCTGAGCCTACTGGTTATTGTTATTTTCTGTGCAGAAAATGCTGTTTCCTGAATAGAAAATATTGTTTTATGCAGAGAAGCCATATGCAAATTTTGCGCAGATTAGGTCCTTAGCTGTAGCATTTTCTATACCAGACTATTTGTAGTATTGTACCTGAAAAAATGTGTCCTTTTTTAAAAATGGAAAGCAACATTTTCCATGGATGTAACAGTTTTTCTGCAGCTATTTTTATAGCTATTTTTGTGAAGAAAATCCTCCTATTGTGCAGAAAATGTTATTCTCTGGGGGGGGGGGGGACAACTATGTGTGAATTTTGGACAAATCCCAAAGGTTCACATCAGGTTTTCTTAACTCAGGTTTCCAGCAATTTTTTTTAAATGTTTATATATTTTGTCTGAACAGTGACAAAATGAAGCTGTGTTTCACATTCTAACCAACAGGCCCATAATACTGCAGCTTCAGAATTTTAAAGCTGTTTTTGGACTAAAATTCCCACAGACAATGGGAATATATACACACACACATGTTCTTCCATATTCACTAGGGTTAGGAGCACAAGACCCTCATGAATATGGAAAAACCACAAATAACAAAAACACCATGTTTTTACCTGAGAGGAATCTCTAGGGTCCTCAGTGCAACTCTGTGGTCAACGTCCGACAGACACTGACCATAGAACTGCACTGGAGGAACTACAAATGCCTAGTAGAGTATTCTTTCTAGGAATTTCTAGGTCTTTCAGTGCAACTTTTACTTAAAGTTGATCATAGAGTTGCACTGGAGGACCTAGATATTCCTAGAGAAAACATATTAATCAAATCCGTGAATAATCAAATCCTCAAAAATCAAAGCCGCAAATATGGAGGGATGAGTATGAGTGTGTGTGTGTATACAGTATATATACTGTATAGGCTGTGAAAGAAGGTCTAGGTTTCTTAACAGCATGGATGGAAGATCTTTAGGAAACCCAATGTGTGCTTCCTCAAATTTTATCATATCAAAATACCAAGATACTTATATTGCTGCAATACACATCATAGGGCACAACACCTGAAAATATCTATAGTTTCAGTTGTCCACGATACCATCTTGAAGAGTATGGCACTAATTTTCTGCCAGAGTTTTGCTATGATGTGGAGCACTAGAATATCAATAAATCCACTAAAATACACACAACAATAAGATATTACAGTAATTACTTCACCCTGCAAACCTAAATTATGCTTTGAAAACAGTGCTGTATTCAACATTTTTGAATAAACAAACTTCAATCAATCCGAAGCTTTCAGAAGCATTAAAGTTGATGGCAACAAAAAAGCAAGAAAAATTTGAATTTCTTCAAACGGCATGTTGACCTTGAAATCCTTCCAACTTTTATAGAATCAGCATAACTAATTAGTGTTTTAAAAGAGCAATACATCAGAATTGGTATGTAGTGTATCTTTGTATAAATATTCATAGCTAAGTATTTCATATTCACCAATGTCCTGTTCCTAAAATTTGATCTCCTCATCAACAGTAATCATGGTTTTGGGCACGATTACAGCAGAGCTGGAGGGCTTGCATTTGACTTATTCACAGTATATCATCATAATAAAATTTTACTTGCCTTTCATTGTATCTTGCACAGACCCAGACAGTACTCTGATCCTCATATGATATGTCTTGGAAGTCAGATCATGGACTTCAAACTGGCCAGAAGTGAAATTTCAAATTTTGTTGGGGTGGTTGAGGCAAAGTGGAAGAAGGCAGAGAAAGAGTGCACTTATTGAGTATTGTTGTTGTAGCTCTTTTCACAACTCAATAAAAAAAGAATGATTATATGAATCAGAAATGCAGCATGGGGAAAATCCCTACCTTCACAAAATGGCACTCAGGAATCCCATGGTGTTGCTTGAAATAGTGCACCCAGATGCTTCATGACTATCATGATAACTTAAGTATCATGCCTGTGCATCACACTATAAAGGAAAATTGCTTTCCTCTTCCATCAGTCTGGCTTCAGTACTTTAGAGAAAGTATGACACAGAACACTGACTTTGTAGTGCAACCAAGAGGGCACTGTGAAATCATCACCATAGGGTTTTGTGTGTGGAAATTAAAATAACACAGCACTGTCATTTCAGTATCATCTCATTTTAACTGACATGGTCCCATCCTACTGAATCCTGGGATTTGTAGTTTACTGAGGTCCTTAGAACTGTTCTGCTAAGACACCATAGTGTAGAAATGTTTAAACTATTTATTCTATGATTCTATGATAAGGATTATTTAAGACAAAATTCTAAATGCCTCCCCTAAAGGGTTCTGTAGGATGAAGCAATGGGTGTTAAAGTACTGTAGTTTCAAAGTACTATAATTTTGTAGCACACATGGAATACTTGTGGATCGGGGGAAACGTATGTTTGTAGAATACAGTAGATTTCTACTCTTTTTCTTCTTTTTGAGTTTAGTTTTCTGAGTTTAGATAGGAACCAGATGGGGAATTGGTTAGGTCAAGAAAGGAATTACCCTGAAGGGATGAAGAACTCTTGAGGCTGGAACAGCCTTCAGGGAAAGTCAGTTTAAACCTTTAAGTACCCAAGTGAGGACAAAAAGTGTCCTGGGTGAAGTGAAGTGTTTTTCTATAAGAGGCATAGTGTGTAGTGACTGGTGAGGCATAAGAAACTAGAAGAGGTGTAGGAAACAGAAGTTTAATAAAGATTCTAAATGCTTTGGTTTATATAAGGAAACAATTATAAAGACAAGACACAGCAAAGGTCAAAGAGTGTAACAAATAAAGCATTCCAGTAACGTATCAATTGTGAACAACACCCAGTACAAGAAATACCTGTATTTTATTTAACTTAACTTGCAAATAAACTTATTACTCTGTTTCAACAAGCAACTGTCTGAAGTGATTTCAGAAGTACAGTTTTCATGCTACCAATATCGAGAAAAGTCTCTTAGGCGCGTTACAGACCACCCCTTTGAGGCGCCCTGTAGGCGCTGCTTCCCCTAGTGTATCGGGGCCTCAGCTGCCAGAGCGGCAACTTCCAAGGCCCTGATCCGCTGCTTTCCAGGCTGCGGGGAAGTGGCAAAAGGCTGCTTCCCCACAGCCTGGAAAGTAGTGTCCTTGGGGCTTCAAGCCCCAAGGACACCCCGCGGCGGCGGGGAGGAGGAGAAAGGGGCCACTTGGCCCCTTTCTCCCTTGCGTCGCTGGGCGCAGCCATTTAAAGGCTGTGCCCAGCGCCGCAAACCAGGAAGGAGCTCCGAAACGGAGCTCCTTCCTGCTCCGTGGAAAGGGCACACTAAGTGCCCTGGCGCGGAGCGACGACATCACATCCACACCGCCCTGTATAGAGGCGGCGCAGTCGTGACATCGTCATGGCGGCCCCCATGTGGAAGGGGCACCGCCATTTTGTACGGACTCAGTCCGTACTAGGGTTAGGGGCGTCCAGAAGTGACGCCCCTTTTTAACCCTAGTACGGACTGAGTCCGTACTTAAAGGCCTGTCTGTAACGGGCCTTAGTTGGGTGAATGAGGTTCACCATCACAAATAGGTGGCAGCAGTGGCACGCAAACAGAAAGATTAAAAGGTCTATAAAGGGATTTTGCAGTGCCACATTGTCACCTTCACACTTGTCCTCTTTTGTGATTATAACATCTAATCACCCTGTTCACATCCTCCTCACAATTTTACTGGAAATACAGTAACACAAGGAAAACACAAGTTTAGATCAATGATTATTTTATTGTAGAAGGAGGATAATTCAATGAAGCAGTCTAGAAGAGGTGGGCAGATTAATAATAATAATAATAATAATAATAATAATAATAATAATAATAATATGATTTATTTGTATACCGCTTTTCCTACGATCAAAGCGGTTTACAGCATACATATGCATATACAACAACAAAGCAAGTAACAAAAAAAAAACCACTCTGCTTCTCTCCCCTCAAGATGGTGGTCAGGGGGAGGGCTCTTCAACTTAACCTCTCTCAAATTTGTCCACCTGGGTTCTCTTTGCAGTAGCATGTGAACCCAGGGGCAGTGAGGTGCAGTTGCAGTGGTGGACTCGGATTCCATCCCTCTGATCAGGTGTTCAGTCACACTGTTATCTGAATCTGAGTGTGTGTGCCTGAAGCTGGGTGGCTGGGATAGATTAAGGATTCTATTGGTGTACTGCCTGACTCACTTCTCAGCTGTCTCCCTTCTTGAGCTGTTCTGGGTAGTCTCAGGTATTGGTATTATAGATCCTTTGGCTAGTAGGGCTGGGGGATGTCAATGTCCATACTGAAACAAACCTTTAAGTAGTGTCTCAGGACTCAGGATTTCATGTCTGCCATATCAATCATGGGCCAGTCCCAAGTAGTATCTGACCCTACTCATGCTTCTGTGCACGTGAGTTGGACCTTGTTTTCTGTGCTGGGCAACCTGATGGTGTTTTGAGAGTGGAAGAACTGGCCATGATTAAACAGATGGCCACCTATTAGGATTTAGATTTACTGAGATTTAGATTCTCTGCAAGGTTGGGAAATCATCAATACCAGGAGCCTGTTGGAACAAAATTGACTCCTGATGGGTTTTGGGGAGTTTCCTCCTGTAATTATGTTGAGGTCTTGCTTGACTTCTGGAATAGACAAATGGCCAGGACCTGACCATTCTTGACTGTCCCCTCCCGCACAGTGGAGCCAAATCAGATAGATAGACAGATAGACAGACAGACAGATGCGAAACCACTGGAAGAGCCCGTCCAGAGTTTTGGATTTTGGTGTCATCAGTATGTAGATAACACCTAGCTTTATTACTGTGTTTTGTTTTGATCTGAATCTGAGAAAACTGTTATGGTCCTGAACCAGTATCTGCCAACACTAAGTGAGATTGAAACTTGATATAGGCAAAACAGATGTGCTCTTGGTCAGTTGAAAGGCAAATCAGGGAATAGGGATTTGGTCTGTGCTAGCCAAGATTGCACTCCCTGTGATGATACAGGTCTATAGCTTGAGTGTACTCCTAGAATCACCCCTGAACCTATAAATTCAGCTTTTGCTGGTGACTAGGACTGTATCCAGGCCTGTGCATCTGCTATAACTATTCCTTGTGACATCAGACCTGCGCATTATGACACAGGCCTTACTTATATTCCATTTGGGTTACCATAATGTCCTGTACATGCGGTTACCTTTGAAAAGCACTAAGAAACTTCAGCAGACCGAAAATGTTTCAGACAGATTGTTAACTGTGAGGAAGCACACAACTTGTCTGTTTCAACAGTTACACTTGCTGCCATTTCTTTATCAGTGTTGCTTATTATTTATAAAGCCTTATACGGATCAGATCTAGGTTATTTGAAAGACTCAGGCCTGTTACAGACAGGCCAAAATAAAGCTGCTTCGAGTCACTTTGGAGGTATGGTATTTCAATGATGCATGAGTTCTAAGAGTCTGGAAGCTACACCAAAGCTGCACTCCAATCCTTAGGACTGAAGCGCGGCTTTGGTGCAGCTTTTGGACTCTTAGGACGCATGCATCATTGAAATACCATACCTCCAAAGTGACTCGAAGCAGCTTTATTTTGGCCTGTCTGTAACAGACCTATATTTCCCCATAGGAACCTGCTCATGTCTGAGCTCTCTTTGTCTCACCATGCCCAGAGTTATATCTGTTAGGAATATGGGAGAGGACCTGTTTAAGACTGTAAATACAACTCCAACATATTATACAAGACCTGTTCCCCCTAAATAATCAATTCTAAAAGGCCTGCCACAATAAAAAGGTATTCACCTAAGTGTGGGGGGAAAGCAAGGAGGGCGCCAGTCTAGCTTCTTTGGGAAGGGAGTTCTAGAGCCTGGGAGTAGCCATAGAAAAGGTCCTGTCCCATATGGTCCTCTTCCCAAAGAAGCTAGACTGGCGCCCTCCTTGCTTTCCCCCCACACTTAGGTGAATACCTTTTTATTGTGGCAGGCCTTTTAGAATTGATTATTTAGGGGGAACAGGTCTTGTATAATATGTTGGAGTTGTATTTACAGTCTTTAATGTTTTATTAAATCTATTCTTTTTACATAATTCATTTCTTCTTTTTTTGCATGATGTAAATGTTTAACTATTTTTGTTTCAGCTGTTGCAAGCCACCTTGAATCCCAAAGTGCCAAAAGGGTGGGACATAATTAAATATATGATATGATATGATAAATATAGTATTCAGCTCTGCCCATGAGTTTCCCATTATATCTGACTGGCCATATTTGAAACAGAGTGTTTGATTATATGGAAAATCCTTGAGGTAACCAATCTCTCAAAATCACAGTAAGAAATGACATTCTAGTCTCTTGTATGGATTAGGATATTATGGCACATCAAGATACTATACTGAGAAAGTGGTGAATACTTGCAAGATTATTTCCAATTTTATTTATTTATTATTCACTGAATGTGAGCCTTTTTGTGAAAACTTCCTATGCGCATCCACTCTCTTCCCCAACAAAAACAAATGGGGGTTGCATGTGAAAGAAGAGTATTTGTTTTAAAGGGTGTGTGTGTGCAGAAAATAGTGTATTTTGTCAGAAGACTCTGTCCTTATGCAAAGAAAAATTTCATCAAAAAGTTCAAAATGCACACATACATACAAAACACATCCAATATGCACAGTAATTTCACTCTGTAAAAGGATAAAACAAGCATAGACTAGTTCTACACAGTTTTGGTTTAATATTGAAAATACATTTAGAGAGAAAATGTAATTAAGCATGCTTATTTGCACTAATATTTTTGCTTACATTTTCTCATTTAAAACTGATGGTTTCTGTAAAACTGGAATTGACTCTGCCCTATAGATTCAGTGTTTTTAGATGGATCTGATCTGGTAGATCTTTTCTTAAGTTTTTAAAATAGCATGGTGAAATGCTTATGTGGTAAACTGTAAAAACATACTTTTACTGTGCTACTGACTGGATCCATGCTTGAATATGATTAGGGTAGCCTCATTGAACTCAGATGAACATGTGAGATCTGTTTAAATCCCACTGATTGTAAGTATGACTAGGTATGGATATGCCTCATCATTTTTTCTTTATTCATCTGAAATTTAGATTCTGTTGAAGACACATTAAGAAAAATCTCCTTTACAAAAACAATGAATTGTGGGGATAATATGAAACAATTATTTGTTACTATTCCATGGACAGAATGATGAAGTTTGAAAGGTGTGTCTTTCTTAATACGATTAATTTCTTCCTCATTAGATTGTTCATAGTATTCACATCAGACGTAGAACATTTTATCAGGAAAATATCCTTTTCTTTTTCTATACCCATAAAAGGTATTTTGCATTATCTCTGATGCAGAGCTTCCACAATTCATGAATATTTAAAATGACAGGTTACCCTTGAACATCAAATAAACATTGGATGAGAGTCTGGAATTAGAATCAGACGAATGATTAAAGGCATGCCCAAATAGTTAATAGATATATATTTATATGGTGTTTTCCCTTGGATAGTTGCTAAAATATTTGCAGAATGTGTTTTAATGTGGTTTTAGTGTAGAAAATATAAACACAAAGTTTGTTGCTTATTGGAACCAGCCAAGAAGTTTTAGGAAAGGATTTTTTTTTTCTATTACCTAAAAGCAGAGGAAATTAGTGTCTAGACTGGGGGTGTATACCAAACTTGTCTGTCTGTCTTGAACATATACATACATTTTAAGATTTCTGAAGAAAGTTAAAAACAATTGCAATATATTCATGCCTCAAAGAGTTTTGTTAATGACGCAGAGGTAGGTTTTCAAGGAAGTAGGCTACCCCTGCTACCCTGCCCAAGCTCACCTGCCAATAAATAGTACTGACAACATTTATAGAGTATGTCATTTGTTCGGGGTGAATGAGGATTGATTTTGCTCCATTCCCCACCCCAAATAAATAAACAGTAGTGTCAAAGCTGATAGTACAAACATATGACCTGGTTAAATGTTCAGTTTCAGTTTGATATTAATCTGAATTAATGAAAAATATCACATTGTATTCAGTATAGCAGGGCTTTCTCGAAAGTATTCAGCATACATTCAGAAGTGTGTGTGTGTGTGTGTGTGTGTGTGTGTGTGTTAATGAATATAAAGGTAACCCAAATGGACAGATTCATTAATTGAGGTCTAGGTGCTTAGCTCTTTAAAAAGAGGGTTTAAAAAATATGTGTATTCAACAGATGAACGATAGATTATACTTTTCATTATAGGCTGAATATTCCTTATCGAGAATGCTTGGGACCAGAAGTGTTCCATATTTTAGATTTGTATTGTTATTATTATTTTAATTCCTGTATTTGCATATATATAATGAGACTTGATGAAGAGTAAAACTGAGGATCTGTGAAACTGCAGAAGACACAGATTCCTGCCGTTTCACAGATACTGATATCTCTCTCCAGCCATGTCTCTCTCTCTAGCTTCACAAATACAGTACAGGTATATTCTACTCTACTTCCGTTGCCACACAAAAGATTTTGGATTTTAGAATTCTGGATCAGGGAAACCCAATCTTACTTTATTTTCCATTATACTAATCATTTTTCACATCCACCAGAAAAATGGATAGACCATGGAAGGAAATGTTATACCTATTAAATTTGGCTGAGACAGATTGGGGAGAATTTAATTTGAGCTAATTTATAATACCGTTAATGAATTTCCTCAGGACTTGGATTTAAAAAAAAAATCAAGAACAAGAAAAAAATAAAACTGAAGGTCATCCCATCCATGATTTGGGATAATAGGTTATGTGACAGCCGTCGGGCCTGTTGGTGAGTAATTACACATCTCCTTAAACTGATATTCCCAAATGTGCAACAAATGTTCACAGACAAAACCAAATTTGATAGGTGTCTAATTGCCACCAAGAACAAGACTGTATCTGCTGGCACCAGGTAATGAGTTAAGCAGATGAAGGACTCATCTATGTTCTGGTGAGAAATTTCTAACTGGAATAACAAGTTACAGTAATGCCAACTTCCACACTCTGTCCTTCTCCCCATCTTCCTCAGAAGTCAGATTATTTCTTCATTAATTTGGGTAAGACAACCAAAGATTTGACATGTGACAATATAAAGTGATTGGTAATCAAAACACATCAGTATGCTTTAACTAAGGAATTTATCACACTACTTACCTCCCACTCTGCTCCCGTCGCCCCAACGTCACCGATCTGCGATGGGAGCCTCCTGGTGGGATATTAACAAAACACAGAAAATTGTTATCAAATAAGGAGAAAAGATGCTGCTTCTAACATTGGCATACATGCTTTTAACAGACAGGACAGGTAGAATCATGTATGACAAACTGCAGTTTAAAACAACAGGTGTGAATTAGAAATCTTTTCACTTCTAGAAAGTCTTTCTCTCTGACCTTCTGGCAGTAGGTGCCCTAAGGAATCCATGGGGCACAGTTTCTACAAACTCCAGATAAAGACACATAACAACAACAACAGGTGAGTTTTTTTTTTTCCTATTTACAGGAATTTGCCTGTGAAATTAATGCCATGAGAGGACCTTGCTTAGGATATTGTACATTAGTAGAATTAAAGTTGATGATGCGTCACAAAGAGAAAAAAAGTCAGATTAAGCTAAAGTTAACTAATCATAGAAAGGTGCATTTCTTCTCTTAGAAAATCAGACAAGTGAGAAGTCTTGAGAGAACAAATATCAAGTAGTGATTAGCACATTTTCTACAATGTAGCCTACATCAAATGTAGTTGATGACAGGGTTTCTATCCCTTTGTGTTTTAACGGTTCACTGAAGAAATGTTAAGTTTGTAACCCTCACTATCTACTCTTTAAGTTAGGTTTAGCCCTGTCTGGATGGTCTTTACTCACAGAAGTGATAGGAATGGGGGGGGGGGAGAATAAGTTGTCTTATTCTGTGAGAAACTTGAACAGCAAGGAGCTGAATAATGACAGGCTCTTATCATCTTGTTGTAGATAAATTGAATGCATGGCTGAATTGCAAGGGGACAGGGAATCAATTTTTGTATCTCTGTAATTTATTATATTTTCATTGTTAGTTCAGGGCTATGATCTTCAAAGCGCAATGTATATGTTGCCATTTGCTGTTATTATAAGGCTGCAGTTGCAGGCTTTTGTTAAGGATAAGTTGAATAAATTGCCTTGTGCCATTATAACTAGAAACTAGGGATAGGGTCAGTAGGTTCCACAGTTTATACTCAGAAAGCTGCTCAATGGATTTATCTGAAGCTTGTGTGGTGAAGAATGGGCAAGAAATTGCTTATTTAAAGAAGTTTAAAGCATGAAGATCCTCAACTGCATGACAAGTATTGATTGTCTGTCTCTGCTCCACCCAGTTTTCTGTGGTAGATTTTTTTTCATCAGATTTCTCAATGTAGACAATACCTTTAAGAAGAAAAATGCTGTGTTCATTCAGAGAGAAGGTCTAGAAGGCCTTCTAGATATTTTTAACTCAAAGTACCCAATATCCCTAACAACCACTGGGATTATTGTAGTTGCCCATCCCTATGAGTGTGTTGTGCATAAGTAATAGTATAAATTTTGTATGTTTTTAATAATTCAGTTAATCCATTTTATCCTGCTGGAGTTCAAAAATTACCCTTGAACATGCTCAGTTAGAACCTCTGATCTAAAGGAACAGAGATTTATGGTATCCAGAGACTTGACTTATCTAGATATAGAGTCCTTTATGCCTAATATTTTGTGTGAAAATGGAAACGTCTTCACATGACATATTAAAACAAAAGGGTGTTCCCTCACTTTTTAATTTGAACATCCTGATCTTCGGAATTAAAGCTGGATGTGAAAGTGAAATGACCTGTGATTTGACGAACAAACAACATTTGGGCTACTTGACTGCTCAGACTGCAAGCAAGAATTACATATTTCTTTTGGACTAAGAAGGGTTATGAGTTATATTGTTCTTGTGTTAATGTAACCCTTATGAGTTTTAGTTCGGGGCAGTAGGTGCAGAAACCCTAAGGAATGGGCTGTACTTGCTGGTTGAGTTCAAAAGGCTCATTCCCACTACAAAATAACCTGATGTGGAAACCTGGTTAATTGGTCATCAAATCTCTCTGGGGCCATTTACTCCTCTTTGTGGTTCACACTGACTTGGGGTGGGGGGAGAGGAAGAATGGCTGCCACAGACAGATGATAATGGCAGGAAGAGGGGGAGAGGAAGAGGAGGAAACAAAAGGGAAACTCCTTCTGAACAAACCTTGCCAAGAAAACAGGTGAACCCTAAGCTCACAACAGGTGAACCCTAAGTTGGAAATGACTTGAAGACACACAACAACAACAACAACAACAACAACAACAACAACAACCATAGAGGAGGGGTGGTGGCATGGAGGGAAGGCTTGGGTCCCAGTTGCTCCTTCTCCACCTCCTCATGTTGGCTGCCCTCTGGTGCACCCCTCACCTCTCTGATACTCAGCGGGTGCACCTCCTCCAGGTGACCCCCTTCTGTCCATGGCAGCGGCAGTGGCACTCTGTCTCCCTCTCCTCCTGCTCCTCTCCCTGCCAGCTCTCTCGCAAGCCAGCCTGGGGCCTCCTTGCTCCTGCCCCACTTTGACCCCAGAGATCACATCGGGAAAGATGAAGAGGAAGAGGAGGAGGAAGAAGAAAATGGAGGAAGGCAGAAAGGATGGAGGGCGGGGGGAAAGGGGATAGGAAGAGGATGCCCACCCAGAGAGACCCGCAGAGGATCAGGTGAGGCCAAGCCAGCAGAGCGGCCTTGACTCCTCTAAGGTGGCTGCTGATGCCACAGCTGGCTCACTCCCTCCAGGACACTGTCCTCCATGATCACAGTGGCCCCAAAGCTGGGTCCACAAAAGTAGGGCCCTGCCCTGCCAGGTGAGGGCTTGTGAAGGTAAGGGAGCCCAGCTCACCACACTCAACTTCAGGCGAGATGCGAATCAGATCCCTCATTCCCACTGTTAGAACACTCTTCTGAATCATTTTTTTTTTACAAAAGAATCACCAAAACAAACTAGTGTCTGAAAAAAATGCTGTTGTGTTTTTTTTAAAAAAATTGTCTAGCTTTACTGTGACTCCAGCTGACTGCAGTCGGGTCTGAAACTGTTTGCAGTGTGAATGACACACATATAAATCAATCAGGCAATCGATCCATATCCTAGTGGGAATGACCCCCTAAGAGAGCTGGAGAAGAGCTCTAACTTCCAGGGCTTAGGAATAGGCCCTTTCCTCTTTGAATATGGTAGTAGGATTTTCAACTGAGTTTTATAGGGGGAACAAAAGTTCTTTGCTCTGTAATTTCTGTTTTGCATTTGCTTGTATTTTGTTTTGTTTTCTTGTTTTGTTTAATTTAGCATTTTATAAGGTTGTACCAAATGTTACAGAAATATTGAGCAGGAGAGCCAGAAGTGTTCTGAAATCAAGCCGTGAATTTGAATATAATAGGATGCATGAAACTTTGGAGATAATGAATATATGTCAAATTTGTGGATAGTGTGTATGTGTGATAATTATATATTCAATTATAATAGTCAATTATAGTCTGTCCTATGGAACTTAGAAAAAGGTACTTTAACTGACTACACCCGTGCTTAGTTCTGTTTGCACAATTCAGGTTGTTATACATTACTGTTGCCTTAACTAAATAATATTTTCCCCCCAGTTCAAAACATTGTACATTTTATTGCAACTAAGATTTGCACAGGTAAAGATAATACAGTCTAACCTGACTTTTTGACTCCACCTTATCACTGCCCACAAAACAGATTATAGTCAAAATCCCATAGAAGGGCTTCATCACAGAAATCCCTCCTTGTGGAGTTATGTGCTGATTGTGCTATACAATCATTATGGTGAATGGTAACATAATAATAAATAATAATAACATTTATTTGTATCCCGCCCCTCTGAGAACAATCGGGGTGGCTAACAAAGTTACACTATACAATTGAATGGCAACACTATGCAAGTAAATGAACACCCAAAGGAGTAGTACCACTAATTTCAGCAGGGATCGAGAGATATTCATTGACCCAGAATGTGCACAAACATGGGAAATAGAAATTCATGTACAAAACTGCTTTTGTGACCATGAACTGAATGTGAATGTTGTACATCAGACAATGCACTCCAAGTGCTTCCATAGGAGAATTTGTGTATACATAAGACCCTAACAGGATTACACTTGATACATGTATGGTTTTTATGGAAATCTGATTGTCTTGGCACACTAAAGCCGCATTGCAAGTGTTTGGCAAGTCCTTCAAACAATCTCATCTATTTTTCCCCCCTCACTTTCCCCCCACAATTTGTGCAAAACATAGGTAGTGTAAAACTCATGTTCTGTTCAAAATTAGTATTTCTTTCCTCTTTATTAAACTAACCACACAGATCCAGAAAGCATAACAAAACAGGCTGATCACAAAGACACACATATGTATCCCAAGCTATTGTTTTACCTAGTCCATACAATGGATAAACAGTTATCACATTTTCCATTTGTGAAATGTGTGAAAATATATTCTTCGAAATGTGAAGATTTCTCATTACTGTTGTGAAAAAAAAACTGTTGTGGCAGTTTGTACTGAGGTTTTTTTTTTTTTTTTTTAAGTTCTCCTGTTTACTATACAAGGACAAAGCAAATCAGGATTTACATGTCAATGTATATATGACTAAGGAGTGCGTGGGCACCAGTGATGTGGTGTGCTTAGCTAAAAACAGCTGCTAGTATATTATTGGAGCTAGTTCACATTCCTATATCACAATTTGACATTAAAAACCCCAAAAGTTATTGCACAGTGTTGTATAATAAGCTAAGATACTGAATTTCTGAAAGGTTTTAAAAAGCAAGAGAAAAATCTAGATGCTAATTTAACCAGGATTTTTCAGCTGTGCTATTTTCTCAGATAAACAAACCGGGCAGTTGACTTAATTAGGAAATACTCTGAAGAGAATAACTTGATGACTATTAGTTTTTGAACAACAAGTCATGTCACGAAGACCTAAATCTCTTCTTTAATGCAATTATGAGCCTGGGGGGGGGGGGGGGGAATGGCGGCTTACCTAAGCAGGAACTGTTCTTGTCACTTTAATTTACTTAATACTTCTCATTGTAGGAGAGACTTCCGAAGTGCTTTGAGTACTAAGGGGGGAAAATCTAATGGGAAAAAATCTATTACATTATGAGATTAGATGCTGTACTGCTGCATGCTATCATAAAGCACACATAGCCAACCTCAATTCACACATCACCTAATTTATGTTCTTTATTTGGATATTTAGCAAATTGTTCTACCATTACAGCAGCTGCTAAAATTCAACATTAGCATATTTCCTCTCAAAAAAATGTAAGGTACTGCCCCCTCATTCAGTAGTTTCTTTGTCCCTATCAAAACTTGTATTTCTTCAGATTGAATCTGCTATCTGTGAATTCATCACTACTGCCTGGAGCCCTGCTAAGTGAATTGCTAAGCAAAAAGGGTTTGTAATACATGTCTCCAAAGGGAAAACTAGTAGACCAAGTCTGTTTCTGAAACGGATGCTCCCAGGAGTGTCATTGGTCCATTCAAAGTCAAAGAGTATCAAAATAAAATCCAAAGTTAGTCATACTGAGATCAGACCCACACTGGGTTTCCCCAATACTATCAGGTCACCATATGTAAGGAAAGCAAGAAAGCATTTTAATGTCTGTTTGAGATGCACTAATTAGTGGCAGGAATAGCTGTTTGCTCTCATGTAGAATCATAGAATCATAGAATCATAGAGTTGGAAGAGACCACAAGGGCCATCCAGTCCAACCCCCTGCCATGCAGGAACTCTCAAACAAAGCATCCCCAACAGATGGCCATCCAGCCTCTGCTTAAAGACCTCCAAAGAAGGAGATTCCACTACATTCCAAGAGAGTGTGTTCCACTGTCAAACAGCCCTTACTGTCAGGAAGTTCTTCCTAATGTTGAGGTGGAATCTCTTTTCCTGTAGCTTGCATCTATTCCTCTGGGTCCTAGTCTCTGGGGCAGCTGAAAACAAGTCACCTCCCTCCTCAGTATGATATCCCTTCAAGTATTTAAACAGGGCTATCATATCACCTCTTAACCTTCTCTTCTCCAGGCTAAACATCCCCAGCTCCTTAAGTCGTTCCTTATAGGACATGGTTTCCAGATCTTTCACCATTTTAGTCGCTCTCCTTTGGACACGTTCCAGTTTTTCAACATCCTTTTTAAATTGTGGTGCCCAGAACTGAAGCAGAGTGGTGAATCCATGACAGGTTTTAACCTAAAGTGCAAAGTTGTTGAACTGATTTTTGGGACAGCATTCAGCACCTTGTATATTCAAGTCCTGCTTAAAGTCTGTAACAGTGTGATAATGGCATCTCCTGTGCATAACTCCTGAGGAGTATAGGTAAACAAGGGATTAATATGATGCTGAGTTAAGTTACATGTATTGGGAGTCCACATCATGAAGGAGTCTGAGAGATCATGACAGACAACTCGTCAATGAGGATAGTAAATGCCAAGCTTCTAAATCCTTCCCACGAGTAGGTTGTAATCCCCTCGGCCGGGGGGGGGGGGGGGTTATGAATCAGAGAGTTGAACAACGAGAGACTTGGAACTAAAGTGCCTGCAGCACCTAAGGGATGTTCTGGCTGTAGGCTGTGGTTCAGATTCCCAGTTTTCACCATATATATTCAAGTCACAGGACATTGGTATAGTGAGCAGTATAGTAATGTCTTAGCTACATTAGCAATAGCAAGTACATTTCTATACACTTTATGAGTGAACTGGCACTCCCTAAACAGTTTACAATGTTTAAGCCAATTGCCACCTACAATCTGAGTACTCATTTTACTGACCTATGCAAGGCTGGAAGGCTGAGTGGACCCTGGAGCCCTGTCTAAAATTGAACTCACAACCTTGTGGCTGTGAGTGGCTGCAGTACCAGCATTTAATCTCTGTACCACCGGGGCTCCTAAGGAAAATACGTTTCATTTAAGAACTCAGCTGAATATGACTTTGGCTGTTTTGTAACTTTGGTTGTAACTATCTGAAGGATGGTGCTTTCTTGTAAAATGATACATTTTGCCAAAGTAGACTGCTTAGAATAAAAATCTTTCCTTTAAGATCTCCTGTCCCAAACTCTTTCACACATCTTTTGCTCAGTGTGCATCCATGTGTGCATGTAGAATTCACATCTCCCACACAGGAGGGGAAAGGAAAATCTCTGCAGAGTCAGAGGTAGGGATGTAAAGAATATTCTCCAAAATTCGAAAATTGGAGAAATATGCCTAATTCGACAATTTCTATAACATTTTAGAGAGAAGAAATTTCTGAGCACTTCTCGATCAATGAGTAAGAATGCTATTTTTAATAATATCAAAATGAAGGGAAGAGAGAAACTTTGAGCTGACAAATTCGACCTCCAGGATTTGGGTATTTTGCGTAAGAAAAACTACCATTCATCCTGGCTTTTACCAGGGGCTATTTCCTTTGTTAGTGTGATTCCCCCCATCTTTTCTCACTCACAGAACAAAAAGAGGGAGCCTTCTCCACTTTACATCATGCTCTGCCATTCAAATTCTCACAAAAGAGAAGAAGGAGGTGGGGATGTCAAAGGGGGATGTCAAATAATAATAATAATTTATGCCCAGCTCTTCAGCCAAAAGGCTATCAGAGCAGCTTACAAATTACTAGATATTTCCCTGCCCTCAGGCTTGCAATCTAAAGGGACAAGAGACAAAAGGAGAAGCAAATGGCAGGGGAAAAGTTCAGCAGATCCTCATTTTCCCACATTCTCTTTTGTGAGGGTCACATTCTCTCAGCCTCAGAGGCAGAACATGACCAACTCTCTCTGCACCTTTTCCATGGTGATGCTAAGATCATGAAATAGTAATAATAATAATAATACCCCTTACCCAAAATGCTGAGGACTAGATGTATTTTGGATTTTGGAGTTTTTCAGAGTTTGGTATATTTTTATACAGTATGTCTAATGGGATATAATGGGAGATGGGATCCATGTATGTCTCATATGCATCTCATAGACATAGATTGAAGGTAATTTAATGCACAATATTTTAAAAATAATGTTGTGCTTCTGTACACTGAGCTTCAGCAAAACCCTGAGACCACTATTCCTTGTATAATTCAATAATTCAGTAATTTCTCTAAACCTTCAGGATTCCCAAGTTTCCTTGAGTTGGGGTCAGACTAGATGCTCTCAGGGTCAGTTTTGGGTTTTGGAATAATTTAGGTTTCAGAAGTCCAGAGAAAGGAGACTCAGACTCTACTCTGGACATTTCTCCTTAGAATGGACTCATGTTTTCAAAAACAGTCATTTCTGGATTTTTGCAAGAACAAAAAAGAGAAGCACCACAGACTGATGGGAACTGCAGTCTAATAAGGCTGCACATTGCAGAAGTAATCCAGTTCAACAATACTTTAAAGCTATGGAAAATCCTGGGATTTGTAGTATGCTGTGCCACCAGAGCTCTCTGACAAAGAAGGCTAAATGTCTCACAAAACTACAATACCCAGTTGTTGTTGTTGTTGTTGTTGTTATTTTCTTATATCCCGCCTTTCTCCCAATATACAGACTCAAGGTGGTGATTTTCCATAGCATTAATCTATAGTATATCTTTCTACAATGTAGATGGACACCTCCATTACATAATTTGTTGGGGATGCTTTGACTGGGAGTTCCTGCATGGCAGAATGGGGTTGGACTGGATGGCCATTCTTGGGGTCTCTTCCAACTCTATGATTCCATGATTCTATAGCACTCTGAGCCTACTGTGATTTTAATTGTTTTTAAATGTATAACGTTTTAAAGTTATAAAGTCTTATAATGCAAGCCATGCACTGATGGACTATTGCACAATAATTTTGTATTGATTGATTTTATACCCTGCCTTTCTCCCAAAATAGGATTCTCTTAAAGGGGTTTGTTTATTATAAAAAGAATGGAACGTATAATGCCTTGGAATTAAAAATTATGATAGATAGATAGATAGATAGATAGATAGATAGATAGATAGATAGATAGATAGATAGATCTTGGAATTAAAAAGTGTGTGTGTGTGTGTGTGTGTGTTTGTGTGTGTCTTAAAATTAAAAATCCCTCTTGGAAGTGGGAATGAAATGTTGTGTGGATGCAGCCTGGGTTCTTAGCTCAGCTCAGAAGTTGGAATACAGTGTCTCAAAGCATGAGCAGAGTGTCTCTGAGCATGAACAGAGTGGCTGCCGCTTGTTGCTCGTGCAGCTGCACTTTGCTTTATTGAACTGAATTTATCTGATCTAAACACCTTCAGAGGAGAGACTCAGTTTGCATCTGCACTGAAAAAATAATCCAGTTTGGCCACTTTAACTGCCCTTGGCTCCATGTTGTGAAATGCTGGGATTTGTAGTTTGTTGTGGCACCTGGCAGATGACTCAACAGGTCCTCAAAACTACAGATCCCAAGATTCCATAGCACGAAGCCATAACGGAAGTTAAAGTGGTGCCATCGAGGTGTCGAGGGTAAACGCTCGACCCTCTTTTTGTGTCTTGGAGGGACTCTTAGCCTCTCAAAATGGTGGCACTTAGTCTTGAACCCCCCTTCCCAAAATCCTGGCTACGTCCCTCGTGGGTCACACTGTCTCAGCTTGAGGGGCATCCCATGGCAAAACTCCTCTTTATGCCAAGAAAACCCTCGGTTTGTCCCATCTTCCAGTGACATCCTGATGTTGAACAGGGGTCAGACTACATGTCCTCTAGGACATGCTACTAGAGAGGTCCCTTCCTCACCACTACTCCCTTCTCCTTTTGTGTTGTGTCTTGTTAGATTGTAAGTCTGAGGGCAGGGAACCGTCCGATTAAAAATATTGTATGTACTGCACTGTGTAAATTTGCAGTGCTTTATAAATAAAGGTTAATAATAATAATAATAATACATGTCCTTTAGTATGCCATGTATTCCTATGTATTACTTCATAGCAGAAGGGGGTTGGACTGGATGGTCCTTGATGGTCCCCTCAACTCTACTAATTCTTGTTGGGGCTTCAATCACAGTTTATTTGTTGAGACAGTGCTTTTTCCTCCTTTTGTGTGTATGCCTTCAGGGGTTTTTAAGCATAGAAATGTGCTTTAAACCTCTGCCAAACTTCCTTTTGAGATGGTAATTGAGTTTGAAATGCAAAGTAATTAGCGTAATTATTTGCCTTGTCTTTTATTGTCATTCAGAGAAATCTGTGAAAAATATTTCGCTGGCTGCTGAAAGGGAGAGAAGAAATCACCTTTTGGAAGGGGCATTTGTGGAAAGAATATTTTTTTAAAAAATTCTCCTCAAGGTTTCACTGACCGAGGAGAAAAACATGGGTTTCTCCAATCACTAGTCAGAGGTGAGGAGGCACAAGTTAAGTTCCACAGTAACTTCCCACTGAGTTACTAGTAAGGTGGGGGGGGGTTTAAAATCAGTGGGTGGTAACAGCTCAGCTAGATGATTTTCAGGAATATTATCTTTTACCTGAGAGTAGGAGAGGGAGGAAACCCACCACAGAAAATCACTACCCAATTACATTGGAGCCACTACTCTCTAATCACTATTACTCAGTTAAGTAATAATCTCATTGCATGTCTTGTTCTGCATGATATTGTCTTAGTGGGAGCTTTCTATGAATGGTTTAAATTTTACTTGATGCTACTGCACTCCTGAGGCTAAACAGATATGACCCTGAGTCTTGCCTGGATAAGAAACATCCAGATGTCCTGTGCAAACTATAAAAGCAGGACAGATTAACTAGGATAACTAAAATATAGATTTAAGATATTGTTATGGTTTAGGTTAATTATGGTATTTATTTTAAAACAACAACAACTTTGATATTTATAAACCAAAAAAAAGACTAGTTTGTTCAGGCTAAAGATGAGCACTGGGCACATGAAGACTAGGAATACAGCTGATTAAAATGATAATTATCAATCAGTTATTAATTTCTGACTGTGACTTTCTTATTTATTTGTGTATTATACCTAGTTTTTTTATGAACAGTTCAAAGAGGTTGCAAACATTTTTAAAATTTTAAGAAAAACAGCCACAGATTTTTTTAAGGCACATAAAAACAGAAAAGATATCTATCTATCTATCTATCTATCTATCTATCTATTAAAAATTCAATAGCATTTAGCAATCTCAGTGGGTGATGTCATTATCCTGTGTCTGGCTATAGGGACTTAAGCCATATGCTTCCCCAATCAGGGCTGCAATACTTCACTAAGTTTTTTCTTGAAGGTAGAAATGAACGATTCCAGCAATTTTCTTCCCACCATGAGAAAATCTTCAAAAAATACAGTTTTCAAAGGCTATTCACAATCTGGGAATAGCAGATTGGTCTGGGACTGGCAGCTCAAGCAGCTCACTGGAATGGGAATCATAAGCGCTGCGGCGTGGCATTATGATGCTGCTTTTGTGCTGTATTGTTTGGGCACTGCACCACAGTGGCATCATCATGGTGCTTGCCATGTAAACAGGTGCACACCAAAATGGCACCATAGGAATGGGGCATTGAGCTAGTGGATGCTACACCGTGACTCTACCCACAGGCCGGCCTTTCAGGCTGGCCCTATAGTCCCCAAATTCCCCAGCCAGCCAAGCTCTGCATTGAAATGTCTTAACTTAGAGAAATCAAGGTTCTTCTCTGGAGTTTCTAACTTTGGCCAACTTTGGAATTCCTGGCCATGGGTGATTCCATTATCAGTTGAATGAGACTTGAGTAGCCTTTCCTATTTAGAAAGTCCTGTTTAGAAAAAGGGAATTCAAGAAGACAAACTGAGAAGCAGGTAACGAGTAAACTTGGACCACTTTGACCCAAAACAGACAGGCCAAATGACATGGTTTACTGAAGTGTTCAGGACATAGCATTTAGATGATGCACACCCTAAACACTGCTGGAAACCAAGTTGACACGGCATCTTCCCAAAAGAACTGAGCCAAAAAGGAAAGGAAAAATCCATTCTTTTTTAGTGGCCTGTTCTAAGACTGCAGCAGCAGCCCAGATTGGGGCTAGGCGTGTGTGCTGTTGCCATAGCCCAGTTGCAAAGAATGTTGGTGCGGCCCTGCCATGGTTTATTTGGCCTGTCTGTTTTGGGCCTCTATTACAGTAACTATTTGGATGTGACATTTTAAGTTGGGCCTTCTATAAAATGGAGTATGAATGAAGCAGAGGGTCTATCCCACACTCTTTGTCCTTAACTGGGTGAGCTACCACAGAGACAATCTGGTTATTTGCCATCAGATGATTTTTGGTTAAAGGAAACATCTCTTCTAGACCATTCCATTTAAAGCTGAATTTTAAAGGGGAACAAAGCCCAGACAGGTCCCAGAGCTTTTCTTCTCCTCAACATCTCACAAAAACTGAGATGCCAATGCCAGACCATTCATAAATAAAATATCCTCTGGATCCAGATGACACTACCTGCCAAATGATCCTCTATTTAAGTGGCATCATTATTAGTAAGGCCAGAATACAAACAAAAATTTTCTTCTTATGGTTGTTTCCCATTATCCTTGCTTTTTCCCCACTGATTTCTTTTCCTATTTTTTTCTTCGTTTGGTTGTACATGTTTCTTTGTTTGGTTGTTGTTCTTTCATGGTACTGGAAAATACTTAATTAAAATAACTTTTTAAATAATTTGGTCAGTGTGTCTGTATGTCTCTGTTAAGTAAGTAGCTAAAATGTTTTCTTGTATTTTTGCGTGTATTGCATTGTATTGTGTATATGAGTTATACTATGAGCTATTTTAAATTAGTATTTTTACCTCTAGAACAGCTTAATTTTGTTGTTGTTGGTTTCCCCCCCTTCACTCCACAACCTGTAGCCAATGGGAGGGGATGGAAATAAATACAGGGTGATTCAAAAATAATAGTGCAGAAGTAGAGCTCTCCTTATTCAGTTTTGTGCCATTTTTAAAAAATCACCCTGTATTAAATTTGATCTTCACAGTCATTGTGAATTGAGACAAACCAGTGTTTAATTGGCACTGTGGTGCCAGAGTAAAGGGGTGGGTGGGGAAGGAAATGCACTTGTGTGCTCTCACAGTATGGACACTGAATGGCAGAAGGAAATCTGACTTACATGTGGGATAACTACAGCTGGCATATGATTGATTGATTACACCGTGTCATGAAAAAGGGCCCCGAGAGCACAGAAATTAATTTAGATAAATACAAGGTAATAATACACTTAGGGAAACATAATACTGAGCTGCAGGACAAAATTGGCTGATTCTGGTTTGAGAGCAGGAATGCACAGGATGGTTAACAGGAAAGCCTGAATCACAGCATGATGCTGTTATTAAAAAAAATGCAGTTGCTATATTGGTAGTTATATAAATGAGGATAGTGTGCATAAGGACCTAAGTCATTCAGAGGGTGTTGTTTTTGCTTTTGAAGGCCAAAGAAAGAGGCATGATTATCTGTTTTGATTGACTGAATATAGCCTTGATAAGCCAAGTGTAAAGAGTATGTGTAATCAGTTTATTTTTCACCATTATACAGCCAAAGAAAGAGTATAATAGTTGAGAGATTCAAAGGAAGTGAATGAAAAATTTATCAGATATGCTGGATAGCCATCTTGGGAAGGCAGGTAGGTGAGACAGAAGCAGGGTTGGCTGATGGATCTGTTGCCACAAGGACGGTGACCTGGGCAGTAATTCGGCAGCAATTTTTATGTGATAGGACACTACTGCCACCCGAATTAGCACTGAATTAGCTTACCTTAAGCTATTGTTTTAACCCCATATGATAGGGTCCATAGCTAGCTTAGACCCACTGGCGGGTTATAGACCGCCAAAAAATACGTATTGAATACGTATTAGGGTTAGGAAGTGGCGGTGCTTCCGCACCCCCTACCCTAATACGTATTCAATACGTACGATATGGTGGTGGCCATTCCATATGGCCGCCGCCATATTGACGTAATGGACGCTCTGCGTCCGCACGTGGTGCACCAGAAGTGATGCCGTGAGTGTGCCCTTTGGCACTTGCAGCGCTCCAAGCATCATCTATTATTATTGCTGTCTAGATTTTGAACTTTAATATTATGTTGCAGCAGTAGAACCATTTTCACTGCTTAAATTAGCAACATTGTTCACATGGACTATCATCACTCCACTTTTCTGATGCTTATTGGCAATTGTTGATGTCTTTTATAATTATGTACCCTGATATATATATCTTGTAAATATAAGAAGTTTAGTAGTTACACAGATCTCTTGTTGTCCCCTTGTGTTCAGACTGTCTAAGTGTAAGCCTGCTGCTCGTTGTTGGTGTACTTGCAGCGCCTCTTCCGGGGCCCGAGAAGGAGCGCGATTTCTGCGCTCCTTCCTCAGAGTGTCCGGGAGCCCCGCGGTGTGGCAGCTGCAGCTCCCAGATGCTGCAAGCGGCGGCGGCGGGACAGCGCTGCTTCTCAGCGGTATGTAACCCACCATAGAATCAATTGCTGAATCCCATGGCTTCAGTGAACCTCCTGTAGTTCAGGCTAGCAATTGAATTCAGAAGGCCTAAATG
This sequence comes from Sceloporus undulatus, assembly GCF_019175285.1. Taxonomy (NCBI): domain Eukaryota; kingdom Metazoa; phylum Chordata; class Lepidosauria; order Squamata; family Phrynosomatidae; genus Sceloporus; species Sceloporus undulatus. Next base: position 131,218,936 of record NC_056524.1, on the reverse strand, counting down.
TAATTTGAGTCTTATTTTGTCTTGGGATATGTGTTTTAAAAGTCCATATTTTGTTCTGTTAGTATAACAACTGTGAAAACACGTTTATTCTAGAGCCATCAGGAGTTTTAGAAGAAAAGCTTGACAATTCCATCCATCTGGACTCTTTTTTCTTTTCTTTCTCATCTTCTCAGATCTTGGTATCTTTAAATAATAAGTGGATTTAATTCAAAGTTGCATTGCAAACTACAAATCTGAGTGGGAAGTTTACATAAACAGCAAAATAGATTTCACCAAACCTTCACTATATACTTATAGGTTATTTTTAGCACAGTAATTGCATTTAAGGACTTACAAGTGTAGTACATTTTCCATCTCTCTTTTGATGTTTAATAACTACGTACAGGTACATTCTCATTTTCTTTGTTTGGTATCTGACTCCAGTTTGACCATGGACAACTGTTAAGAGGGGAAAGTTCCTGCTTTTTCTATTTCATGAGTTATTGGTCATCAGATAAAAGGTGCTCTCTGACTTACCTAGTGTAATTTGAGCAGCTTTTATTAATACATTATCTGTAAATTCAGTGGTTGTTAATATTTCTGAGTCCCTCATTGAAAACTCAATTTATGCCCCCTCCACCAATCAGCCATTCCTTGCGCATGAAATATTCCAAGGTGTGTAAAATATCTTCTTTCCTGAAATGACTGAGAGCATGGGTTTCTCATTCCTCTACTAAGAAGAAGCAGACAGCAGGGGGAACTGCTGAACTAAATGCACTCTTGTACAAGAGCAGTGCAGTTAACCCTCTCCCCATGCACTCTGAAGTGCCTGCTGAGTAGCAAAGAAAGGTTTCAATGCCTTTAGTCCAAAATCATTGCACAATTACTTCTTAAGGACTATTTATTTATTTATTTATTTATTTATTGGTAAAAGCTCAGTAAGCAAAGGAGTGACTCCAGAGCATGAGTCATAGAGCTGTGACAAGAAAAAGTCATAAGACAGCTAGGTTACAGGATATTTTTAAATGAAAAGTAAGTGCTTCATCAGTTCCAAATATAATTCAAAATCCATACAGATATGAGTGGTTTGCCTTTATCCTATTTAATTTCCTAATATAGATATGTAAACCTTAGAATTATTATCAGCAGCAGCAGTAGGAGTGCTTTACATAGGAGAGAGGGGAGGTCTTCAGGTCTCCTTTTTGAAAATGGAAGAAACTGTTCTTGCTTGCCTTTTATATGTGCATTGCCATGTGCATTTTTTGTTTCACAGGGTCATTAAGTGTGGCAGAATCTGAAATAAATTTTTAGCAAGCTAACACTCATCAAACACTGCAGGTATTCTAATCTTGGACAAGAACAGGTAGACCACTTAGCTTTTTTCCCCTATTAACTCCTTAGATTATTTTATTCATTTAAAAACTTTCCAACAATTGCCTATAAGAGAACTAGTTTAAAACATGACCCCAACTCTTCTCTTTTAGGCTTGCAATGTCCCGATTTTAGGTAGGACATTCCCGGATTTTGGCTTCCCGTCCTCCAGCCTGCCACCCTTGTCCTCCAGCTCACTGTCCTCCTCCTCCTTCGATCCTCCTCCCTGGCCCTAGAAAGCACGGCCAGATGTCCTGCCCCTTCCCGGCCTCATAACCAATTAGAGCAGCTTGTGGCTGGAGGAATGGGCGGGACCTCTGACTGCAAAGGCCACTGGGGCCTGTAGTTGCAGGAGGAACCACCCCTTCCCAGCCTCAAAACCAATTAGAGAGGCTTCTGGGGCAGCACTTCCAGCCGCAAAGGCCACTGGGGCTTGTAGTTGCAATGGATTCCTACAAGCCCCAGCAGCCTTCGCAACCAGAAGTCCTGCGTCGGAACCCATTCTGATTGGTTGTGAGGCCGGGAAGCGGTGGGACATCCACTCCATCCCGGTTTGGTGGATGACGAATATGGCAACCCTACTTGATTTCCACTGGCTAGAGGAGATCCTTACATTTGACCCAGATAGCTTTCATATACAATTTTCTCTTTTAAAAAATTGCTTCTATTGGGGAACACCAAAGAGGTCATGTTGAACAAAATCTAACTTTATATCTATTCCAGTTACATAATAATGATTGTTAACAGAAAATAATTACTGTAAAATACACACAAGTAAACAATGTAAAATATCTATGCTACAAATTGAATGCTTCAGTACAGTAGCAGTCTGGCAGGGAGTGACATCTGGTGTGGGGTGCAGGACTTCTGGGTGTATGACTTCTGGCACCAGGACCTCCTACTTCCAGGGCAGGGAGTGTCCGTGCAGGATGGAGGAGTACCCATGCGGGCAAAAATGGCACCTGTGTGGGCCAGAGGAGCATCAACGTGGCCCCTAGGGGAAGTTGCTTAGCCATGAGGAGTGTCCACATGGCCCTGGAGAGCCAAAATGGTGTCTTCACAGCCCTGAGGGGCACCTGCTCGGGCCCACGGAGAATCTGCATGGGCCCAAAGAGCACCCGTGGAGGCGGGGGTCAACTGGACGTCACCCACCTTATGGGATTTCATCCCACTTATGGGGTGTCACCTGGTGCAGTGTACATCCCCTTGCACGCATACACACCCGTGATACTGCTGCTTCACTGTTGTCAGTATATGAGAGTCCAACCTTTTTGTATTCTCAACAAATGGAAATCTTTTAAAATATGTGAGAATGAATTAAGTAACCATTTACATCATGATTGGTCTAGCACAATGGTTTAATATTGGTTTGGATATGTAAAAAATGTGTGAAAAGGAAAGGGGGAGAAATAACTTTAGTGGCACCTTTAAGATTAACTGGTTTATTTAAATATAAACATTTCTAGATTTCAATCCATCTCCTAAGACACTTTTCTTTAATATGTCTGAGGACATGGATTTATTCATTTTCCGTTCACACACTGAAACAAACTAACATTGCTATCTCATTAATAAATTATGAAATGTGATATTTTCCAGTTACAGTGAAAACTAACAAGCTTCACACTTCCTTATACAGATCTAAACTGAGTTGTTTATGAGCTTCTATAGTTCCTGAACATTTCAGGATACTTCTCAGCCCAAATAGCATATGACAATATGTAAACTTTGAGAGAAAACATGCTCAGAAATTTGTATTTTAAAGAAAATATATTTTTATATTAAATGTATATTCAAGTACAAATTTTCATGTGAATTTGTTTGTTTTGTTTTTTAAAAAACTCAATAAATTAAATCTTTGCAGAGGCAAATGGACACAACAGGTTTATGGGCAAAGGCATAAAAGAAATAACTCTACTCCCTTCTACAGGATGATAGTAGTCTGCTAAAGTTGGCATTAATAACTGGTATATAGTTGGGATGTAAGTTCTTAGGTATGTAGCTGGATCTAGGATACAGTTGTTTAGGAAAACAGGAGGGAAAAATCAAGGTAATTTGGCAGTATGGATTCATAGCAAAATTTTGTACCGGTCAATAATCTTTATGTTTTGGAGATCCCGCAATAAAATAGGTTTTCACTTTGCTTTGTTTGCTGCTTTGCCATCAGCTCTCTTAGAGGAGAAATATGCTTCCCTTATTTCCAATATGTTGGGCCTTGTCAGTCAAGCATGGTTAAAACAGCTGAAAGTTCACTACAGCCGAAAAGACGGTGTGAGGCCTCTCTGGTGCTGGTTGCACTAGCACCATGGCAAACACATGTGGTTGCTGTCCATTTTGGGGCCAGATTTCTATGAAAGTAAGTCATGTTGTTCCCCTCAGATGACTTCCAGGCTTTCCTACATGATCTGCCTGAGAAAGTGGGTCACTCAGTTGGGTAAGGAGACTAGGAGATGGGGCAGAGAGTGTTGGGGAGTGTTGGGGGATTGGGCCCTTCATCTGGACACCAGTAAGGGTTAGGTGGAGCATTGAGAAAATTGGTATGCAGGATGACAGGTGGGTTAGTGAATCTGTTCAGGCAGAGGGCAGACAGGATCAGGAAATGACAACAGAAAGTTGGGCCCCTCATTGGGGTGTGCAGGGGCTTCCAGAGCCTAAAGGGGGCATTCTGGGTCTGGATTGGCTGGTGAGGAGAGAGGAAAGGAGGAAAGAAGGGTGGACAATGGGTGGTGGGTTTGGAGGGGTGCTCAGGTGTCAACTGAGGGCAGGGCAGATGTGGATACCTAGGGTTTTAGGGCTGTATCTGATGAGATAGGGATGGGCTGAGCTAGGACCACTGCCTGGCAGGATGGGAATGACCACTTTGGCCACCATTGGCTGGATGATTGGGTTGCGGGAGTAGTTGGTTGACTCACACATAGGTGGGTGGGTGGGTGGGTGGGGAGGCACACCAGCTCTGGTCCTTGAAAATGGGGCAGGGCTTGGGGGGGTCACCCAGCTATGTATCTCTAGCTCTCTCACAGGCTGGTCCAAGCTGCCTAGCTCCTCTGCCCCATGTGGTCAGCTGGCAGAGGAGGCAGGACCAGGTTTTTATTGCCTGGCAGGAGACTGGTTTGTGGTTTTGGCAGGAGGAGGAAAAGGAGGGTATGTTACAGCAGGGGCCAGGCTGGATCCCTTGCTCTCAGTGTGTTTGACCTTATGAATTTGGCATGACTGAAACAGTTAAACTGCAGTGCCTGTATGACAAGAACATCTGATTTTAATATTTTACCCTAATTTGAACAGATGAGATCATTTTTATTCTACTTTTTTTTTCAAATTCCATCAGTGAAATCATATTTAAAGGGGGCAAGCTTTTATGTTTTAGTCTCTTCTACTAGGAATCAACTGGCTAAACCTTCTTAGTAATTTCTTCACTACTAATAAGCTTTGCATGCCCAAATGTTGGAAATCTCCTGGACTTGCAGTTAATTCCTGTTCATTTTGCATTTGGTTATTTTAGCACTATAGAAGATAGTCTATAACCAGAATCAAGCTATGTAGTTAAACTGGCATTGTGGAATCTGCTACACATGACAAATATAAGGGGAAGTAGATTCTACAGGACTGGTTGGAATCGTACCCCTCAGATAATTGTCTTAACAGTTATTAGAAGATCTGATTGTGTATTGTTCAGCTGGCAAGAAATCTAATATATCACTGGGGTAATATGTTATGTTCCTTGAAGGAATAATATAAATACACACACACACAAATTGACATGGCCATTATTTTAAATGCTAATTGTGAAATATTCAGTCTCCCTGTTCTCCTAATATTAATGTGATTTACAATGTATTCTTTGTCACCAACTGTGTTTCCAGATGCCAGCAGTTTGAACACATTTGCCTTATTGTCCCCGTCCCCACAAATCACTAGAAGGGAGAATAATAAAGTTGTATATGAGATAATGAAGTTTTTATGTGAGAGGAGAATGCATAGAGACAAATTAGATCACAGTTATACAGGTATGAATGACACAGTTGGAGTAATATGAGGAAACATTGCCATTTTAATTAACAGTTGATGAATACTATTTTCGCCCCTCAAAATGAGCTCCCAGAATTAGGTTGCCTCAAAGCCTCCCCCCACCGTGCCACACCCACACCTTCTATATTCTGCTATGGTTTCAGAGCCTTATTCAGCAACTTCAGGATGTGAAACTGGTGCTTAACCTGATCAAATAAATTTGAGCAGAACCTAAAAGGGTGAATATGGACTGAGATTTAAAGGAGCTATCCAAGATACTAAATCTTTCTGGGGGAGCAGGTTGCCACCAGCAACTTGAATGGTTTGGACTAAAAGTTAGAGTGGACCCAGCACTCTACCGACATCAGATTCATCAGCTTCCATTGCCTGGATCTCTGAATTCAGCATCAAGAATGTTGTCTAGACACTGAAAAAAGGGGAGTTTTCAGTACCATTGTGTTATTTTAACACATTTAGACTAATATCCTCAAAGACAGTATAATGAGTGAATAGATTAGTGGAATATTTATGGAAGATGTTATGCACTCCTGCATACCCTGTGCTGTATTTTTGGACCTCATATTTTGATATTTCATATTTAGAACTAGCATGTTTTTGAGAGATCAATGACTTTTCAAGAACATTAAAGATCAGGTTCCGGGGGAGAGAATAATTTTCCCTAGGCATGTTTACATTGAAGTAGACAAAACCATCTAACCTAAAGTGCTTCTTTCTTTTCCCAAATAATCCACATTACTTCTCAAAACCTGATACAAGGAATCTCTTCACACTTACAGCACCACACCAATCTCTTTCTGCCTATCTTCTGTTGTGTTCCTAGTGAAACTTCTCTATCCATTGATCTGAGGGTTATCCTGATCCAATTACTGCTTGTTAAAACCATCAACCAGTCAGGAATTCCATTGTCAGTTCTGCCCTTCTGCCTTTGTAACCTGGACAAATAACTCATCACTTAGGGCTAGTTTTAAGGTATAGATATGGTTTGAAACATAACTTCTGTGCACAGAGCCCAACCTGCATACACACCCTCACTCTGTGCATGTTCTGTGTCACCTTCAGATTGTCTGGCAAAGCTGCCAAGAATACTGATAACTGCTCTCAAAGGCTGGTAAAGATTTATGATAAAGCAAAAGTTCTTTGCAAACAAGAGGAAACAAAACACAGCTCCAAAGTATCAAGCCAAAGTCCAGTCAAAGAGAGGTTAGACAGTCCGGGGGTCAAGGGTACTGAAGGGGCAGGTTTAGCAAGGCAGTCCGAAAGTCAAGGGTTCCAGAGAATCGAGATCTGTCAGCTGTCTGAGAGTCAAGGGTTCAGACCAAGAAGACAAAGGGAGTCAGAGACAAATGTGCTCTTGCCAGGAAGCTCAGATAATCTCTGACAAAGATCTCAGCATCCTGCACCTGCTTAGATTTCCCAGTTTCATGATCACAGGTGCTTCCTGATTGCTGAGCATTTCTCATAAAATCTCCATGACCGGCAGAGGCACATCTTTTCAGACCTTCTCTGGCTAAAGGTAGGTATTTCAGCATCCTTCTTTTCCTTCTCCTCCATATCTCCTGTGCTTGGAATCTCTGCTGCTGGGTGGCTTGGCTGCTGAGTCTCCTGACAAACCACAGACTCTGCTGGAGCTGGAAGAGCAGAGCTAGGGCCCAGCTTTCCTTCAGGCTCAGCCTCAAACTGGGACTCAAACTCAGCCCCCTTGTCCTCTGAGCTGGGCATGTCCTCTGGCTGGGCATGACACAAATGTCCACATTTGAGCTATTCCAGCCTTCCATGATTTTCACTTCAGACAGATAATTATAATCCAGTTGCAACCCCTAAAACTCCACTATTCCCTTTCCATATTTCCATTTTGGTTAGCTCTGTATGTTGTGTGTTTTTGAGTTGCTATCCTGTGTGTGTGACTGTATTATGCATACAAAACCTTAAGTCACCAAGAATCTGGAGTCCTCCAAATAGTATTGGCATATACTGGTGCTCACGGTCTAAATGTTACCCAAGCCTCTCACAAAGCTAATTTTCTTCAACATTTGAATTACTGCTGACTGTCCCCCCACCAACCTGTTCTTTGGGTAACAAAACCAAGAACCCTTCTACACAACATGATTATAACTCTGCTTGCATCACACAGAGTACTGAAATTGGTAGAGTAAGTAGAGGTATTTAGAATGCTCAGCCATAGAATTCCTCTAATCCTTCATCAAACTACAGACCTTAGGATACCATAAGACATGGTCATGACAGTTAAAATGGAATCACAGGTTTATAGCTGCACTGGAAAAGGCAACAGAATTAGATAGATGTTTTAATAATAATAATAATAATAATTTTTATTTTTATCCCGCCTTTCCAATTGCATGATCAAGGCGGCTTACAAGACAAGAAACAATAAAATACAGGTAAAAGCATCACAATACAAAAAGTTTAAAAACATCATTACTAGGGGTAGAAACGGGAATCTATACAAATCACAATTCACTAGGGGCAAGAAAAAGACAATATATTGCACTAATCCGGGGTCGAAGAACAGAGAACAAAGAGCAGAGAAAAAAACCACTATTACCTAAAGTGAAAAAGCCAGCTAGAATAGATGCGTTTTTAATTGTTTCTTAAAAGAAACTAAAGATGCAGAGGAACGGAGCTCTGCAGGGAGCTTATTCCACAATGAGGGGGCGGCGATAGTGAAAGCCCTCTGTGAGGTCCTCACCAGATGGGATTTAGGGACCTCTAACAAATTGGTCCCAGATGTTCTGAGTGTGCGGGGCGGATTATATGGGGAGAGACGGTCCTCCAAGTACCCTGGGCCCAAGCCATTTAGGGC